>NC_052158.1:16834506-17194815 GCF_902713615.1 Scyliorhinus canicula | reverse complement strand
GGAGGGGGGTGTGGGTACCGGCTTCGGGGGGGGGTGTGTGGGTACTGGTCAGAGGAGGGGGGGGTGTGGGTACGGCCTTCAGAGGGAGGGGGGGGTTGGGTACCAGCCTTCAGAGGAGGGGGGGTGTGGGTACAGCCTTCAGAGGGAGGGGGGGGTGTGGGTACCGGCCTTCAGAGGGAGGGGGGTGTGCGTACCGGCCTTCAGAGGGAGGGGGGTGTGCGGTACCGGCCTTCAGAGGGAGGGGGGGGGGGTGTGTGGGTGGGTGGTGAGGGGGGTAGAGGTGGTGAGGGGTGTGTAGGGGTTGGTGTGGTGGGGGCAGTGGTGTGCAGAGGGGGGGCGACGGCTCGTTGACGCCGCCCCCACAACCCCTACCCCCCTCCAATGCGCCCCCCCCTCTCTCAACACCGGTACCCCCCCTCTCTCTCAACGCCGGGAACCCCCCCCCCCCACTGCCGGGACCCCCCCCCCCCAAGCCGGGAACCCCCCCCCCCCACGCCGGGACACCCCCCCACGCCGGGACCCCCCCCCACGCCGGGAACCCCCCCCACGCCGGGACCGCCCCTCCCCCCCAACGCCGGAACCCCCCCACCCCAACGCCGGGACTCTCTCTCTCCCCCACCCCACCCCACATACGCCGGTACTGTCCTCCTCCCCCCCGCACTCGATATTGGTAACTGAACGGCGTCAGCCATCATCAATGGTTGACGCCATTTTAAAGGTACTTTGTTTTTCGCCGACGTGACCCGTGGCCACGTCGGCGGGACTTCAGCCCATCCGGCGGGAGCGGGAATAACGCCGCCACCGGCCGATTCTCCGGCCCTGCGTGGGGTCGGAGAATTTCGCCCCAGGTTTGTAAATTTAAACACAGTTAACTTGTATTATTAACAGTAACTGTAATTAAATAGGCTACAAATACAATTGGTTAACTACTATCTAATTCCTAACTCTGCCGTTAACTCACCCCACGCTCTACACACACACAAGACAAACAAACACAGAGGGAAAAGAGGGGTGGAAAAAAATATGAAAAGTCTCTGTTTCAGACGGACGCTTTCCAGTTAGGTTCTTCCTTCAGTCTAGGCCTACAGTTGGATGATACGTTTGCCTTCAGTCTGTAGTGGTTTTTGCTGTAGACCCCTCAGGGTCCATTGACTTCTGTCTTTAGACATTAGGCAGCAGAGGCAGAGGGAGAGTTTGAGGGTCCAGTGGCTTCTCTGTAAACTTACAGTAACAACAACCAGCCAACATTTGAGAGAAAGCGAGGGAGAGAAAGAGAAAACTACATAGCTTTAGAACATAGAACAGTACAGCACAGAACAGGCCCTTCGGCCCTCAATGTATTGCCGAGCCATGATCACCCTACTCAAACCCACGTATCCACCCTATACCCGTAACCCAACAACCCCCCCCCCTTAACCTTACTTTTATTAGGACACTACGGTCAATTTAGCATGGCCAATCCACCTAACCAGCACATCTTTGGACTGTGGGAGGAAACCGGAGCACCCGGAGGAAACCCACGCAAACAGGGGGAGGACGTGCAGACTCCACACAGACAGTGACCCAGCCGGGAATCGAACCTGGGACCCTGGAGCTGTGAAGCATTTATGCTAACCACCATGCTACCCTGCTGCCCCTAAAGACAGCTTTCTCTTTCAGAATCCGGAAGCTTTCTGCTGGGTCCTCTGAAAAACCCACCACCTGGCAGGAGCCAATCGCACTCTGTTACTGGGCGGAATACTGTCCCTGGCCAATCAATTGGCCACCACCAGCCAGCCAATCGAACCAAATCCCTCCAATCTCTGGGGTGCCATAAAGTCTGGATTCCTCTGTTCAAAATCTAAAACCTCACATAGCACAGTGCACTATATTAAAACTTTTGAGTTCTCCACTTCCTCTGCTCAGCTTAAAGATAGGTCCCAGGTTCGATTCCCGGCTTGGGACACTGTTTGTGCGGAGTCTGCACATTCCCCCCCGTGTCTGTGTGGGTTTCCTCCTGGTGCTCCGGTTTCCACCCACAAGTCCCGAAAGACGTGCTGTTAGGTAATTTGGACATTCTGAATTATCCTTCTGTGTACCTGAACAGGTGCCAGAGTGTGGCGACTAGGGGATTTTCACAGTAACTTCATTGCAGTCTTAATGTAAGCCTACTTGTGACACTAATAAAGATTATCATTATATGTCTCCATTAAAGATCCATGGGTCAAAAATTATAACGACAAAATAAAATCAATAGGAAATAAGGGAATCAACAGGAAGTGTCCTTACAGAATAAAATCATACAGTCATCAAGTCATAGAGGGTATAAAAGGCCCTTCAGCCCATCGGGTCTGCACCAACAATAACTACCCCTAACCCCGCACTAATCTCACTTACCAGCATTGTCCCATATTTCTGAATGTGATGGTGCTTCAACTGTTCATCTCAGTGCTTTTTAAAGGTTCTGAGGATTCCAGCCTCCACTATCTTCCCAGGTCGTTCAAGAAATCTTTTTTCTCAAACCCCCTCAGAATCTCCTGTCCCTCACCCTAAACTATGCTCCCTTGTTATTTGCCCCTCAACTAGGGGGAATAGCTGCTTCCTACTAACCCTGTCCAAACCCCTTGATGCACTATCAATTACGACGAGACGAGAGTAGAATGTAGTCGAGGCTTTATCACACTGAGATGTGTGGCCTCCTACAGCAGCTGGCAAAATGGCTGCAGCTCGGAGAGCACACACATTTATACTCCGCCTACTGGGCGGAGCCAGCAGGCAGGGTTCTATCCCCGTACCTGTAGTACAGGGGCCTTACCGTAATACCAGTATATACAATATAATACAACAGTGGTGACTACCACACCCCTCATAATCTTATACACCTCAATCATACCCCCTCAGCCTTCTCTGTTCTAAAGAAAACAATCCAAGCCTATCTCTTCTCTCAATACAGTTCAGATGCTCCATCCCAGACAAAATCCTGGTGAATCTCCTCCCTCCAATGCAATCACCTTCCCATAGTGGGGTGACCAGAACTGCACGCAGTACCCCAGCTCTGGCCTAACTAATGTTCGGTACAACTCCAACATAACCTTCTTACTTTTTTATTCTATGCTATGACTGACAAAGCCAAGTGTCCATAAGCTTTCTTAACTACCCTGTTCACCTGCTCTGCAGCCTTCAGGGATCTGTGAACATGTACCCCAAGATTCATCTGTAACTCCGAGCTTCCTAGTGTCCTGCTATTCATTACATATTCCCTTTTCCTGTTTCTTCTCCCAAAGTACATCGCCTCGTACTTATCAGGGTTAAACATCATCTGCCACTACTCTGCCCATCTGACCAACCCATCTATATCTTCCTGTAGCCTACAATACCTTTTCTTCACTAATAACCAGCATATCAATCTGGGTGCCGTCTGTATCATTTGCCCCACGTTCTCATCTATATCATTTATTATATGCACACCGGCCTCCAGTTATTCAAACTGGTGTGTGGTTTGCTGGGGAATTTGCAGGCGATGGTGATTCCTGTGGCCTTTTATTGTAAAGGAAACTGCGGGAGCGGAGGGAAAGACTGAAGAGGTTGCAAAAACAGAAGGGCCGAGTGGACGGTACATCTCGACCTTCTCCGGAGGTCCCCAGCATCATAGATATCAGTCTTCAGCCAATTCTATTCATTCCACTTGATATCAAGAAACAGCTGAAGGCACTGGCTACTGTTAAGGCTATGGGCCCTGACAATATTCATGCAATAATACTGAAGACTTAACGTGCCGCACCCCTAGCCAAGCTGTTCCAGTACAGCTACAACACTGGCATCTCCTCTTTCCATTGAAAGTAAGACAAATCCATCCCAGCCAATTAGCACCCACCAACTTACTCATCAATCATCAGCGAAGTGACCAAAGGGGACATCAACAATGCTATCAGCACGTGCAAGGCTGCAAACTGCTCACTGACACTCAATTTGGGTTCTGCCAGGGTCACTCAGGCCCCGACCTCATTACAGCCTTGGTTCAAACATGGACAAAGAGCTGAACACCAGAGGTGAGGTGAGAGTGATTGCCCTCGACATCAAGGCAGCATTTGACCGGGTATGGCATCTAGGGGTCCTAGCTAAAATGGAGTCACTGGGAAACAGGGGGGAAACTCTCCGCTGGTTGGAATTGTACCCGGCAGAAAGTGTTGGTTAGAGACCAATCATCTCAGCTCCAGGACATCACTGCAGGAGTTCCTCAGGGTAGTGTCCGAAGCCAGTACCCTACGGGGTAGAAATACTTGTCTTCCCCATGCTCCTTATGGAGTATGAGCTAGGGGCGGGGGGTGGTGGGGGGGGGGGGGGGGGTGATACAATTAGACATTGTATATAAGGTCAGCCAGTAAGGCACCGACTAGTGAGGAACCCGGTAGGGAGCTACTGGGTCATGTAAATACTATTCTGTAAATTAAATGTTGTTCTTATTTTAATCTGTTCGGACACTCCATGTCCTTCTTAAGCTAACCATCTACAGCTGCTTCATCAATGATCATCCTCCCATTAGAGGTCAGCAAGGGGGATATTTTGCTGATGTCAGAAAGAAAAGGATACATCTTGATTGGGGGGGGGGGGGTAAATGCAATGAGTTTTGTCAGGCAAAGCCATTGAGAGGGGTCACAGAAACAAGGCGGGTACATAGAATTCAGACATAGATCTGTCATAATATACATCCAGGGATATGATGGTGCACAGACAGGCAGTGATTGACACACAGGATGACCAATGAACACACAGAACACAGCAGCCAATCACCAGACAGGACACGACCACTATAAAGCCAGAGGGCATGGGTTTTCCCGCTCTCTCGGGATCCAGCCTCTGAGACAGTCAGAGCCCACAAGAAACAACTAGAACTTACACCATGTGCTAAGTAAGATAGTCTGGTCAGGTTAGCCTCAGGTCTCCAGTCAAGTCAGCATAGTGTCAACCCACAGTGAAAGTATGTATGATAGTTAAGAGTTCAATAAAATCGAGTTGCATTTCTTCAAGTGTTGGAAGCCTGTCTCTCTCACCACTGCAGTAAACACAGTCCTCGCAGACCCAGCTTACCCAACACATCAAGATCGACCACAGTGGCACAATGGTTAGCACGGCTGCCTGACTGTATCATGGACACAGGCTCCATTCCAGCCTCCGGTCACTGTCTGTGCGGAGTTTACACGTTCTCCCCGTGTCTGCGTGGGTTTCTTCCGGGTGCTCCGGTTTCCTCCCACAGTCCAAAGATCTGCCGGTTACTCATGATAAATTGCCCCTCAGTGTCCAAAGGTTAAATGGGGTTACAGGGCAGGGGTTTGGGCCGAGAGAGGGTGATCTTTTCGGGGGGACTCGATGGGCTGAATGGCCTCCGTCTGCACTGTAGTGATTCTATAATTGAACAAGTGGAAAGGCGCACGGGACTGTATGGCTTGCTCTTTGCCTGGTCTTTCATCTGTGTGCACTGAACGCCCCCGATCATTGACAGCCGGCGCAATAACAAGGGGTAATCTCATTTGAATTGGGAGGGGGGGGGAGTCTGGTCTCACGACGTGCCTGTACATAAGTGTCTCTGAACAGTGACCTGAACTGTGAGAAATGGCCGATTATCCGTAACAAGGGAGCGTTGGGGTCACTGCTGCAAGGTCACTCGGAAAGCAGCGACAGAGCATCCCAGGTTCAATACCCCGCTAATATCCCGGGCAGGCATCAGCCAGGAGTTTGCCTATTTGGCCCTACGTAACCCAAAACAACTGCGGTCAGTTTATAACAGCTCAATGGCTCACAGAGCTCAGGTCGAGAGGTTGGCAGCTTGGCCGTGCATTGGTGAGTAATTCCTCGATTGGGAGAGGGGATTTTACATTTTACATTTATTTCTCTGCTTCACACAACTCAGCAGCACTCAGCGTGCAGGCAGACATGGCTGGGGCCACAGAAGAAGGATCGGGCGGCATTCTCCGGGAATCGGCGGGGCGGGCAGAAACGACGCAGTGGAGTGGCGGGAACCACTCCGGCATCGGGCTGTCCCAAAGGTGTGGAATCCTCCGCACCTTCAGAGGCTAGGCCGGCGCCGGAGTGGTTTGCCCCCCGCCGGCTGGCGGGGAAGGCCTTTGGAGCTGCTCCAGCCAGGGCTGACGGGACACTGCCGGCCGGCGCCGGTCCGCGCATGCGCGGGAGCGCCAGCGGCTGCTGACGTCACCCCCAGGCACGGGGGGGGGGTTTCACCTTCGCGCTGACCATCGCAGAGCCCTACATGGCCGGCGCGGAGGAATAGAGTGCCCCCACGGCACAGGCCCCGATCTCGGATCGGTGAACCCCGATCACGGGCCAGGCAACCGTGGGAGCACCCCCCCCCCCAGGGCTAAATCGCCCTGCACCCCCCCCCTCCCCACCCCAGGCCTCCAGAGCCCGCTCACGCCGCCAGGTCCCGGCGGTAAGGTACCTACTCCAATCTACGCCGGCGGGACCTGCATAGAACGGCCGGGACTTCGTCCCATCGCAGGCCGGAGAAGAATCGCCGGGGGAGGGGGGGGGGGGGCTGCGAGCAGCCGCCAACTGGCACGGCGCAATTCCCGCCCCCACCAAATCTCTGGCGCCGGAGAATTCGGCAGCCGGCAGGGGGGGGGGGGGGGGGGGGGGGGGGATTCACGCCGCTCCCGCCAGCGACTCTCCGAACCGGTGGGGAGGGGGTCGGAGAATCCAGCCAGAGATGTTTCCGGTCAAGCTCAGTGACTTGCCTACAACCACCATCCACAGATTAGTACAATGCATTGTTGAATCTTACTCATGGTTCAGAAATTTCCAATATCGGCACTGAGCAGATATATTTCTGAGCTGGTGCTTCTGGCAAGGACAACAATCGAATTTCCTGGAGTTGTAGAAGGAGTTTCACTCTGTATCTAACCCCGTGCTGTACCTGTCCTGGGAGTGTTTGATGGGGACAGTGTAGAGGGAGCTTTACTCTGTATCTAACCCCGTGCTGTACCTGTCCTGGGAATGTTTGATGGGGACAGTGTAGAGGGAGTTTTAACTGTATCTAACCCCCTGCTGTACCTGTCCTGGGATTGTTTGATGGGACAGTGTAGAAGGAGCTTTAACTGTATCTAACCCCCTGCAGTACCTGTCCTGGGAGGGTTAGATGGAGACAGTGTAGAGGGTGCTTTACTCTGTATCTGACACCATGCTGCATCTGTCCAGGGAGTGTTTGATGGGACCGTGTAGAGGGAGCTTTACTCTGTATCTAACCCGTGCTGTACCTGTCCAGGGAGTGTTTGATGGGACCGTGTAGAGGGAGCTTTACTCTGTATTTAACTCTGTGCTGTACCTGTCCAGGGAGTGTTTGATGGGACAGTGCAGAGAGAGCTTTACACTGTATCTAACCCCATGCTGTACCTGTCCTGGGAGTGTTTGATGGGACAGTGTAGAGGGAGCTTTACTCTGTATCTAACCCCGTGCTGTACCTGTCCTGGGAGTGTTTGATGGGACAGTGTAGAAGGAGCTTTACTCTGTATGTAACCCCGTGCTGTATCTGTCCTGGGAGTGTTTGAGGGGGACAGTGTAGAGGGAGCTTTACTCTGTATCTAACCCCGTGCTGTACCTGTCCAGGGAGTGTTTGATGGGGACAGTGTAGAGGGAGTTTTAACTGTATCTAACCCCCTGCTGTACCTGTCCTGGGATTGTTTGATGGGACAGTGTAGAAGGAGCTTTAACTGTATCTAACCCCCTGCTGTACCTGTCCTGGGAGGGTTTGATGGAGACAGTGTAGAGGGTGCTTTACTCTGTATCTGACACCATGCTGCATCTGTCCAGGGAGTGTTTGATGGGACCGTGTAGAGGGAGCTTTACTCTGTATCTAACCCGTGCTGTACCTGTCCAGGGAGTGTTTGATGGGACCGTGTAGAGGGAGCTTTACTCTGTATCTAACTCTGTGCTGTACCTGTCCAGGGAGTGTTTGATGGGACAGTGCAGAGAGAGCTTTACACTGTATCTAACCCCATGCTGTACCTGTCCTGGGAGTGTTTGATGGGACAGTGTAGAGGGAGCTTTACTCTGTATCTAACCCCGTGCTGTACCTGTCCTGGGAGTGTTTGATGGGACAGTGTAGAAGGAGCTTTACTCTGTATGTAACCCCGTGCTGTATGTGTCCTGGAAGTGTTTGAACGGGACAGTGTAGAGGGAGCTTTACTCTGTATCTAACCCCGTGCTGTACCTGTCCAGGGAGTGTTTGATGGGGACAGTGTAGAGGGAGTTTTAACTGTATCTAACCCCCTGCTGTACCTGTCCTGGGAGTGTTTGATGGGACAGTGCAGAGGGAGCTTTACTCTATATCTAACCCCGTGCTGTACCTGTCCTGGGATTGTTTGATGGGACAGTGTAGAAGGAGCTTTAACTGTATCTAACCCCTGCGTACCTGTCCTGGGAGGGTTTGATGGAGACAGTGTAGAGGGAGCTTTACTCTGTATCTAACACCATGCTGCATCTGTCCAGGGAGTGTTTGATGGGACCATGTAGAGGGAGCTTTACTCTGTATCTAACCCGTGCTGTACCTGTCCAGGGAGTGTTTGATGGGACCGTGTAGAGGGAGCTTTACTCTATATCTAACCCCATGCTGTACCTGTCCTGGGAGTGTTTGATGGGACAGTGTAGAGATGGCTTTACACTGTATCTAACCCCGTGCTGTACCTGTCCTGGGAATGTTTGATGGGACAGTGTAGAAGGAGCTTTACTCTGTATGTAACCCCGTGCTGTATCTGTCCTGGGAGTGTTTGAGGGGGACAGTGTAGAGGGAGCTTTACTCTGTATCTAACCCCGTGCTGTACCTGTCCAGGGAGTGTTTGATGGGGACAGTGTAGAGGGAGTTTTAACTGTATCTAACCCCCTGCTGTACCTGTCCTGGGAGTGTTTGATGGGACAGTGCAGAGGGAGCTTTACTCTATATCTAACCCCGTGCTGTACCTGTCCTGGGATTGTTTGATGGGACAGTGTAGAAGGAGCTTTAACTGTATCTAACCCCCTGCTGTACCTGACCTGGGAGGGTTTGATGGAGACAGTGCAGAGGGAGCTTTACTCTGTATCTAACACCGTGCTGTACCTGTCCTGGGATTGTTTGATGGGACAGTGTAGAAGGAGCTTTAACTGTATCTAACCCCCTGCTGTACCTGACCTGGGAGGGTTTGATGGAGACAGTGTAGAGGGAGCTTTACTCTGTATCTAACACCATGCTGCATCTGTCCAGGGAGTGTTTGATGGGACCATGTAGAGGGAGCTTTACTCTGTATCTAACCCGTGCTGTACCTGTCCAGGGAGTGTTTGATGGGACCGTGTAGAGGGAGCTTTACTCTATATCTAACCCCATGCTGTACCTGTCCTGGGAGTGTTTGATGGGACAGTGTAGAGATGGCTTTACACTGTATCTAACCCCGTGCTGTACCTGTCCTGGGAATGTTTGATGGGACAGTGTAGAAGGAGCTTTACTCTGTATGTAACCCCGTGCTGTATCTGTCCTGGGAGTGTTTGAGGGGGACAGTGTAGAGGGAGCTTTACTCTGTATCTAACCCCGTGCTGTACCTGTCCAGGGAGTGTTTGATGGGGACAGTGTAGAGGGAGTTTTAACTGTATCTAACCCCCTGCTGTACCTGTCCTGGGAGTGTTTGATGGGACAGTGCAGAGGGAGCTTTACTCTATATCTAACCCCGTGCTGTACCTGTCCTGGGATTGTTTGATGGGACAGTGTAGAAGGAGCTTTAACTGTATCTAACCCCCTGCTGTACCTGACCTGGGAGGGTTTGATGGAGACAGTGTAGAGGGAGCTTTACTCTGTATCTAACACCATGCTGCATCTGTCCAGGGAGTGTTTGATGGGACCATGTAGAGGGAGCTTTACTCTGTATCTAACCCGTGCTGTACCTGTCCAGGGAGTGTTTGATGGGACCGTGTAGAGGGAGCTTTACTCTATATCTAACCCCAGGCTGTACCTGTCCTGGGAGTGTTTGATGGGACAGTGTAGAGATGGCTTTACACTGTATCTAACCCCGTGCTGTACCTGTCCTGGGAGTGTTTGATGGGACAGTGTAGAAGGAGCTTTACTCTGTATCTAACCCTGTGCTGTACCTGCCCTGGGATGGTTTGATGGGACAGTGTAGAGGGAGCTTTACTCTGTATCTAACCCCGTGCTGTACCTGTCCTGGGAGTGTTTGATTGGACACTGTAGAAGGAGCTTTACTCTGTATCTAACCCCGTGCTGTACCTGTCCTGGGATGGTTTGATGGGGACAGTGTAGAGGGAGTTTTACTCTGTATCTAACCCCATGCTGTACCTGTCCTGGGATGGTTTGATGGGGACAGTGTAGAGGAAGCTTTACTCTGTATCTAACCCCGTGCTGTACCTGTCCTGGGATGGTTTGATGGGACAGTGTAGAAGGAGCTCTACGCTCTCCATTATCTGCACTGTGAATAGGAAATGATGGGACAGGAGCAGGAAATTGAACAATAAGATGAAGGGCAATGGGTTTTCAGCTTTGTCTCACTGGCCATCTGATGTGTAGTCATACCGAAAGCAGGAAGTGCAATGGCTAAAAATACAAATAGTGGCTTGGTGCAGAGCCTCACACAGAGATTGAGGTCGCACAGGGAGGAGGAATGGCTGAGAGGCTGAACCAGAATCTGTGCTGCAGCGTCTGTGCCCAGATGTACACCGAGCCCGTCACCTTGGACTGTGGCCATAACTTTTGCAAGGCCTGCGTCCTGGAGCGGTGGGGCGAAGAGCAGGTCATGGTTTGCTGCCCGGAATGCGGGCAGGAGTTCCCCAGGAGGGAGCTGATGACCAACCAGCTGCTGGTGACCATCGTGGCCAGCCTGCGGCACCTGGGCCTGGAGTGGGGACCCGAGGTCATTGGTCTAAGGTGCCCGCTCCACTGCCAGCCGGCAAAGCTCTTCTGCTCCAAGGACCTGAAACCGGTGTGTCCCACCTGCCTGTCGCTGGGCCAGGAGGCCAGCTCGACCTTGATGCCTGTCGATGAAGCATATGCATTCTGTAAGGTAGGGCTGCTTGATGTAGGCATGCTGGCACACTTGCCTTCTTTATGCTTCACACAGGACGGGGCCGAGGTTGCAGCGTGTGGGTTTTGGGGACGGGATTTGTACAGCTAAGCACTTCCTTCTTCTCAGTAAATGGGTGGATTGCCCCATACACTCCTGGGAAATTTGGTGGGCAAACTCTATAGCCGGTGAGTGGTCAGAGTGCGGAACGTGCCACCACAGGCAGTGGTTGAGGTGGATAGCACTGATGTATTTCAGAGGAGGCTGGGTACATAGGTGAGGGAGAAAGGAACAGAAGAGATACTCTGATCGGTTTAGGAATGAGAGTAGTGCAGCACGGTGGCGCAGTGGGTTAGCCCTGCTGCCTCACGGCACCAAAGTCCCAGGTTCGATCCCGGACTTCAATTTCAGGTTGATAGAATTTTGTTCACCAAAGTCATTATGGGATCTGGGACAAAGGTGGACCAATGGCCGCCTCACGGCGCCGAGGTCCCAGGTTCGATCCCCCCCCCGGGTCACTGTCCATGTGGAGTTTGCACATTCTCCCCGTGTCTGCGTGGGTTTCACCCCCACAACCCAAAGACGTGCAGGGTAGGTGGACTGGCCACGCTAAATTGCCCCTTAATTGGAAAAAAATTAAGTGGGTACTCTACATCTGTACAATAGAAGGAATGAGAGTGGACTTGTGTAAACTGGAAATGCCGGCACAGATTAGTTCAGGGGTGGGCAAACTAAGGCCCGCGGGCCGCATGCGGCCCGCCAAAGGTATTTCTGCGGCCCACCAAGTCATTAAAAAAAAAAAAAAAAAAATTTTTTTTGTTTTAAATTAAAAAAAAAAAATTTTTTTTTTTTTTAAGGTTAATGGGGGGGGGGGGTTGTTGGGTTACTTACTGGTATAGGGTGGATACGTTGACTTGAGTAGGGTGATCATTGCTCGGCACAACGTCGAGGGCCGAAGGGCCTGTTCTGTGCTGTACTGTTCTATGTTCTATATGAGGTGCCCAGAATCACAACCGGGTGAAGTAATTATTTTACTTAATATACTATGCGGCCCTTTGTGAATTGTGAATTTCTGAATGTGGCCCTTGCACGGAAAAGTTTGCCCACCCCTGGATTAGTTGCACCAAAAGGCCTCTTTCTGTGCTGGACAAGTGATATAACTACGTTGTTCGTTCGTTGACTTAAACCAAAAGAATGGGCGCCACCTGGTACCAGCCGCTGCTCTGAGAGGTTAGTTGGCAGATGGGCTGCCAGTTTACAATATTACCTGTGGTGTCTCCTGCCTGTTGCCCCTTTAACGTTCAAGATAAAAGTCATATTTGCATCTGCTGGGGCATCATTTTTTTTTTTAGAAACCATTTTATTACATGCCAGAAAAAATATTCAGCACAGCTATTTAACATTTAATAAACTCTCGACGACATTCATTCCTGCTATTAAAGCGGGGAATGATGCTGTGGTACCACAGGCGAGTTTGCTATCAAAGCTTTATACACCCTCAGTAGAACTGACTGGGCAGATGTGGTGAGCGTAGACAATTCAAAGTTTCAGCTTCTTTTTTCGACCACGTCTGTCTGGTGCTCCGTCTGGTGTATGTCGCTGGGCTATCGGGGAGGGGGGGGGGGGGGGGGGGGGGGGTGAAGTGAGGGGGGCTCTAATGGCAGGGTGCCAGTTACGTGGCTCGGTGGGCAGTACTCTCACCCTGCAAAGCGGCTCGATGGAGTCATGCCCTGCGACAGAGAGTGGAGCTCCTCGTCCAGGATGGTCAGTAATAGAGGGAGAGCTGCACCGTCAGAGGTACAGTCTTTGAAGTGCCCCAAGGTCGATTAAAAAAGGTCCTGTGGCACTGTTGGCAGATTGGTGGTCGTGTTTTTTACTTTTCCCTTTAAAGAGGTGATTATTTGATGACAAGGAGCTTTGGGGCATTCAGAGGGTGTGTGACAGGTGCAACATAAATTGCAAATCCGCCTTTTCCTGCAATGTGCAGCTGGCCACAGAAGCCCATGAGATTCAGGAAATCTGCTATTCGCTCACAATAACATGGATGACAGGCCTGGCAGAACCCACTTTGCATGTGACTAACCTGTCAGCATTCCGTGCCTGGACAGAGAGAGGAAAACAGGCCAACTGGGAGAGATACCAGGGAATGCCACATCGGCACAATTCAGGCAGGAAGGTCCCCCTCAAAAATGTTTGGAGATGTGGGGTCAAAGGGAGTGAAATGGGAAGGTGGGCTTAAGCTTAACGCCGTGCAGTTGGCCTGTTGTGAATAATATTGTACAACATTAAAGTTGTGCATTGGTGAAGAGGGTTTTGAATATGGCGATTGGCCATAGTAATCCAACGCTCTTTGAACTCTTAATGCATTGTTCCGAATATATGAGAGAGATCCGTGTTGCAGTTACCAAAACAGCCCAGGTCAGATGCCATAACACATTACTATAGCAAAGCATCGGTGGCAGCGGTTGACCAGATTCCAGCTGTTGGGAAGCGCATAGGGAATGTCATTCTGGACCATGGTGGCAAATAAAGTGTAATCTGCTGCAATGGGATTGAATGGGAAGGGATTGGATCCATTTTGATTGTGTACAATGGGAGTGAATGGGAAGGGATTTGATCCATTTTGATTGTGTACAATGGGAGTGAATGGGAAGCGATTGGATACATTTTGATTGTGTACAATGGGAGTGAATGGGAAGGGATCTGATCCATTTTGATTGTGTACAATGGGAGTGAATGGGAAGCGATTTGATCCATTGGGATTGTGTACAATGGGAGTGAATGGGAAGTGATTTGATCCATTGGGATTGTGTACAATGGGAGTGAATGGGAAGCAATTTGATCCATTGGGATTGTGTACAATGCGAGTGAATGGGAAGCGATTTGATCCATTGGGATTGTGTACAATGGGAGTGAATGGGAAGCGATTTGATCCATATTGATTGTGTACAATGGGAGTGAATGGGAAGCGATTTGATCCATATTGATTGTGTACAATGGGAGTGAATGGGAAGGGATTTGATCCATATTGGTTGTGTACAATGGGAGTGAATGGGAAGCGATTGGATACATTTTGATTGTGTACAATGGGAATGAATGGGACGGGATTTGATCCATTTTGATTGTGTACAATGGGAGTGAATGGGAAGGGATCTGATCCATTTTGATTGTGTACAATGGGAGTGAATGGGAAGGGATCTGATCCATTTTGATTGTGTACAATGGGAGTGAATGGGAAGGGATCTGATCCAATTTGATTGTGTACAATGGGAGTGAATGGGAAGGTATTTGTTCCATTGGGATTGTGTACAATGGGAGTGAATGGGAAGCGATTTGATCCATTTTGATTGTGTACAATGGGAATGAATGGGACGGGATTTGATCCATTTTGATTGTGTACAATGGGAGTGAATGGGAAGGGATCTGATCCATTTTGATTGTGTACAATGGGAGTGAATGGGAAGGGATTTGATCAATTTTGATTGTGTACAATGGGAGTGAATGGGAAGGGATCTGATCCATTTTGATTGTGTACAATGGGAGTGAATGGGAAGGGATTTGATCCATTTTGATTGTGTACAATGGGAGTGAATGGGAAGTGATTTGATCCATTTTGATTGTGTACAATGGGAGTGAATGAGAAGGGATTTGATCCATTTTGATTGTGTACAATGGGAGTGAATGGGAAGATATTGGATACATTTTGATTGTGTACAATGGGAGTGAATGGGAAGGGATTTGATCCATTTTGATTGTGTACAATGGGAGTGAATGGGAAGGGATTTGATCCATTTTGATTGTGTACAATGGGAATGAATGGGAAGCGATTGGATACATTTTGATTGTGTACAATGGGAGTGAATGGGAAGGGATCTGATCCATTTTGATTGTGTACAATGGGAGTGAATGGGAAGGGATTTGATCCATTTTGATTGTGTACAATGGGAATGAATGGGAAGCGATTGGATACATTTTGATTGTGTACAATGGGAGTGAATGGGAAGGGATCTGATCCATTTTGATTGTGTACAATGGGAGTGAATGGGAAGCGATTTGATCCATTGGGATTGTGTACAATGGGAGTGAATGGGAAGTGATTTGAACCATTGGGATTGTGTACAATGGGAGTGAATGGGAAGCGATTTGATCCATTGGGATTGTGTACAATGGGAGTGAATGGGAAGCGATTTGATCCATTGGGATTGTGTACAATGGGAGTGAATGGGAAGCGATTTGATCCATATTGATTGTGTACAATGGGAGTGAATGAGAAGGGATTTGATCCATATTGATTGTGTACAATGGGAGTGAATGGGAAGCGATTGGATACATTTTGATTGTGTACAATGGGAGTGAATGGGATGGATCTGATCCAATTTGATTGTGTACAATGGGAGTGAATGGGAAGGGATCTGATCCAATTTGATTGTGTACAATGGGAGTGAATGGGAAGGGATCTGATCCAATTTGATTGTGTACAATGGGAGTGAATGGGAAGGTATTTGTTCCATTGGGATTGTGTACAATGGGAGTGAATGGGAAGCGATTTGATCCATTGGGATTCTGTACAATGGGAGTGAATGGGAAGCGATTGGATACATTTTGAATTCGTTAGCTACTTCAAAGAGCCAGCAGGGATAGGAGAACATGAATGGCCTTTTTCTGTGCTGCGGGATTCTAATGATGATTTGATTTGATCATGCAGGTTTTATGTTCACACATACCCCTTCTTCCATTTATTTTAAAAATACCACCTTCCAGATAGATTTCGAAGTCTCTGGGACAGTGACTCATGACCTCTGTTATTATTGGGACAAAGCCACTGAGCTGCAGGAAGTGACAGTTGGTGACTGCACACGACAGTGCAAGGCTTGAAGCTGTTCCTGCACAGACTGCTCAGTGACCAGCATGAGGCATTATTGTGTGCCGTCGAAAACAGTCCCAGCCATGGTCAAGTCAATGGACCAAAGCTGCCTCATATTTCTGAGCACAAGCCGGATCAAAGGCAGCCAAATGTAACCGCTCAAATTCATTATGCAAGATCAGAATGATATAAGCTAAAAACAAACTGACCAGGGCAGTGAGCGTACTCTGCATCTTTTGTGTGATTAAATGTTGCACGTTCACATATGGGGACTGATGGTCAAAAGGCGGGAGTGCAAATCTGTTTAGTTTCTGTGTGTCATCCTGTACCTGCCCTGGGAGAGCTGGTAGAACAGTGCAGAGAGAGCATTCATCTGTATGGAACCCCCGTGCTGTTCCGATTCTGGGAATGATTGATGGGACAGTGTAGAGGGAGCTTTACTCTATATCTAAGCCTGTGCTGTACTTTTCCAAGGAGTGTTTGATGTGACAGTGTAAAGGGAGCTTTACTCTGTCTCTAACCCGGGCTGTACCTGTCCTGGGAGTGTTTGATGGGGCAGTGTAGAGAGAGCTTTACTCTGTCTCTAACCCGGGCTGTACCTGTCCTGGGAGTGTTTGATGTGACAGTGTAAAGGGAATTTTACTCTGTATCTAACCCCGTACTGTACCTGTCCTGGGTGTGTGTGATGGGACAGTGTAGAGGGAGCTTTACTCTGTATCTAACCCTGTGCTGTACCTGTCCTGGGGTTTTTTGATGGGGTCAGTGTAGAGGGAGCTTTACTCTGTATCTAACCCCGTGCTGTACCTGTCCTGGGAGTGTTTGATGGGGACAGTGTAGAGGGAGCTTTACTCTGTATCTAACCCCGTGCTGTACCTGTCCAGGGAGTGTTTGATTGGGACAGTGCAGAGAAAGCTTTACTCTGTTTTCTAACCCGTGCTGTACCTGTCCTGGAAGTGTTTGATGGGACAGTGTAGAGGGAGCTTTACTCTGTATCTAACCCTGTGCTGTACCTGTCCTGGCAGTGTTTGATGGGACAGTGCAGAGGGAGCTTTACTCTGTATCTAACCCCCTGCCGTACCTGTCCTGGGAGTGTTTGATGGGTATAACGGTTGTCGCCCTCTACTGGCTTCAAGTGAAGAAGCAGACAAGTTTGTCGTAATGTAGATTAAAGTCAATAGAAACTTAATTCAATACAACTTTATTTAACTCACTAAGACTTCAGCTATATGCTTATTTGAACTGTTACATAAATTCTATGACTCAAAACGTGAATTCGAGATAATACCTGATAGAACTGGCCGAGCCCGGTGTGAAAGGTGTGCTCTTTCCTGACTTTCCAAACTCAGACTTCCTCCTTGGGAATATTGATCCCCAGGGTTATCGCTGCTGAAATCTCGGGAGCTTCTTCCTTTAATCAGGTTTTTTTGTTCTTAATTATAAGCAATCCTTCCGCATATAGGCACCAGTTCTCCTTGAGAGAGTCTTGTTTTCGCTGTCTGAACACAAAGTGTGATCACTAAAGAGTCTCGATGTACAAGTTGCTTTTTTCCAATTCCCCACTAAACTTCGCTTTGCTGACCTGCAGTGTTCACACACACACACACACACAAGTCTGTTGGCCTCTTTTACCATCATGCACCATGGCTCGATGGTAGCCATTTTCCCTCTCAGCATCATACATAAAGCTTTACTCTGTATCGAACCCGTTCTTTATTTTTACTCTCAAAATATCCAATCTACCTGATTGGGACTGATGAAGGAGCCAGGGAACTTTCGTGGATACGGTGGAAGTCTGGGTGAGAAACAGATGGAGGAGAGAGATCTAGGGAAGAATTGAGGAAATAGTATATGGAAAAGGAACGGAGCTGAAAAGGATGAAGGATTTGAAGAAAGGTGCAGAGACAGTTACAGGAAGAGAAGAGATGTGTTATGTACTCTGGGATAACACAGGCTGCAACTCGATGCAGCTTTGGCCAAAAGATTCTCCAGACTTTGAAGTAAATTCTGTGTGATTTATTGAACCATTAGCACAGTTCTCAATGCGTTCGACTCTCCTGCTAATCTTGCTATAGTAACTCAGTCTAACTAACCAGTCTGCTCTAAGCCACATGGTGGGTGTGATGCTTCTGATCTGCCCCTGTCCTACTCTCTAAGTGTTGCCTGTGGAAAGAGACAGAGCATGTGTGCCCTGGCCTTATATATGGGTTGTGTAAATGCCCCCTTGTGGTAGTGTCAGCTCTGGGTGTCTTGACTGCCCATTGGTCGTGTCCTATTCTATGTGTTCATTAGCTGTATGTCTGCATGTCATGACGTCTCCGGTGCTCCCTCTAGTGGTTACTTAGTTGTAGTGTATTTACATTAACCCCTTGTGTATTTACAGTGATGCATATCACCACAAGAAGCATTTCTATTTTTACATTCTGAGAAACACCTTGTTAAGATAACACTGCATGCATGCTGCACATTGAACAATCTCCAAACATCCAGTGGTTTACATCAAAGGAAATGTTCTTGAAGTATAATATCTGTTGCAATGTAGAAAATGCAGTACAGAGTGTGCAATTTTGATCACTCTACCATGCGGATTCAGCTGCACTTTGTAAATCACTAAATCTCAGTAGAAACCTGAGTTAAAACTTGTCAGTTGCAAATAAGAATCGTTTTATTTGTCTTCTAATGATTGCAATTGAGAGTCATTTAAAGTCTCATTCTCTAATAAGTCCAGCTAGCCTAGGACTCACAGAGAGGCAATCTGTAGACAATTGAACTTTCAAACAATCACAGAAATTATTTTCTTGTTTAGGCAAAGAGCTCGCAATAACTTCAAAAGTCAAAGTCAGAAAATGAAATATGAAAGACAGGAAGACAGCCAATAGTAAGTCAAAGTATAGATGATTCATGAAAGAGAGAAAGAGAGAGAGAGGAAATGTAGAATGATCTGGATAAAAATGGCCGAACGAAACCTCACAGTTATACTGTATCATATCTGTCTTCAGCCATCTAATTACACCCCTGTGTAATCCTAATTGGTTTGGGTTAAAGTCAAATACATGTGATTTGATGGTAAGCTGTCCATCTTACATATGCAATATTAGTCTAAAATGTTTCATAGATGGATTCCTAAATGAGTTATGGAATGCGATTGAGCGCTGTTATCGCAAGCGGCCTGAACTCATTTGTTGCTGACTTGACTGTCAGGACAATAGTTCTTTTAGAGTAGAGTGAGTTTCGCTGAAATTATTTATGCTGAATATGTGTTTTGAAATGACCTGAGGTTATGGGCGTGCTGAAATGATGCACGATCAATTGCACAAAGACTCAGATTGGGTACAACTGTGGCTTTATTGCAGTCAGATGCGTGGCCTCCTGCTGCAGCTGGCAAAATGGCAGATCAATGGAGGACACGCATATTTATACAGCTCCTAGTGGGCGGAGCCAGCCGGCAGGGACTACCGGCCAACCTGTAGTACAGGTCCTACCTTACATCCCCTAATACAAGTGTACACAGTGGTTCACCACATGAAATTCTTAATTTTAAATGGGTAAACTGGGGTTTAATAGACTAGGGGCTTAATGTTTCTACCTATCACATGTATTAGAAATAGTTGCCTTCTACCAATTTGTGTCAGCTGTTGTTTGAATGCAGGTTGTTGCTCACCCATTGGAAACAGGTCAATGCCTCCGTTGAGGTGACAGAGAAACCCCATGCAATAGCACAAAATGTTCGTCCACCGCTGACACACCTATATTGCTTCTGAAGTGGAGAGAATTAATCGGGGTGACTTCCACAGTGAGCAGTCAATCCCACAAGGCCTCTACACACGATGGCTGAAGGTCAACAGTGAGGCCTAACAGTCATTTGAAATCCAGGTGCAATGTCACTACCTTCCAATAGGAAAAGTGTATCAAATCATAGAATTTACAGTGCAGAAGGAGGCCATTTGGCCCATTGAGTCTGCACCGGCCCTTACAAAGAGCACCCTACCTAAGCCCACGTATCTATCCTATCCCCGTAACCCAGTAACCCCCACTTAATATGTTTTGGACACGAAGGGCAATTTAGCATGGCCAATCCACCTAACCCACACGTCTTTGTACTTTGGGAGGAAACCGGAGCACCCGGAGGAAACCCACGCAGACACGTGGAGAACGTGCAGACTCCACACAGACAGTGACCCAGCGGGGAATCGAACCTGGGACCCTGGAGCTGTGAAGCAACTGTGGATAACCACTATGCTACCACTAAATGACAACAAGCAAAGTGGAACAAGGGGAGGCATGTGGCGCAGTGGTTAGCACTGCAGCCTCACGCCGCCAAGGACCCAGGTTCGATCCCGGCCCTGGGTCACTGTCCGTGTGGAGTTTGCACATTCTCCCCATGTCTGCGTGGGTCTCACCCCACAACCCAAAGATATTGCAGGGTAGGTGGAAAGGCCATATCTTTTTATTAAAACAGTAAAAAATATATAGAAGGCCAAATGGTACAAAGACTCATTTTGTGTTGGAGAAACAGGGTACCCTCCCCTCAGTACCAATGTACTGGGAGGGGGGAGGGGGGAGGGGGGGATACTCTGATTATTAAAACAGTTCACAACACATTTCTACAAAAAACAAACGGTACAAGCACTAAACTTTGTGCTGGAGAGACCAGATACCCTCGCCTCTGTTCCAACAGAAGGGAAAGGAAGTGGGGTGGTGGGGAGAGAGGGGAAGGGAGGGTGGTGGGGAGGGAGGGAGTCGGGGTGTTGGTGGAGGGGAGCACAATAGGGAACTGCCTGAACTATCTACGGCAGCAGAAAAACAAAAGAGCCTTCAATGATGATGTGCCAGAATCTGGGAGATCCCCAGAGGGGGTGGGGGGCGACATGAGGCGGGATTCTCTGACCCCCCCCCCCGCCGGCCGCCGAATTCCCCGGCCCTCCAAAGGTCGGTGAGACATGAGTCGCGCCGCCAGCCTCGGAGAATGGCGGGGACCGGCGTGACTCAATGGGCCCCGGGGCTGCCCGAATTCTCCGGCCCACAATGGGCCGAAGTCCCGCTGGCTTTTTGCCAGTCCCGCCGTCGTGGATCAGACTAGGTCCCTTACCGGCGGAACCTGGCGGCGTGGGTGGGCTCCGGGGTCTTGGGGGGGGGGGCGCGGGTCGATCTGGCCCCGGGGGGTGTGCCCCCACAGTGGCCTGGCCCATGATCGGGGCCCACCGATCCGTGGGCAGGCCTGTGCCGTGGGGGCACTCTTTCCCTACGCGTCGACCGTGTCAGCCTCCACGATGGCCGATGTGTAGGTGACCCCCCCCCCCCACCCAACCCGGCGCATGCGCGGGGATGACGTCAGCAGCCGCTGACGCTCCCGAGCATACGCGGACTTGCGCCGGCCGACGGAGTCCCTTCAGGCCCCGTCTGGCATGGCGCCAAAGGCCTTCCACACCGGCCGGCGAGGCACAAACCACTCCGGCGCCGGCCTAGCCCCTGGAGGATTCTGCACCTTTGGGGCGGGCCGACACCAGAGTGGTTCACGCCACTCCGTCCCGCCGGGACCCCCCCCGCCCCGCCGGGTACGGGAGAATCCCGCCCATAGTGTCAGGAACGGGTGAGACCCGCACCCCGCCACAGAGCGTCTCGTGCACCCTGCGCTCCCGACACTGGGCGGCTGACAACCTTCGGACAGTCGCCCTCCAGGCCCGAATCCTCCACCACACTGAGTGCGGCAGGCGACATGGGCCCACCAACCAACCCAGAGCCTGCCTTGATCCCGTCACCGGGATCATCAACAGGCGGGATCTCCTGAGGCTCCTCCCGGGGTCCTGGGCCAATGGGAGGCGGTGCTGCAGATGCCTGCTCCACCCCCACCGCCTGGTTACCGGAAGGCCCCGAAAATAACTCCGGAAACAGGTCCAGGATGGTGGCAGAGATGCCCGAAGACAGCGGTTGGGACCGAGGGGCTTCCAATTGGCCATGCTAAATTGCCCCTTAATTGGAAAAAACTAATAATTGGGTACTCTAAATTTAAAAAACAAAACAAAAAGCAAAGCGGGACAAATCGGTTGTTTGTCAGCCGATTGGTGACATTATGCACAGATATCCCTTAGGAAGGTGGTGAGAATGGAAGGGTGCAGAGGGGATTTGCCAAAATAGTTGCAACAGGCACAAGGGAATTTATCGACAAATGGGGCAGCACAGTAGCATGGTGGTTAGCGTCAATGCTTCACGGCTCCAGGGTCCCAGGTTCGATTCCCGGCTGGGTCACTGTCTGTGCGGAGTTTGCACGTCCTCCCCATGTGTGCGTGGGTTTCCTCCGGATGCTCCGGTTTCCTCCCACAGTCCAAAGATGTGCAGGTTAGGTGGATTGGCCATGCTAAATTGCCCGTAGTGTCCTAAAAAGTAAGGTTAAGGGGGGGTTGTTGGGTTACTGGTATAGGGTGGTTACGTGGGTTTGAGTAGGGTGATCATTGCTCGGCACAACATCGAGGGCCGAAGGGCCTGTTCTGTGCTGTACTGTTCTATGTTCTATGTTTAGGTCAGAGATGCTAAGGGTTGCTTCCTGGGAGCAAATGGGATTGAAGTGGAGATATGATCGAGGTATACAGAATTCCGACAGGTATGGTTAAGGTAGATAAGGAAAAACTGTTCCCATTATCCGGTGGTACATTGAGGATGAGGGAACACGGATTTATGATGTAGGGGGGCATGTAAGGAGGAAAGTCTTTTCCACGGCGAGCGGTAATGATCTGGAAAGCTCGGCTTACGAAGTTGGTGGAAGCGGAGACGGTGAATGATTTTTACCGGAAATTGGATGGGCCCATGAGGTAAATAAACATGCAGGGCTAAAGATGATGGAGCAGGAGAATGGCACTGACTGGTTCCTCCACACCATAGAGTCAGCATCCACCCTATTAGCCGAATGGCCCCTCCCTTCTGTGCTATGAATGACGTATCCCTCCATGACCTGAGAGTGGTTTATGAGTGGGGGCTGCATTTAGGTTGCATAATTGTACACCGTGAGTGGTTAGGGTCTGGAATGCACTGCAGGTTCAATCAGTGTTTGCGAAGGCGAATCAGGTCATTGTCCGAAGAGGGGAAAAAAAAAAATTGCCGGGTGATGGGAAAAAGATTCTGGAGCAGCAGGAAGTCGGATGACACTTGCAAAGGGCTGGCACAGACCACAGTGGGGCAAATGGCCTACTTCGGTGCTGCAACCATTCTCCATGATCCATCACATCATGCCACACGCTCTGTTTTGACTCAGAGGGCGCGATCGAACATACATGTTGTGCCTGGAAGGCAATACGCCGCGGTGAGATGTGACCAATAGAAGCTGGGAGACCCCGCTCACGGGATCCATCCAACGTGCAACACCTCGCGAGGTCCAGCGCTATCCTCCGAGACGTAACGATGCAAATCACATTTTTTTGCAAATCTGCATATTAGAGCGAGACAGCTAGCCGAACTGTAATGTGCAGAGTCCTGAGGCACCTGGGATCTGCCTTTGCATTAGAGACCCTGGGAGAGTATTGTTCAGTACTGGTCTCCACAAACGGTGGTGGGGGGGACTAGCTGCAATGGCAATCCCGGGAGTCTCCTGGGGATTGAAGACTCCCAGGTGCATGCCCTCTGGCCAGGGTGGCAGGTTGGCACTGCCAAGGTGTTAAGCTCGCATTTTCTTCGTGGTGGTGATCAGGCCAGGGGTACCCTGTGTGGGTGTTGGGGGCCTGGGGACACCCCTCATAGTGTGATGGGACTTGGAGGGGAGGGTCGAGGGATGTAATGGGGGCTTCAGAGATAGGGACATATTACGGTCCAGGGTTTAGAGGACCCCAATGTGTATCATGGAGTTCACCTGACCCTGAACTTTGAATTTATTGTGGTCATGCAGAGCACATGGGCCTGCCCTTCAGGTGTTATTCCACAGAGTGTTACAGCACTTTTAAGTTAAAACAATGTTTATTTATGAAACTAGTTAACACTTTATAAACCCACACTAAACATCTTAACAACTATTAACACCCAATAAATCCCCAACGAATACAGTACTCGATAGATAACACTTAATAAATTCCCAAACAATATCCGGAAGACAAAAGACCCTTTGCACACAGAGATCAGGTTTAAATTCTCTAATGAGAGCAGTTATCCCTTTGAAATCACCCAAATGAACACTCTTTAGCTTGTAGAGAGATCCATGCACATCTGCTGGCTTTCGCTGCAGCTCTTCTCTCTGAAACCGAAACTAAAAACGCACTCCGTAGCAGCCTGCTCAAACACCAAAGTAAAGCAGACAGCCCAGCTCCACTCTCGCTCTGACATCACTGATAAACACCCATTTCTTAATCCCATTTCTTAAAGACACTCTCACATGACAGATGCCATTGAAATGGCGTCGCGCTCTCTCGCTACACGGGGAAGTTCTGATGAGCCGAGCTCCTCAGCACGGAAAACGGAGCTTTGTGTGGCCTTGGTCGCGCATTCCCCGCTGAAGCCCCCTATCTAACTGGGGGTGGGTTAAACAGCGCTGCGTTGCTAGGAAACGCAATGATATTTAACGTGTTCACTATGGGACTTTGTTCCCATTTAGTTGAATCGCACCCGTAGTGCAGGAACCGTACAGTCCTGGACAACCTCCGCAGCTGTGGTCCAGTTAGTACTCTCCCTATTTTGAGGTTGTAAAATATATATAAACATAAAAAGAAGGAGCAAGAGTAGGCCACTCAGCCCATCGAGCCTGCTTCCCCCATCCAATATGATCATGGCTGTCTGACAGAGACCTCGAATGTGCACTCCGCATATCCCAGGTAACCTATCACCCCCTAGGCTTCCCAAGAAGGTCGTGGGAAACAGATTTTCCCAGCATTCCCTGTGGTGCCGCCAACCTCTCTAACACCTGACTCAGTCCAGAATGTGTTGATCCTGTGCGGGGTTGGAAGGTAAGTGCGAGTCATGTTCAGGAGGACCGGACATCATGTGGGGTGTTGGATCTGCTTCTTTCGCACCATGTCAGCGATTCTGAAAATGGAATTGAAGCCCTGGCCTTCAGAGGCCATATCTGGGGCGTCAGACCCGCCGGAGCTGCAGACGGGGGCGGGAGCCGATGTCCTGGCCTTCGACTAGCTGGAATGGCACTCCCGGGAGTCTCCTGGGGATTGAAGACTCCCAGGTGCATGCCCTCTGGCCAGGGTGGCACTGCCAAGGTGTTAAGCTCGCATTTTCTTCGTGGTGGCGATCAGGCCAGGGGTACCCTGTGTGGGTGTTGGGGGCCTGGGGACACCCCTCATAGTGTGAGGGGACTTGGAGGGGAGGGTCGAGGGATGTAATGGGGGCTTCAGAGATAGGGACGTATTACGGTCCAGGGTTTAGAGGACCCCAATGTGTATCATGGAGTTCACCTGACCCTGAACTTTGAATTTATTGTGGTCATGCAGAGCACATGGGCCTGCCCTTCAGGTGCTATTCCACAGTGTTACAGCACTTTTAAGTTAAAACAATGTTTATTTATGAAACTAGTTAACACTTTATAAACCCACAGTAAACATCTTAACAACTATTAACACCCAATAAATCCCCAACGAATACAGTACTCGATAGATAACACTTAATAAATTCCCAAACAATATCCGGAAGACAAAAGACCCTTTGCACACAGAGATCAGGTTTAAATTCTGTAATGAGAGCAGTTATCCCTTTGAAATCACCCAAATTAACACTCTTTAGCTTGTAGAGAGATCCATGCACATCTGCTGGCGTTCGCTGCCTCTCTTCTCTCTGAAACCAAAACTAAAAACGCACTCTGTAGCAGCCTGCTCAAACACCAAAGTAAAGCAGACAGCCCAGCTCCACTCTCGCTCTGACATCACTGATAAACACCCATTTCTTAATCCCAGTTCTTAAAGACACTCTCACATGACAGATGCCATTGAAATGGCGTCGCGCTCTCTCGCTACACGGGGAAGTTCTGATGAGCCGAGCTCCTCAGCACGGAAAACGGAGCTTTGTGTGGCCTTGGTCACGCATTCCCCGCTGAAGCCCCCTATCTAACTGGGGGGTGGGTTAAACAGCGCTGCGTTGCTAGGAAACGCAATGATATTTAACGTGTTCACTATGGGACTTTGTTCCCATTTAGTTGAATCGCACCCGTAGTGCAGGAACCGTACAGTCCTGGACAACCTCCGCAGCTGTGGTCCAGTTAGTACTCTCCCTATTTTGAGGTTGTGAAATATATATAAACATAAAAAGAAGGAGCAAGAGTAGGCCACTCAGCCCATCGAGCCTGCTTCCCCCATCCAATATGATCATGGCTGTCTGACAGAGACCTCGAATGTGCACTCTGCATATCCCAGGTAACCTATCACCCCCTAGGCTTCCCAAGAAGGTCGTGGGAAACAGATTTACCCAGCATTCCCTGTGGTGCCGCCAACCTCTCTAACACCTGACTCAGTCCAGAATGTGTTGATCCTGTGCGGGGTTGGAAGGTAAGTGCGAGTCATGTTCAGGAGGACCGGACATCATGTGGGGTGTTGGATCTGCTTCTTTCGCACCATGTCAGCGATTCTGAAAATGGAATTGAAGCCCTGGCCTTCAGAGGCCATATCTGGGGCGTCAGACCCGCCGGAGCTGCAGACGGGGGCGGGAGCCGATGTCCTGGCCTTCGACTAGCTGGAATGGCACTCCCGGGAGTCTCCTGGGGATTGAAGACTCCCAGGTGCATGCCCTCTGGCCAGGGTGGCACTGCCAAGGTGTTAAGCTCGCATTTTCTTCGTGGTGGCGATCAGGCCAGGGGTACCCTGTGTGGGTGTTGGGGGCCTGGGGACACCCCTCATAGTGTGAGGGGACTTGGAGGGGAGGGTCGAGGGATGTAATGGGGGCTTCAGAGATAGGGACGTATTACGGTCCAGGGTTTAGAGGACCCCAATGTGTATCATGGAGTTCACCTGACCCTGAACTTTGAATTTATTGTGGTCATGCAGAGCACATGGGCCTGCCCTTCAGGTGCTATTCCACAGTGTTACAGCACTTTTAAGTTAAAACAATGTTTATTTATGAAACTAGTTAACACTTTATAAACCCACAGTAAACATCTTAACAACTATTAACACCCAATAAATCCCCAACGAATACAGTACTCGATAGATAACACTTAATAAATTCCCAAACAATATCCGGAAGACAAAAGACCCTTTGCACACAGAGATCAGGTTTAAATTCTCTAATGAGAGCAGTTATCCCTTTGAAATCACCCAAATGAACACTCTTTAGCTTATAGAGAGATCCATGCACATCTGCTGGCGTTCGCTGCAGCTCTTCTCTCTGAAACCGAAACTAAAAACGCACTCTGTAGCAGCCTGCTCAAACACCAAAGTAAAGCAGACAGCCCAGCTCCACTCTCGCTCTGACATCACTGATAAACACCCATTTCTTAATCCCAGTTCTTAAAGACACTCTCACATGACAGATGCCATTGAAATGGCGTCGCGCTCTCTCGCTACACGGGGAAGTTCTGATGAGCCGAGCTCCTCAGCACGGAAAACGGAGCTTTGTGTGGCCTTGGTCACGCATTCCCCGCTGAAGCCCCCTATCTAACTGGGGGTGGGTTAAACAGCGCTGCGTTGCTAGGAAACGCAATGATATTTAACGTGTTCACTATGGGACTTTGTTCCCATTTAGTTGAATCGCACCCGTAGTGCAGGAACCGTACAGTCCTGGACAACCTCCGCAGCTGTGGTCCAGTTAGTACTCTCCCTATTTTGAGGTTGTGAAATATATATAAACATAAAAGAAGGAGCAAGAGTAGGCCACTCAGCCCATCGAGCCTGCTTCCCCCATCCAATATGATCATGGCTGTCTGACAGAGACCTCGAATGTGCACTCTGCATATCCCAGGTAACCTATCACCCCCTAGGCTTCCCAAGAAGGTCGTGGGAAACAGATTTTCCCAGCATTCCCTGTGGTGCCGCCAACCTCTCTAACACCTGACTCAGTCCAGAATGTGTTGATCCTGTGCGGGGTTGGAAGGTAAGTGCGAGTCATGTTCAGGAGGACCGGACATCATGTGGGGTGTTGGATCTGCTTCTTTCGCACCATGTCAGCGATTCTGAAAATGGAATTGAAGCCCTGGCCTTCAGAGGCCATATCTGGGGCGTCAGACCCGCCGGAGCTGCAGACGGGGGCGGGAGCCGATGTCCTGGCCTTCGCCTCGCTGATTGCCCAGAGGCTAGTCCTGCTGGCTTGGAGGTCAGCTTCTCCTCCCAGTGCCTCAGTGTGGCTGGGAGATCCGATGGAGTCCCCGTACCCCGAGAAAGTCAAGTACACCGTGAGGGCGCAATCAAGAGGTTTTACCGCAGATGGCAGCCGCTTATTGTGTATTTCATGGATATCCCACTGTTAGTTGCTAAAGGGGAGGGGTAGAGGGAGATGGGGGGAGGGGTTAGGTTTTGGGAGGGGTTAGGTCATGTTTTGGGTGATTTGTTTTATTTCATGTTACGTGTAAAAAGGAAAAATCTGAATAAAAATGTTTTTGATGAAAGGTTGTGGGTTTGACTATTGCGTCAGAGGGTGCAGTGTAGGATTACCATCCAGTACAGGGACTACAATTCTTTTGGGACAGACATTAAACTGCCGCCCCATCGACTCTCTTGGTTGAACCAAAAAGATGGCGCGGCATTATTTTAAAGAAGGGCGCTGGGAGTTCACCACCGTGCCCTGTCCAATATTTACCCCCTCAACCAGCATCCGTGAAGCCCCTTTTCTAGCCGTTGTCTCGTTGCTTTTCGTGGAAGCTTGCTGTGCACAAATCGTTCTCTGTGTTTCCTACGCCGTAGCAGCGACTGAACCTCAAAACGTGTCGAGCCAACGGCAAAGTGCTTTGGGCCGCAAGGGGTGCGGTTAAAAAACGCAACATTTCGTCCTCGTTGACGCTCAGTGGTTGATCAAAGTGTTGAAAATGTTGACAGGAGTCAACAGAAATTAATTCCTCAGACGGGGCACCGAAATTGAGAGGGCAGGAGCTCACAGGTGGGTTGTGCAGGAGTGAGAGCAGAAAGCAAATTTTCACCCGCATAGGTCAGGATTTTCCACTTCCACCCAAAGTCAACGGGCCTTCAACTGGTCCGTCTAATTTTCCGGCAATACCCCCTGTGGGCAGGACCGGAAACTCCCGGCCAGTGGATAGTGGAAACCAGAGCACCTCGAACTGTTGGGGACCATTGAAACCTTCGACACTGTGGTGGATCAATTTTATTGGGTGAGAATATGACGGCCCACACGGCCGTAGTCCAATTGAATGGGGGAAGCGGACCACCCCCTGGGCTGTATGCCCCCCTCTTCCTATCGTTACCATGCAGGTTGGCTCATACCAATGCTTTTTGATGCTGGATGAACTTCCCGATGTTTTCCTACAGGGCAAATTGGAGGATTCGGTTGGCTCCCTTGAGAAGAGGTTGGAGGAGTATCGCCAAGCACAGGCCTCCCGAGGAACCAAGATCACCGAGACACGGGTGAGCCTTTTCTTTGGTAACGTCGGGTTAAGCGAGTGGGCAAAACATTGGTGGACGGAATATAATGTGGGGGAACCTGGGACAGAATTTCATGCGATTCCCTGGACCCGCCTGACGCCAATTCGGAATCACTGAAGTGGCAGCCGGTGTGAATCGCAGTGGGGTCATGGGGGGCCGCCATGAGGCCGAAAGGTAGAATGCAGAGGCCGCAGAGACGTCACTGCCTGCAGCATGGCCAGCGCTGGGGGACACAGCAGGCGGGAGGGGAGGGGAGTTCCGGCAGCCAGGGAAAGGACAGACATATCCTGAGATCTCCACACTGTGCTGTGCCCAATACTGAAAAACACTCTCTCAAAACTCCAAAACACCGCCTCAGTCAATTCTCCCAACTCCTCATCCAGCTCCAATCCCCTTTTATCCTGCCCTTGAATCCAAAACTTTTTTTAAAAACCGCCTGGTCCGCCTATCCGTGTTTCCCGTGCGCAGAGCTTGAGATCGCATTGGGCCTGTGAAAACTTGGTGAATTGGGGATTTAATCCCTTCAACAAGCAGCCCAACTGTTGGCGGTACGCGCCCGACGGTATCACGCATTATTCGATGCGGGGTCAGGCTTGTGTCCACCTAAAATTTGACCCATCAGGTGGTCCACCTTGGCAGGGAAAACAGAAAAGCAGAAAGAACCCTCTATGTACGTGCTTTTGCCGCCAAGCCGTGGAGGAGAGCTTCCTCAATGTTCTAGCTGCTGGCAAGGGGACTGTGAAAATGGCTAGTTTTCTTAAAAATATGAGATGACCAGAGGCACAAACAGGCAGTGTACCTACTGGACGGGATCTCACAGCCGAATCTGCTGGAGAGAGCTGCTCAGGAGAGTCCAGGGCAGGATAGAGCAGTGCTGGTGTTTGCTCTGTACAGAGCTCCAGGGCCTCTGGTTAACAACCTAGAAAGAAAAAGAAACAAAGCGGTATAAAGATGATTTTTAGAGGTGTGGTTTTGCCAATTGTGACAATGCAAACAAGGATTCAAAACCCATGAGTACTATATGCAGTGAAATACTGACGAATGAGAGAAGTTCCAGATTTTGAAAGAGAAGTGGTGGTGAAATATCCCTTTTGAGGTCAGTTATTAACTTACAGCTGACTCCAAATTAAAGACTACTGTTGTTGAAAACTCACCACTATTCTTAGAAGTCTCCCTATACCAAAAAGGGCCGACATTCTAAATGGTGAACAGGGATTCTCACTCCCTGACTCCGATGCAGGCTTCGGTGGGTGCTATTCAGGTCAAACTATATTTTCAAGTTATCCCCCGGTATAACCCATACCTTCACTAAAGATTTTATCTACTTACCCCTTAGTAGCATTGATATCCTGGGTCCTGCGTTGCTAAGTAAGTAAAGTAGGCTAATAACCACTGTTTCAGGTTAAAACTTTTAAGTTATTTTATTGTTATAATTTTTCTTTCAGAAGCTGCAAACACTTTCTTTACAGAAAGGTAAAAAGATCTTGCTTCTGGATCCTTCTGGTTGGTTGAAGGGACATTCAGGCCCAACTTGACAATCAATCTTCTTTTTAAAATCTGGTCTTCTTTAGATGTATTCGCTGGTGAACTCGGTTGCTGTGTCCTGTCCTTCCCATGTGCCGAGCTCTGAGAGCTGGCTCTGCTGGCTATCTCTGAGCTGACTCTGAGCTGACTCTGCCTCCTCTTTAAATTCTAGTCTTCCTTAGAAGTATTAGCTGTTTTAGCTCGGCTGCTATGTCTTATTTTTCCCATGACCGAGCGGACTGTAAGCTGACTCTGCTTGCTTCTCTTGATCCTTCTCTGCTTCTCTCCTCTCTCTGAGTTCTGGTAGTTCCTGCTCTGGTCTCTGAGTTTATATTCTCTTTCTAACAGTTATTCAGTTTTTATGACTTTATTGTAAAGTAACTTTTATTTCACTTTGATTGTAAAAAGTATCTTTGATCTAAACCAGGGGTGGGCAAACTTTTCCGTGCAAGGGCCACATTCAGAAATTCACAATTTTAAAGGGCCGCATAGTATATTAAGTAAAATAATTACTTCACCCGGTCATGATTCTGGGCGCCTCATATAGAACACAGAACATAGAACAGTACAGCACAGAACAGGACCTTCGGCCCTCGATGTTGTGCCGAGCAATGATCACCCTACTCAAGTCAACGTATCCACCCTATATCAGTAAGTAACCCAACAGCCCCCCCCCCATTAACCTTAAAAAGTTTTTTAAAAAAAATAAAAAAAATTTTTTTAAAAAATGACTTGGTGGGCCGCATAAAGACCTTTGACGGCCCACGGGCCGTAGTTTACCCACCCCTGATCTAGACATTCTAATACAACTAAGTATTTATTTTGACATGACCTCACCTCTCAGGCCTCTGATTACATTGTTTCCTTTGTGATGTTCAAAGTTCCTTTTGTGATATTCCAAAATGCTTTGGTTTCAATAGGGGTGTGAATTTTGGTTTGGTTCCTGTCATTTCTATCGTTTTATTTTCCAATTGTGCCCCCAGCTCATACTTTTGACTTTGATTTTAGCTTTAAATTATGTTTCTCGTAGACTGACAGTCTCCAGTTTTCTTTAGTTTACTTGGTGTTAGCAGAATTTCACACCTAGAATTGTCACCAAATTCAACTGAACCTCAGAACTTTTGTCCTAGGTTAATCATAGAATTTTGGACACTAAGGGCAATTTATCATGACCAATCCACCCAACCTGCACATCTTTGGACTGTGGGAGGAAACCGGAGTACCCGGTGGAAACCCACGCACACACGGGGAGGATGTGCAGACTCCACACAGACAGTGTCCCAAGCCGAAATCGAACTTGGGACCCTGGAGCTGTGAAGCAATTGTGCTATCCACAATGCTACCGTGCTGCCCTTAAGAAGAAATTAATCTACACTCCATTATTCTACCCTAATCCATGTGCCTATCCAATAGCCGCTTGAAGGTCCCTAACGTTTCCGAATCAACTACTTCCACAGGCAGTGCATTCCATGCCCCACTACTCTCTGGGTAAAGAACCTACCACTGACATCCTCCGTATATCTTCCACCATTCATCTTAAATTTATGTCCCCTTGTAATGGTTTGTTCCACCCGGGGAAAAAGTCTCTGACTGTCTACTCTATCTATTCCCCTGATCATCTTATAAACCTTTATCAAGTCGTCCCTCATCCTTCTCCGTTCTAATGAGAAAAGGCCTCGCACCCTCAACCTTTCCTCGTAAGACCTACTCTCCATTCCAGGCAACATCCTGGTAAATCTCCTTTGCACCTTTTCCAAAGCTTCCAGATCCTTCCTAAAATGAGTTAAGATCCTTCCTAATAGTTAATTTCAATGAAGGTGTAAAACATTACATTTAGATGTATGCTAAAATCCACTTGGTTATAACTTGAAAGGTTTCCATTTATCACTAACTCAACTGAAACCCTCATCCATGCTTTTCCAGATGCTTCCTAAGATAGTTACTTTCAATGAAGGTGTGAGCCATTGTTTTTAGCTTCATACAAAAACCCAGTGTGTTTGCTAAGCCTGCTTGAGAGAAAGAATCTGCATTTTATAATCCTGCTCTATGCAGCTGCTATTAACCCTTCATGGGATCTTTCCCTGTATCCTCTCATGTTTCTCTCAGACCAGATATTGCCAGACTTCCATGTTTCAAATGACACATCTTTCCATATTATCAATTACACTACGCTGCTATTCCTGACCTGTGATACCACATTAAAAACATGCCAAAAGCCTACAACACAGTTAGCACTCTGGTGTAGCATCTCCAGGGAGTATCCAGTGCTGAGTAAAACAAGCATTTTGTTGCTGCTGTCTTTCACGCCGACCTACATGTGCGAGGTTGGATTTCCTGTTTTTGTAAAAGTGAGGACGGCACAAAGGAAATGTCTAAACTCTGCACCTATGTGCATCTCCCTCTCCTCCTGTGAACCTGATTCAAGGGAGACTATGAGGTGAAAGGCACCCCTTTCGCATTAAAGGTAAGTGAACGTGGCGTGTATCATACAGGGTGGCCAGAGTGAGTGGCGAAGGTTGGCCGTTTGGGAAAAGTGGGTCCCGAGAAACAAAATTTGAAAAATATCGCTTTATGACACTGTCACTAGCTAATTTGCAAAATGTTGGACAGCAGGAGAAGAGACTTACATAAGAGAAAGTAGCAAAAGTAGGCCATTCAGCCCCAGCGACCACCATTCAATAAAATTCACAGTTAATCTGATTATAACCTGATTAACGTCACTTTCCTACCTGTCACCTGACAATCCTTGACTCCTTTTGTGGAACTCAGCCTTGAATATATTCAATGACCCAGCCTACACAGCTCCCGGGGATGCATTTAGATAGTGCCTTTGATGACACCAAGCCATCCCAAAGTGCTTTACAGCCAAGTATTTTTGAAGCAAATGTATGTGGGAAGGGCAGTGACTGTTGTAATGTGGGAAGCAGAGCTGCCACATTTCACACAGCAAGATGCCACAAACAGCAAACAAGATAATGATCAGGTGGCCTGTTTTCAGTGCTGTTGATCGAGGGACAACCAGACATCAAGGAGAACTCCCGAGGTTCTTCTTCAAAATAGTGCCATAGAATCTTTTGCAAGCATTTGAGAGGGAGCCTCAGTTTAATGCATCATCCGAAAGATAGGCGGCAGGATTCTCCGCCAGCCGACGCTGAAATTGGGCAGCGAATCGGTCTTGACGGCGAAGTCGTGGCCGCCACCGGGTTCACGGTAAATCGCAATTCGCCGGTGCCTCAACAGTAGCGTCAATGCGTTCTACTGCACACATACAGTAAACGCCGTTGGCTTATCATTAGCGGGCTTGACCCAGTATTCTCCGGGGCCTCCGCCTCCACCAGCGGGAATTCCCAATGGCGAAGTTCAATTGTGCGTTTAACATCGGAAAACAGGCCACAAATGATCTTTGAGATCGAGGCGACCGTCAGAATGACGTCCCGATCTCCAACTCCCCTCTTTGCCAGCGTGTTAAACAGCCCTCAATCCCCTCAGCTGGCTGTGCGATCCTCACCAGCACTTTGAAAGTGTACAGAGTGCCGTTTAATCAGGTGAGAAAAGGGATCTGCAAAGGCAGTGAGTTTCACACAGCTTTTCCCACCTGATCCAGCACCCTCTGCAATTTGGGGAAAGTTCTGCTCGTCGTGTCAGTCTGGAGGGAGCGTTGGGATGAAGAGGCAAATGTGCCATCTGGTGGTAGGGAGTAAGTAGTACATTAGACCAATTATTGTGCAAGTAACGTGAGACATGTCAGCTCGACACAAATTAAGAGAGTTATTCTGCATTCACGCCGTGCTGTACCTATCCTGGGAGTGTTTGATGGGACAGTGTAGAGGGAGCTTTACTCTGTATCTAACCCCGCACTGTACCTGTCCTGGGAGTGTTTGATGGGAAAGTGTAGAGGGAGCTTTACTCTATGTCTAACCCCGCGCTGTACCTGTCCTGGGAGTGTTTGATGGGACAGTGTAGAGGGAGCTTTACTCTGTAACAAATCCCGTGCTGTACCTGTCCTGGGAGTGTTTGATGGGACAGTGTAGAGGGAGCTTTACTCTGTATCTAACCCCGTGCTGTACCTGTCCTGGGAGTGTTTGATGGGACAGTGTAGAGGGAGCTTTACTCTGTCTCTACCCCGTGCTGTATCTGTCCTGGGAGTGTTTGATGGGACAGTGTAGAGGGAGCTTTACTCTGTATCTAACCCCGTGCTGTACCTATCCTGGGAGTGTTTGATGGGACAGTGTAGAGGGAGCTTTACTCTGTGTCTAACCCCGTGCTGTACCTGTCCTGGGACTGTTTTATGGGACAGTGCAGAGGGAGCTTTACTCTGTGTCTAACACCGTGCTGTACCTGACCTGGGAGTGGTTGATGGGGACAGTGTAGAGAGAGTTTTACTCTGTATCTAACCCCGTGCTGTACCTGTCCTGGGAGTGTTTGATGGGACAGTGCAGAGAGAGCTTTACTCTGTATCTAACCCCGTGCTGTACCTGTCCTGGGAGTATTTGATGGGACAGTGCAGAGAGAGCTTTACTCTGTATCTAACCCCGTGCTGTACCTGTCCTGGGAGTGTTTGATGGGACAATGAAAAGGGAGCTTTACTCTGTATCTAACCCCGTGCTGTACCTGTCCTGGGAGTATTTGATGGGACAGTGCAGAGAGAGCTTTACTCTGTATCTAACCCCGTGCTGTACCTGCCCTGGGAGTGTTTGATGGGACAATGAAGAGGGAGCTTTACTCTATATCTGATCTACCATGCTGATTCTATCATTGAACAAATGGCCCCCTCAGTAATACATTGGGAAGAATGAGGTTGTTCATGTAGAATAGTAAGATCAAAGGGGCTGAAATGCCTTCATTAACATAGAACATGTGACTTTGAACTATCCATTTTGTCCCTCGTCCCTGTGCAGGAGCTGGTGAAGAGTCTCCAGGAAAATATAGAAGTGGAATTTGCTGAATTATACCATTGCCTGCAGCTACAGGAGAAGTCCCTGAGTGACAAACTGCACAGGGAATCAGAGGAGCTGGTGCAGTCACTGGAAGGAAACTTCAAACATATCTCCAAGAAGACCAGCTCCATCGAGAAGTTCATTGCTGAAATGCACTCACTGATTGACAAAGAGGATCAAAACCTGCTGCTGACGGTGAGATTCTCACTCTGCACCCAGACAGGGCGAAAGCAATTCAATCCAGGAACCAGGGAAATACCCTACGTTCAATTTCCATCCCCGAACTACACTTCTGAAGCTGGGAGTGAGCCACCCATTGACCATGGCCATTCGTATAGTGCAGGTCAACTCACAGTGCTGTTAGAGGGTAATCCCACAATGCTGTTAGAGAGTAATCCCACAGTGCTGTTAGAGGGGTAATCCCACAGTGCTGTTAGAGGGTAATCCCACAGTGCTGTTAGAGGGTAATCCCACAGTGCTGTTACAGGGTAATCCCACAGTGCTGTTAGAGGGTAATCCCACAGTGCTGTTAGAGGGTAATCCCACAGTGCTGTTAGAGGGTAATCCCACAGTGCTGTTAGAGGGTAATCCCACAGTGCTGTTAGAGGGGTAATCCCACAGTGCTGTTACAGGGTAATCCCACAGTGCTGTTAGAGGGAAATCCCACAGTGCTGTTAGAGGGTAATCCCACAGTGTTGTTAGAGGGTAATCCCACAGTGCTGTTAGAGGGTAATCCCACAGTGCTGTTAGAGGGTAATCCCACAGAGCTGTTAGAGGGTAATCCCACAGTGTTGTTAGAGGGAAATCCCACAGTGCTGTTAGAGGGTAATCCCACAGTGTTGTTAGAGGGTAATCCCACAGTGCTGTTAGAGGGTAATCCCACAGAGCTGTTAGAGGATAATCCCACAGTGCTGTTAGAGGGTAATCCCACAGTGCTGTTAGAGGGTAATCCCACAGTGCTGTTAGAGGGTAATCCCACAGTGCTGTTAGGGGGTAATCCCACAGTGCTGTTAGAGGGTAATCCCACAGTGATGTTAGAGGGTAATCCCACAGTGCTGTTAGAGGGTAATCCCACAGTGCTGTTAGAGGGTAATCCCACAGTGCTGTTAGAGGGCAATCCCACAGTGCTGTTAGAGGGTAATCCCACAGTGCTGCTAGAGGGTAATCCCACAGTGCTGTTAGAGGGTAATCCCACAGTGCTGTTAGAGGGTAATCCCACAGTGCTGTTAGAGGGGTAATCCCACAGTGCTGTTAGAGGGTAATCCCACAGTGCTGTTAGAGGGTAATCCCACAGTGCTGTTAGAGGTTAATCCCACAGTGCTGTTAGAGGGTAATCCCACAGTGCTGTTAGAGGGTAATCCCACAGTGCTGTTAGAGGGTAATCCCACAGTGCTGTTAGAGGGTAATCCCACAGTGCTGTTAGAGGGTTATCCCACAGTGCTGTTAGAGGGTAATCCCACAGTGCTGTTAGAGGGTAATCCCACAGTGCTGTTAGAGGGTAATCCCACAGTGCTGTTAGGGGGTAATCCCACAGTGCTGTTAGAGGGTAATCCCACAGTGCTGTTAGAGGGTTATGCCACCATGCTGTTAGGGGGTAATCCCACAGTGCTGTTAGAGGGTAATCCCACAGTGCTGTTAGAGGGTAATCCCACAGTACTGTTAGAGGGTAATCCCACAGTGCTGTTAGAGGGTAATCCCAGAGTGCTGTTAGGGGGTAATCCCAGAGTGCTGTTAGAGGGAAATCCCACAGTGCTGTTAGAGGGTAATTCCACAGTGCTGTTAGAGGGTAATCCCACAGTGCTGTTAGAGGGTACTCCCACAGTGCTGTTAGAGGGCAATCCCACAGTGCTGTTAGAGGGTAATCCCAGAGTGCTGTTAGGGGGTAATCCCACAGTGCTGTTAGAGGGGAATCCCACAGTGCTGTTAGGGGATAATCCCACAGTGCTGTTAGAGGGCAATCCCACAGTGCTGTTAGAGGGTAATCCCACAGTGCTGTTAGAGGGTAATCCCACAGTGCTGTTAGAGGGTAATCCCAGAGTGCTGTTAGGGGGTAATCCCACAGTGCTGTTGGAGGGTAATCCCACAGTGCTGTTAGAGGGTAATCCCACAGTGCTGTTAGAGGGTAATCCCACAGTGCTGTTAGGGGGTAATCCCACAGTGCTGTTAGAGGGTAATCCCACAGTGCTGTTAGAGGGTAATCCCACAGTGCTGTTAGAGGGTAATCCCACAGCGCTGTTAGAGGGTAATCCAACAGTGCTGTTAGAGGGTAATCCCACAGTGCTGTTAGAGGGTAATCCCACAGTGCTGTTAGGGGGGCTAATCCCACAGAGCTGTTAGAGGGTAATCCCACAGTGCTGTTAGAGGGTAATCCCACAGTGCTGCTAGAGGGTAATGCCACAGTGCTGTTAGAGGGTAATCCCACAGTGCTGTTAGAGGGTAATCCCACAGTGCTGTCAGAGGGTAATCCCACAGTGCTGTTAGAGGGCGATCCCACAGTGCTGTTAGAGGGTAATCCCACAGTGCTGTTAGAGGGGTAATCCCACAGTGCTGTTAGAGGGTAATCCCACAGTGCTGTTAGAGGGGTAATCCCACAGTGCTGTTAGAGGGTAATCCCACAGTGCTGTTAGAGGGTAATCCCACAGTGTTGTTAGAGGGTAATCCCACAGTGCTGTTAGAGGGTAATCCCATAGTGCTGTTAGAGGGTAATCCCACAGTGCTGTTAGAGGGTAATCCCACAGTGCTGTTAGAGGGGTAATCCCACAGTGCTGTTAGAGGGGTAATCCCACAGTGCTGTTAGGGGGTAATCCCACAGTGCTGTTAGAGGGTAATCCCACAGAGCTGTTAGAGGGTAATCCCACAGTGCTGTTAGAGGGTAATCCCACAGTGTTGTAAGAGGGTAATCCCACAGTGCTGTTAGAGGGGTCATCCCACAATGCTGTTCGAGGGTAATCCCACAGTGCTGTTAGAGGGTAATCCCACAGTGCTGTTTGGGGGTAATCCCACAGTGCTGTTAGAGGGCAATGCCACAGTGCTGTTAGGGGGTAATCCCACAGTGCTGTTAGGGGGCAATCCCACAGTGCTGTTAGAGGGTAATCCCACAGCGCTGTTAGAGGGTAATCCCACAGTGCTGTTACAGGGTAATCCCACAGTGCTGTTAGAGGGTAATCCCACAGTGCTGTTGAGGGCAATCCCACAGTGCTGTTAGAGGGGTAATCCCACAGTGCTGTTAGAGGGTAATCCCACAGTGCTGTTAGAGGGTAATCCCACAGTGCTGTTAGAGGGGAATCCCACAGTGCTGTTAGAGGGTAATCCCACAGTGCTGTTAGAGGGTAATCCCACAGTGCTGTTAGAGGGTAATCGCACAGTGCTGTTAGAGGGTAATCCCACAGTGCTGTTAGAGGGGTAATCCCACAGTGCTGTTAGAGGGTAATCCCACAGTGCTGTTAGAGGGTAATCCCACAATGCTGTTAGTGGGAAATCCCACAGTGCTGTTAGAGGGTAATCCCACAGTGCTGTTAGAGGGCAATCCCACAGTGCTGTTAGAGGGTAATCCCACAGTGCTGTTAGAGGGTAATCCCACAGTGCTGTTAGAGGGGATAATCCCACAGTGCTGTTAGATGGGTAATCCCACAGTGCTGTTAGAGGGTAATCCCACAGTGCTGTTAGAGGGTAATCCCACAGTGCTGTTAGAGGGTAATCCCACAGTGCTGTTAGAGGGGATAATCCCACAGTGCTGTTAGAGGGTAATCCCACAGTGCTGTTAGAGGGTAATCCCACAGTGCTGTTAGAGAGGTAATCCCACAGTGCGGTTAGAGGGTAATCCCACAGTGCTGTTAGAGGGTAAACCCACAGTGCTGTTAGAGGGTAATCCCACAGTCCTGTTAGAGGGGAATCCCACAGCGCTGTTAGAGGGGTAATCACACAGTGCTGTTAGAGGGTAATCCCACAGTGCTGTTAGAGGGTAATCCCACAGTGCTGTTAGAGGGTAATCCCACAGTGCTGTTAGAGGGTAATCCCACAGTGCTGTTAGAGGGTAATCCCACAGTGCTGTTAGAGGGTAATCCCACAGTGCTGTTAGAGGGTAATCCCACAGTGCTGTTAGAGGGTAATCCCACAGTGCTGTAAGAGGGTTATCCCACAGTGCTGTTAGAGGGTAATCCCACCGTGCAGTTAGAGGGTAATCCCACAGTGCTGTTAGAGGGTAATCCCACAGTGCTGTTAGGGGGTAATCCCACAGTGCTGTTAGAGGATAATCCCACAGTGCTGTTAGAGGGTAATCCCACTGTGCTGTTAGGGGGTAATCCCACAGTGCTGTTAGAGGGTAATCCCACAGTGCTGTTAGAGGGCAATCCCACAGTGCTGTTAGAGGGTAATCCAACAGTGCTGTTAGAGGGTAATCCCACAGTACTGTTAGAGGGTAATCCCACAGTGCTGTTAGAGGGTAATCCCACAGTGCTGTTAGAGGGTAATCCCACAGTGCTGTTAGAGGGTAATCGCACAGTGCTGTTAGAGGGTAATCCCACAGTGCTGTTAGAGGGGTAATCCCACAGTGCTGTTAGAGGGTAATCCCACAGTGCTGTTAGAGGGTAATCCCACAATGCTGTTAGTGGGAAATCCACAGTGCTGTTAGAGGGTAATCCCACAGTGCTGTTAGAGGGCAATCCCACAGTGCTGTTAGAGGGTAATCCCACAGTGCTGTTAGAGGGTAATCCCACAGTGCTGTTAGAGGGGATAATCCCACAGTGCTGTTAGATGGGTAATCCCACAGTGCTGTTAGAGGGTAATCCCACAGTGCTGTTAGAGGGTAATCCCACAGTGCTGTTAGAGGGTAATCCCACAGTGCTGTTAGAGGGGATAATCCCACAGTGCTGTTAGAGGGTAATCCCACAGTGCTGTTAGAGGGTAATCCCACAGTGCTGTTAGAGAGGTAATCCCACAGTGCGGTTAGAGGGTAATCCCACAGTGCTGTTAGAGGGTAAACCCACAGTGCTGTTAGAGGGTAATCCCACAGTCCTGTTAGAGGGGAATCCCACAGCGCTGTTAGAGGGGTAATCACACAGTGCTGTTAGAGGGTAATCCCACAGTGCTGTTAGAGGGTAATCCCACAGTGCTGTTAGAGGGTAATCCCACAGTGCTGTTAGGGGGTAATCCCAGAGTGCTGTTAGAGGGTAATCCCACAGTGCTGTTAGAGGGTAATCCCACAGTGCTGTTAGAGGGTAATCCCACAGTGCTGTTAGAGGGTAATCCCACAGTGCTGTTAGAGGGTAATCCCACAGTGCTGTAAGAGGGTTATCCCACAGTGCTGTTAGAGGGTAATCCCACCGTGCAGTTAGAGGGTAATCCCACAGTGCTGTTAGAGGGTAATCCCACAGTGCTGTTAGGGGGTAATCCCACAGTGCTGTTAGAGGATAATCCCACAGTGCTGTTAGAGGGTAATCCCACTGTGCTGTTAGGGGGTAATCCCACAGTGCTGTTAGAGGGTAATCCCACAGTGCTGTTAGAGGGCAATCCCACAGTGCTGTTAGAGGGTAATCCAACAGTGCTGTTAGAGGGTAATCCCACAGTGCTGTTAGAGGGTAATCCCACAGTGCTGTTAGAGGGTAATCCCACAGTGCTGTTAGAGGGTAATCCCACAGTGCTGTTAGAGGGTAATCCCACAGTGCTGTTAGAGGGTAATCCCACAGTGCTGTTAGAGGGGTAATCCCACAGTGCTGTTAGAGGGTAATCCCACAATGCTGTTAGTGGGAAATCCCACAGTGCTGTTAGAGGGTAATCCCACAGTGCTGTTAGAGGGCAATCCCACAATGCTGTTAGGGGGGGGGGGGTAATCCCACAGTGCTGTTAGAGGGTAATCCCACAGTGCTGTTAGAGGGTAATCCCACAGTGCTGTTAGAGGGTAATCCCACAGTGCTGTTACAGGGTAATCCCACAGTGCTGTTGGAGGGTAATCACACTGTGCTGTTAGAGGGTAATCCCACAGTGCTGTTAGAGGGTAATCCCACAATGCTGTTAGAGGGGTAATCCCACAGTGCTGTTAGAGGGGGTAATCCCACAGTGCTGTTAGAGGGTAATACCACAGTGCTGTTAGAGGGTAATCCCACAGTGCTGTTAGGGGGTAATCCCACAGTGCTGTTAGAGGGGAATCCCACAGTGCTGTTAGAGGGTAATTCCACAGTGCTGTTAGAGGGTAATCCCACAGTGCTGTTAGAGGGTAATCCCACAGTGCTGTTAGAGGGTAATCCCGCAGTTCTGTTAGAGGGTAATCCCACAGTGCTGTTAGAGGGTAATCCCACTGTGCTGATAGAGGGTAATCCCACAGTGCTGTTAGGGGGTAATCCCACAGTGCTGTTAGAAGGTAATCCCACAGTGTTGTTAGAGGGTAATCCCACAGTGCTGTTAGAGAGTAATCCCACAGTGTTGTTAGAGGGCAATCCCACAGTGCTGTTAGGGGGTAATCCCACAGTGCTGTTAGAAGGTAATCCCACAGTGTTGTTAGAGGGTAATCCCACAGTGCTGTTAGAGGGTAATCCCACAGTGCTGTTAGAGGGTAATCCCACAGTGCTGTCAGAGGGTAATCCCACAGCGCTGTTAGAGGGTAATCCCACAGTGCTGTTAGAGGGTAATCCCACAGTGCTGTTAGAGGGTAATCCCACAGTGCTGTTAGAGGGTAATCCCACAGTGCTGTTAGAGGGTAATCCCACAGTGCTGTTAGAGGGTAATCCCACAGTGCTGTTAGAGAGTAATCCCACAGTGTTGTTAGAGGGTAATCCCACAGTGCTGTTAGGGGGTAATCCCACAGTGCTGTTAGAAGGTAATCCCACAGTGCTGTTAGAGGGTAATCCCACAGTGCTGTTAGAGGGTAATCCCACAGTGCTGTTAGAGGGTAATACCACAGTGCTGTTAGAGGGGTAATCACACAGTGCTCTTAGGGTGTAATCCCACAGTGCTGTTAGGGGGGGTAATCCCACAGTGCTGTTAAAGGGAAATCCCACAGTGCTGTTAGAGGGTAATCCCACAGTGCTGTTAGAGGGCAATCCCACAGTGCTGTTAGGGGGGGGGTAATCCCACAGTGCTGTTAGAGGGTAATCCCACAGTGCTGTTAGAGGGTAATCCCACAGTGCTGTTAGAGGGTAATCCCACAGTGCTGTTAGAGGGTTATGCCACCGTGCTGTTAGAGGGTAATCCCACAGTGCTGTTAGAGGGTAATCCCACAGTGCTGTTAGAGGGTAATCCCACAGTGATGTTAGAGGGTAATCCCACAGTGATGTTAGAGGGTAATCCCACAGTGCTGTTAGAGGGTAATCCCACAGTGCTGTTAGAGGGTAATCCCACAGTGCTGTAAGAGGGTAATCCCACAGTGCTGTTAGGGGGTAATCCCACAGTGCTGTTAGAGGGTAATCCCACAGTGATGTTAGAGGGTAATCCCACAGTGCTGTTAGAGGGTAATCCCACAGTGCTGTTAGAGGGTAATCCCACAGTGCTGTAAGAGGGTAATCCCACAGTGCTGTTAGGGGGTAATCCCACAGTGCTGTTAGAGGGTAATCCCACAGTGCTGTTAGAGGGGTAATCCCACAGTGCTGTTAGAGGGTAATCACACTGTGCTGTTAGAGGGTAATCCCACAGTGCTGTTAGAGGGTAATCCCACAGTGCTGTTAGAGGGTAATCCCACAGTGCTGTTAGAGGGTAATCCCACAGTGCTGTAAGAGGGTAATCCCACAGTGCTGTTAGGGGGTAATCCCACAGTGCTGTTAGAGGGTAATCCCACAATGCTGTTAGAGGGTAATCCCACAGTGCTGTTAGAGGGTAATCCCACAGTGCTGTTAGAGGGCAATCCCACAGTGCTGTTGGGGGGGGGGTAATCCCACAGTGCTATTAGAGGGTAATCCCACAGTGCTGTTAGAGGGTAATCCCACAGTGCTGTTAGAGGGTAATCCCACAGTGCTGTTAGAGGGTAATCCCACAGTGCTGTTAGAGGGTAATCACACAGTGCTGTTAGAGGGTAATCCCACAGTGCTGTTAGAGGGTAATCCCACAGTGCTGTTAGAGGTTAATCCCACAGTACTGTTAGGGGGTAATCCCACAGTGCTGTTAGAGGGTAATCCCACAGTGCTGTTAGAGGGTAATCCCACAGTGCTGTTACAGGGTAATCCCACAGTGCTGTTAGAGGGTAATCACACTGTGCTGTTAGAGGGTAATCCCACATTGCTGTTAGAGGGTAATCCCACAGTGCTGTTAGAGGGTAATCCCACAGTGCTGTTAGAGGGTAATCCCACAGTGCAGTTAGAGAGTAATCCCACAGTGCTGTTAGAGGGTAATCCCACAGTGCTGGTAGAGGGGTAATCCCACAGTGCTGTTAGAGGGTAATCCCACAGTGCTGTCAGAGGGTAATCCCACAGTGCTGTTAGAGGGTTATCCCACAGTGCTGTCAGAGGGTAATCCCACAGTGCTGTCTGAGGGTAATCCCACAGTGCTGTTAGAGGGTTATCCCACAGTGCTGTTAGGGGGTAATCCCACAGTGCTGTTAGAGGGTTATCCCACAGTGCTGTTAGAGGGTAATCCCACAGTGCTGTTAGAGGGTAATCCCACAGTGCTGTCTGAGGGTAATCCCACAGTGCTGTTAGAGGGTTATCCCACAGTGCTGTTAGAGGGTTATCCCACAGTGCTGTTAGAGGGTAATCCCACAGTGCTGTTAGAGGGTTATCCCACAGTGATGTTAGAGGGTAATCCCACAGTGCTGTTAGAGGAGTAATCCCACAGTGCTGTTCGAGGGTAATCCCACAGTGCTGTTAGAGGGTAATCCCACAGTGCTGTTAGAGGGTAATCCCACAGTGCTGTTAGAGGGTAATCACACAGTGCTGTTAGAGGGTAATCCCACAGTGCTGTTAGAGGGTAATCCCACAGTGCTGTTAGAGGGTAATCCCACAGTACTGTTAGGGGGTAATCCCACAGTGCTGTTAGAGGGTAATCCCACAGTGCTGTTAGAGGGTAATCCCACAGTGCTGTTAGAGGGTAATCCCACAGTGCTGTTAGAGGGTAATCACACTGTGCTGTTAGAGGGTAATCCCACATTGCTGTTAGAGGGTAATCCCACAGTGCTGTTAGAGGGTAATCCCACAGTGCTGTTAGAGGGAAATCCCACAGTGCTGTTAGAGGGAAATCACACTGTGCTGTTAGAGGGTAATCCCACAGTGCTGTTACAGGGTAATCCCACAGTGCTGTTAGAGGGTAATCACACTGTGCTGTTAGAGGGTAATCCCACATTGCTGTTAGAGGGTAATCCCACAGTGCTGTTAGAGGGTAATCCACAGTGTTGTTAGTGGATGATTAAATTGAGATTTGACAAATGTCGAACATCTGAGTTCCCAAGTGAAAGCATAGGTTTAAAGTGAGAGGGGTGAGATACAAAAAAGACCAGAGGGGAAATGTCTTCATACAGAGGGTAATGAGCATCCGGAACGGGCTGCCAGAGGCAGTGGTAGTGGAGGGTACGATTCTGTCTTTTAGAATGCAGCTACACATTTACATGGGCAGGGTGGGTATAGAGGGATGTGGGCCAAATGATGGCAAGTGGGACTCGCTTCGTGATAGAAACTGGGCCGCATGGACAAGCTGGGCCAAAGGGCCTGTTGCCATGCTGCAAACATCTGTGACTCTTATGACTCTCAGAATAGAAACATCGAAATTAGGAACCAGGAGGAGGCCATTCGGCCCTTCTAGTCTGGTTCACCATTCATTATGATCATGGCTGATCACCCAACTCAGTAACCTCATCCCACACAATCCTCCCCTTTTTCTTTGATTCCCTTTCCCTTAAGTGCTATATCTAACTGCTTCTTGAAAATATACAATGTTTTGGCCTCAACTACTTCCTGTGGTAACGAATTCCGCAGGCTCACTACTCTCTGGGTGGAGAAATTCCTCCTCATCTCTGTTCTAAATGGTCTACCCCATATCCTCTGACTGTGACCCCTGGTTCTGGACAGGCCCACCATCGGGAACATCCTTCCTGCATCTACAATTTTAGAGGTTCCTGACTTCATTTTTTAAAATTTTCCAATTAAGGGGCAATTTAGCATGGCCAATCCACCTCCCCTGCACATCTTGAGTTCTGGGGGTGAGACCCATGCAGCCTGTACAAACTCCACACAGACAGGGATCCGGGATCGAACCCGGGTCCTCACCGCTGTGAGGCAGCAGTGCTAACCACTGCGCCACCGTGTCGCCCGGGTTTCTAACTTTTTGACTTACTCTAAATATCCGTTTGTTTAAGTTTCTCTGGAAAGCAAATTTTTGGTTTGATTAATTGTGCTTGTAATTTGATTTATGCAGGATATTAAGAGTGTCCTTCAAAGGTAGGTAACTCCTCAGAATGTCCCCTCAGATGTATGTGAGTATGCGTGTGTCTGTGTGCGTGAATGAGTGCTTTATGTGTTTCCCTGTGTGTGTGTGCGAGTGTGTGTGTGAGTGTGATTGTATGTGAATATATGTGTGCGTGTCTCTTTGTATAATAATAACCTTTAGTGTCACAAGTAGGCTTACATTAACACTGCAATGAAGTTACTGTGAAAGCCCCTAGTTGCCACATTCCGGCGCCTGTTCGGGTACACAGAGGGAGAATTCAGAATGTCCAATTCACCTAACAGCACGTCTTTTGGGACTTGTGGGAGGAGACCGGAGCACACGGAGCAAACCCACGCAGACACGGGGAGAAGGTGCAGACTCCGCACAGACAGTGACCCAAAGAGGGAATCGAACCTGGGATCCTGGCGCTCTGAAGCAACAGTGCTGACCACTGTGCCACCGTGCTGCCCACGTGAGCGTGATTGTAAGTGTGTGATTGTACGTGAATGTATATGCGTGAGTTTGTATGTGGGCGCCGGGGTCTAGCTCAGTTGGCTGGACAGCTGGTTTGTGATGCAGATGAAGGCCAACAGCGTGGGTTCAATCCCCCTACCGGCTGAGGCCCATCATTCACAACCTTGCCCCTTGCCTGAGGTGTGGTGTTCCTCAGGTTAAATCACCACCAGCCAGCTCTCCCCCCTCAAAGGGGAAAATAGCCTCTGGTACTATAGCGACTTTACCTTTTTGTGTGTGAGGGAGATTTTATGAGTTTTAGTATGTGAGTTTATATGTGTTTATGTGTGTGAGAGAGTGTATCTAAGTGCATATGTGTGTCTAATTCATTATAAACTTCGGTAAGATCAGGATCTGGGGTTGCTACCGCTTACCCTTGAGAGTTGAATAGTTTGCTAAGCCACTCTCTGAGCTGGCACGATAAAGGGACGAGGTTCACTGAGGGACAGCGAAATGAACCAGAATCATAAACCAGCAACCAGCCAAGGGCAGAGAAGGGGGTAGGAGAAAGTTAGGTGTCTATAACTAGGACCAGCTTTCATATTCTGAACGCATGCAGTTTGTGATGCACTGTGCAATGGTCGCTGCCACGTTGGTGCAGTCAGATTACAACCCCTGTCTGTGCTGTAACAAAGGTGTTCTTCGCTCCTGTTGTAGCACTACGCTCCATATGCTTCATCCGATATCTGTGCCTGTGCATTTACATTGTGTCTCTATCGTATGTCCTATGTTTTTTTCCTGCATGGAACGATTTGCCCGGACTGTATGCAGAATAATACTTTTCACTGCACCTCGGTACATGTGACAATAAATAAATAGAGGTCTAAATAAATCTAAGGCACAGTGAACATAGTGAACTCTTTTCCTGATAGAAAATTGTTTGTCACCAACGCAGCCATGCAATTTGTCCAGTGAATTATGTTGATATTACCCCATAAACACACGCACAGACTTGTAAACTAATCCCCCCCCCCCCCCCCCCCCCCCCACACACACACACACACACACATATATATATATATATACCGACATAAACATCTCACAGGTTCATGCATACATGGAGGAGTCATGGTAATGTCACTGAATTAGTAATCCAGGGGCCCAGGCTACTGCTTTGAGGTCAGGGCTTCAATACCACCACAGCGTTGACATAATCACACCTGACTGTCAATGTTCGAGACACCGCTGTCACCATTCACGGCACGTCCCGTCCCACCAGCAGGGGGCAGCAGAGGTGGCAGCACAGTACCCTGGGTTAACCTTTGTGATGGGCACCATAGCATCTCATGACATTGGGTCAAGGGTGAGCAAGGACACCTCCTCCAGATGAGCACCCGCCAAACCCTGCCAGCTGATGAATCGGCACTCATTTTGCTGAGCACCGCTTGAAAGAAGCAGCGACGGTGACATGGGCACAGGATGTCCTCTGGGTGGGTGACCTCAATGCCCATCGCCAAGAGGGACTCGGCACCACCGTTCCTGGCTGAGTTCTACTGTCCAGTTGTTGTGAAGACAAAGTCCTGTCTTCACATTGAGGAGACCCTCCGTCACGTTGCGCAACAGTTTGACTGTGTTACATGCGACAGATTCAGAACAGATCTAGCAGCTCAAAACTGGCAATCAATGAAGGGTGCAGGAGGGCCATGCCAGGAGCAACACCATGCACACTTAAAAATGTGATGCCAACTTGATGAAGCTACAACACAGGACTACTTGCATGACAAACCGTAGGAATAACATCTGATCGACAGGTGATTCCCACAACCGATGGAACAGATCTAAGCTCTGCGGACCCGCCACGCTCAGATCTGAACAGGGGTGGACAATTAGGCAGCTAACCGGAGGAGGAGGTTCCACAAATATCCCCATCCTCAATGGTGGGGGAACCCAGGACAACAGTGCAAATGATCCATCTCACCCTTCTCCTGGATTCCCCAGCATCACAGTGCCAGAAAATTCAATACACCCCACCTGATGTCAGGAAATGGCTAAATGTACTGGTTACGGCACAGTCTATGGGTCCCAACATTATTACAACAGTACTGAAGATTTGTGCTCCAGAATTTGCCGCGAATTCCCCAATATTTTCCAGTAGTTACAACACTGACATCTATCCAGCAATGTGGAAAATTATCCAGGTGTGTCCTGTACACAAGAAACAGGTTCAATCCAACCCGGCCATTTAGCGCCCTATCAGTCTACTCTCAAAACAAAGTGATGGAAAGAGTCGTCAACAGCGCTATTAAGCAGCACTTACTCAGCAATAACCTGCTCATGGACAGCACGGGCAGCATGGTAGCATAGTGGTTAGCACAATTGCTTCACAGCCCCAGGGTCCCAGGTTCGATTCCCGGCTTGGGTCACTGTCTGTGCGAAGTCTGCACACGTGTGTGCGTGGGTTTCCTCCGGGTGCTCCGGTTTCCTCCCACAGTCCAAAGATGTGCAGGTTAGGTGGATTGGCCATGCTAAATTGCCCTTAGTGTCCAAAATTGCCCTTAGTGTTGGGTGGGGTTACTGGGTTATGGGAATAGGGTGGAGCTTGGGTAGGGTGCTCTTTCAAAGAGCCGGTGCAGACTCGATGGGCCAAATGGCCTCCTTTTACACTGTAAATTCTATGATGATATATCTATGACACTCAGTTTGGGTTCCGCTAGGGTCACTCAGCTCCTTCCCTCATTACAGGCTTAGTTCAAACATGGACAAAAAGCTGAATGCCAGAGGTAAGGCGAGAGTGACTGCCCTTGACATCAATGCCAGCATTGACCATGTATGGCAATAAGGGGCCCTAGCTAAACTGCAGTTAATGGGAGTCGGGGGAAAACTGGTTGGAGTCATAACTGGCACAAATAAAGGTGGTTGTGGTTATTGGAGGTCAGTCATCTCATTTGCAGGAACAGCAGGAGTTCCTCAGGGTAGTGTCCCAGGCAGCTGCTTCATCAATGACCTTCACTCCAACATGTCAAGAATGGAAATGTTTGCGTGTGACTGCACAATGTTCAGCACCATTCGCGATTCCTCAGATACTGAAGCCGCCCATGTCCCAAACACTGTCCCATCATCTATAATACACAAGACAGGAGTGTGATTGAAAACTCTCCACTTGCTTGGATGAGTGCAGCTCCAACAACACTTAGGAACATGACACCATCTCGGACAAAGTAGCCCACTTGAGTGGTACCCCATCTATCAACTTAAATACTCACTCCCTCCACCACCAATGTGTGTACCATCTACAAGATGCACTGCAGGAACTCACCAAGGTTCCTCAGGCAGCGCCTTCCAAACGCACGACCGCTACCACCTAGAAGGGCAAGGGCAGCAGATATCTGGGAGCCCCACCACTTGGAGGTTCCCCTCCAAGTCACTCACCACCCTGACTTGGAAATATATCGCTGTTCCCTCACTGTCGCTGGGGCAACAACCTGGAACTCCTTCCCTAACAGCACAGTGGGTATACCTACACCACAGGAACTGCAGCGGTTAAAGAAGGCTGCTCATCACCACCTTCTCAAGGGCAGTTAGGGATGGGTAATAAATGCTGGGCCTAGTCAGCGACGCCCACATCCCGCGAAAGAATAATAAAAAACAGAGACGCAAGAATGGCCGGAAAATCGCAGCCGGCGACTCACAGCTACAGAGACACACTCACAGATTCGTCCATCGAGAAACACAACAGGACTCATACATGCAGAAACACATTCATACATATGTAAACACACTCACAGACCCACACACAGGCTCCCTCATACATTTAAAAAAAAAATTTAGATTACCCAATTATTTTTTCCAATTAAGGGGCAATTTAGCGTGGCCAATCCACCTACTCTGCACATTTTTGGGTTGTGGGGGCGAAACCCACACACACACGGGGAGAATGTGCAAATTCCACACGGACAGTGACCCAGGGCCGGGATCGAACCTGGGACCTCAGCGGCGTGAGGCGGTTGTGCTAACCACTAGGCCACTGTGCTGCCCGGCTCCCTCATACATAACTCAGCCGCAACTCACTTGCTACCTTTCCTCCATGCACTCACACAGAAACCCAAACATCCACACGCACACGCAGAGTGCAAACCTCCTTGTCCTACCCGTTGCGAGGATCATTGCGGGTGGGACGGAACTGTTGCTGGACGATTGAAAAGTCCGTTGACCTCGGACGGGAAGGTCCGGTCTCAAGGCGGGTGGGATTAGAGAGTTACATAGAACATAGAACAGTACAGGACAGAACAGGCCCTTCGGCCCTCGATGTTGTGCCGAGCAATGATCACCCTACTTAAACCCACGTAACCCGTATACCCGTAACCCAACAATCCCCCCATTAACCTTACACTACGGGCAATTTAGCATGGCCAATCCACCTAACCCGCACATCTTTGGACTGTGGGAGGAAACCGGAGCACCCGGAGGAAACCCACGCACACACGGGGAGGACGTGCAGACTCTACACAGACAGTGACCCAGCCGGGAATCGAACCTGGGACCCTGGAGCTGTGAAGCATTGATGCTAACCACCATGCTACCGTGAGGCCCCTAGTTACACAGGCATTCACCCTCTAAACCTCAAAACAAACCTTTCTTCATACATTTGCAAAACCCGACACTCACATATGCACATGTATACCCTCGCACACACACACACGCACACACACGCTGACCTGCTGACACACTCATACACCGTCACCCTTGCGCACAATGGTAGTGAAAAGGCTGTAAGGAGATGCCCCAATGTATGTGTGATAATTGCGTTCTTGACTTTTCAGAAGTGACTTACACAATGAGCCTATCCTGCAGCCACCTGACATTAGTTTGGGGGAGTTCAATGGGCCTCTACAGTATGCAGCATGGAAACGAATGCTGAGCATCATCAGCCCAGGTACCCCTTTTCTGTCATGGATTTACAGACGAATAGCTGTACAACAGCTCAGCTAACACACTCATGCCCCATTGAGCAATGTCAAAAATAAGCTTGACTTCAACCAGCTGCAGGTTTAATTAGCGTCATTCAGATTTATTCCTTGCTGAAGTTTATAAAGAGAGGGTAAGATAAACAGTTATCTGTAGCATCAGCATGCAAGCAGTTTTCTTTTTTTAAAAATAATTGTTATTGAAATTTTTGAAAAATGTATAACAACAAAACAATAATAATAACAATAATAAACACCCCCGGACCCGTAACAATGCATATAACAAGGCCCCCCCACCACCCCCCAAACCCGATGAACAACAAAATAAATTAAAAATAAATTAAATTTAACATAAACAATACCCCCCTGAACCCCCCCGGGTTGCCGCTGCTGCTGACCCAGTTCCCTATCGTTGAGCCAGAAAGTCGAGGAAAGGCTGCCACCGCCTAAAGAACCCTTGTACCGACCCCCTCAGGGCGAATTTGACCTTCTCCAGCTTAATGAATCCCGCCATGTCATTGATCCAGGTCGCCACGCTTGGGGGTCTCGCATCTTTCCATTGCAATAAGATCCTCCGTCCCTACTAGGGACGCAATTACCAAAACACCGGCCTCTTTCGCCTCCTGCACTCCCGGCTCCACCCCAACCCCAAATATCACGAGTCCCCAGCCTGACTTGACCCTGGACCTTACCACCCTCGACACTGTCCTTGCCACCCCCTGCCAGAATTCCCCCAGTGCCGGGCATGCCCAAAACATATGGGCATGGTTCGCTGGGCTCCCAAAACACCTAATGCACCTGTCCTCACCCCCAAAAAACCTGCTCATTCTCGTCCTGGACATATGAGCCCTGTGCAGTACCTTGAACTGGATGAGGCTAAGCCTCGCACATGAAGAGGAGGAGTTCACCCTCTCCAGGGCGTTCGCCCATGTCCCTCCTCAATCTGCTCCCCCAGCTCCACTTCCCACTTAGCCTTCAGCTCCTCCACCGACGCCTCCTCCACCTCCTGCATCACCTGGTAGATGTCAGACACCTTCCCATCCCCGACCCACACCCCCGAAAGCACCCTATCCCTTACCCCCCACAGGGGCAGCGAAGGGAACCCCTCCACCTGCCGCCTAGCAAACGCCTTGACCTGAAGGTACCTGAGCATATTCCCCGGGGGGAGCTCAAACTTCTCCTCCAGCTCACCCAGGCTCGCGAACCTCCCATCAATGAACAGGTCTCCCAGCTTCCTTATGCCCGCCCTGTGCCACCCCAGGAACGCGCCATCAATGTTCCCTGGGACAAACCGGTGGTTCCCCCGCAGCGGGGCCTCCACCGAGCCCCCAACTTCCCCCCTGTTTCGCCTCCACTGCCCCCAAATCTTGAGGGTAGCCGCCACCACCGGGCTCGTGGTGTACCTCGTTGGAGGGAGCGGCAACGGCGCCGTTACCAGTGCCTTCAGGTTCGTGCCCCCGCAGGACGCCATCTCCATCCGTTTCCATGCTGCCCCCTCCCCATCCATTACCCACATCGAGACATTAGCCGCCCAATAGTACCCAGAGAGGTTGGGCAGCGCCAGCCCCCCTCTATCCCTGCCCCGCTCCAAAAAGACCCTCCTTACCCTCGGAGTCCCGTGCGCCCAGACAAATCCCGTGATGCTGCTGTTCACCCTCCTAAAAAAGGCCCTCGGAATAAGAATGGGGAGGCACTGGAACAAAAAGAAAAACCTCGGGAGCACCGTCATTTTTTTTTATAAATTTAGATTACCCAATTATTTTTTCCAATTAAGGGGCAATTTAGCGTGGCCAATCCACCTACTCTGCACATTTTTGGGTTGTGGGGGCGAAACCCACGCAGACACGGGGAGAATGTGCAAACTCCACACGGACAGTGACCCAGAGCCGGGATCGAACCTGGGACCTCAGCGCCGTGAGGCGGTTCTGCTAACCACTAGGCCTCCGTGCTGCCCTTGCACCGTCATTTTAACGGACTGTACTCTACCCGCCAACGACAGCAGCAGCATGTCCCACCTTTTAAACTCCTCCTCCATCTGCTCCACCTACCTAGCAAAATTAAGCTTATGCAAAGTCCCCCAGCTCCTAGCCACCTGAACCCCCAGGTACCTAAAACTCCTCACTGCCCTTTTTAGCGGGAGCCTACCAATCCCCTCCTCCTGATCTCCCGGGTGTACAACAAACAGCTCGCTCTTGCCCAGGTTCAACTTGTAGCCTGAGAAACTCCCAAACTCAGCAAGAATCTCCATCATCTCCGGCATTCCCCCCACCGGGTCTGCTACATACAGCAGCAAGTCATCTGCGTACAGTGACACTCGGTGCTCCTCCCCACCCCGCACCAGACCCCACCACCTCCCCGACTCCCTTAGCGCCATGGCAAGAGGCTCAATTGCCAACGCAAAAAGCAAGGGGGACAGGGGGCACCTCTGGCTCGTCCCACGGCAGAGCCTGAAGTACTCGGACCTCCTCCCATTTGTCGCTACACTCGCCATCGGGGCCTCGTACAGCAACCTCACCCATTTAATAAACCCCTCCCCAAACCCGAACCTCTCTAACACCTCCCACAAGTATCCCCACTCAACCCTATCAAAGGCCTTCTCCGCATCCAATGCCACCACAATCTCCGCCTCTCCTTCTGCTGCCGGCATCATTATCACATTTAGCAGCCTTCGCACGTTAGTGTTCAGCTGCCTCCCCTTGACAAAACCCGTCTGATCTTCATGTATCACCCCCGGCACCCAGTCCTCTATTCTAGTGGCCAAGATCTTCGCCAGCAACTTGGCGTCCACGTTCAACAGTGAAATTTGCCTGTATGATCCACACTGCAGGGGGTCCTTATCTCGCTTCAGGATCAGGGAAATCAGCGTCCGTGACATCGTCGGGGGCAAAACTCCCCCCTCCCATGCCTCGTTAAAGGTCCGAACCAGCAGGGGGCCCAACAGGTCCACATATTTTTTATAAAATTCAACCGGGAACCCATCCGGTCCCGGCCCCTTCCCCGACTGCATGTGGCCAATCCCACTGACCAGCTCCTCCAACTCGATCGGCGCCCCCAGTCCCTCCACCTGCTCCTCCTGAACCCTTGGAAATTGGAGCCTGTCCAAAAAATTCTCCATTCCCCCTCCCACCGCCGGCGGCTCCGACCGGTACAGTTCCCTGTAGAAGTCCCTGAAGACCTCATTGACCTCTACCCCCTTCCACACCACATTCCCACCCCTATCCTTCACTCCACCAATCTCCCTAGCCGCGTCCCGCTTGCGGAGCTGATGCGCCAGCATCCTGCTCGCCTTCTCTCCATATTCGTAGACCGCTCCCTGCGCCTTCCTCCACTGTGTCTCCGCCTTTCTGGTAGCCAATAAATAAAATTTAGCCTGCAGGCTACGCCGCTCCCCCAACAATCCCTCCCTCCAGACCCCCAACACCCCCCTTAAAACACAAAACCATAACCAACACCATCCGCGTACCTCCTATCCACACTCAGCAGCTCCCCCACCAGTCTCTCCCTCTCCCTCACCCCTCCCATCTGGTCCATAAACCCCCTCAACACCTTGGCCGCCGCCGGCCTCCTGCCCGTCCTAGAACTAGAACGATCCAGTGGGGGATCCAGCACCGTATTGAAGTCCCACCCATGATCAGGCCCCCCACCTCCAGGTCAGGAATGCGGCCCAACATACGCCTCATGAAACCAGCATCATCCCAATTTGGGGCGTACACATTAACCAACACCACCCTCTCCCCCTGCAGCTTACCGCTCACCATCACATATCTGCCGCCACTATCAGCCACAACCTCAGATGCCTCAAACGCCACCCTCTTCCCCACCAGGATCGCCACCCCCCGGTTCTTCGCGTCGAAAACCTGCCCCCCCCCCCCCCCCCCCCCCCCCCCCCCGCCCCCACCCTGCAGCAGCTCCTTGGCACCGCTCCAGCGCGGGAAAACGGAACTGATATCCACGCCCCTTGCCTCCAGCTCTACCCCCCTCGTCCCGCAGCGCGGGAAACCAGAGGAAAGCCCGCGCTTTCCCACTGCCCCGCCTCACCCCCCCAACGCAGCTCCCAAATAGCAGTCCCAACCCATCCACCAACCCCGTACAAAAAAAACAGACACCAACACCCCCCCCTTAAAACACAAAACCATAACCAACACCATCCGAAAGCAGAAAAAAAAACAGAATAGCCAGCAACAGCATAAACAGTGATACTAAAATCCCCACAGTCCCCAATCCCTAGTTCGAGTCCAACTTTTCAGCCTGCACGAAGGCCCACGCCTCCTCCGGGGACTCAAAATAGTGATGCCGGTTTTTGTAGGTGATCCACCAGCGTGCAGGCGGCAGCATGCCGAACTTCACCTGCCTGCTGTGGAGCACCGCCTTCGTCCGGTTAAACCCGGCTCTCCGCTTGGCCACCTCCGTACTCCTGTCCTGGTAGATATGCACGACCGAATTCTCCCACTTGCTGCTCCTCACCTTCTTGGCCCATCGCAGAATACACTCCCGATCACTGAACCGATGGAACTGCACCAGCACCGCCCACGAGGGTTCATTCGCCTTAGGCCTCCTGGCCAGTACTCTGTGGGCCCCCTCCAGCTCCAGGGGCAGATGGAAAGATCCTGCCCCCACCAGCGAGTTCAGCATCACATAAGCCGGCAGGTCCAACCCCTCCAGCTCCTCCGCGAGGCCCAGGATCCGCAAGTTCTTCCTCCTTGACCGAAACTCCATCTCTTCAACACGATCGTGCCACTTTCTGTGGAGCGCCTCGTGCGTCTCCACCTTCCCCATGAGGGCCGAGACCTCATCCTCGCGCTCAGAGGCCTGCTGCTGCAACTCATGGATCGCTGCACCCTGGGCTGTCTGGGTCTCCAGCAGCTTACTTGTCGTAACCTTCAGAGAGTCCAGCAACTCCACTTTCAGCTCCGTAAAGTAGCGCAGAAGAGCCGCCTGCTGCTCCTCCGCCTACTGCCTCCACTCCTCGGGGGCTCCACCGGCCGCCATTTTGTCCACCTTCCCCCGCTTTTCCACGGGAGCTGCTGCCGTTTTTTTCCTCGCCCCACTCTGGGTCCGCACTATAAATCCCAGGGGGTATTGCTCCCGACCCCTTTACACACCGGGAATCGTTGAATCAGCGCCGCTTGGGGCCCTTAAAAGAGCCCACAAGTCCTACGATAGCGGGAGCTGCCGAACGTGCGGCTTAGCTCCGCATTGCCGCCACCGGAAGTCATGCAAGCAGTTTTCAAGTTCACGCTGAATATTATCAGAAACTGCTCTAATCTGGTATATTAAGTCACGTGGAACTCAAAATATGACCTTGTCCAATCGAGGTCTAACTCCCTAAAGAAAGTTTAGATAGAGAGAAGTCTACAAAAGCTCTATCAATATTATTGATATCAGTCCTAGCCACTGTATTACTGTATTCCAAAATCCTTTTAACTTTCTAAAAATGATGCATTTGACTCTTGAACCTACTTTACCCGTCTTCTGCATGTACCTCCCCCTGGGTAGGTCTCCAGCCATGGTTCAGAGGGCGGCATTCTCACCTCTCAGACAGAGGATTGTGGGCTTGACCCACTCCAGACACCTTGAGCTCATAATCCCGGCTGACACTTCCATTGTAATAGCGAGGGAGGGCTGCACTGTCAGAAGTGCTGTCTTTCAGTTGGAAGGTCAAGCCGAGGGCCTGTCTGCCCACTCAAGTGGACGTAAGATGTTCGGCGACACTGTTTTTAAAGAGCAATGAAATTGATCAAGTCCATGCCGTCTCTCCATAAATGAGTCCCATTCCCCCAACTCGATTCCGGTCGCCTTGCAAGTTAATTTCTCTCAGGTACCCATCCGATTGACTTTTGAAAGCAAGCGTCACCTCTACTTCCACCACAGCAGAGGCAGCCAGTTCAACTTATTCTCACTTACCGCATAAAATGTTCTTCCTCAAACCCCCCCCCCTTGTGTCTCTTGCCAAACATCTTAAATCTGTCTCTCTATGTCCTTGTTCCATCAGCTAATGTGAACAGCTCTTGTTTGTCTGCCATATCTAAGCTATGCCCACCTCTACCAAATCTTCCCTCAATCTCCATTTCTCCTAGGAGAACCACCAAAACCTGTCCAACCTAACCTTGTGGCTGACGCCCTTCATCCCTGGAACTATTTGCACACTCTCGAGAGCCCTCTCCTTCTCCCTAAAGGGTGGTGACCGGAACGGGTATAAAATCAATGTTGCAGCCAGGTCGAAGGCATTCTAAAGATTTGGCATGACTTCCCTGCTTTCATACTCAATCCCTCCATCCCACATGATTTTCTAACATACATTCTTACGGGATGTGGGCTTCGCTGTCACCCATCCATAATTGCCCATGAGAAGGTGGTGCTGAGCGTCCTCCTTGAACCCGCTGAAGTGCATATAGTGTAGGTACACCCACAGTGCTGTTAGGGAGAGAGTTCCAGGATTTTGACTGAACGACAGTGAAGGAACGGCCGATATATTTCCAAGTCAGGGTGGTGAGTGACTTTGAGGGGAACCTCCAGGTGGTGGGGTTCCCAGGTATCTGATGCTCTTGTCCTTCTAGATGGTAGCGGTCGTGAGTTTGGAAGGTGCTGCCTAAGGAGCCTTGGCGAGTTGCTGCAGTGCATCTTGTAGATAGAACACTTGCTAACCTCTGTCCTGTCACCTTCAAAGATCTAGGCCTTGGCCAGCACTTATCCCACTAGCAACATCATGGAAAACGGATGACCAGGCCATTATCACCTTGCCTGGTGTGGAACCTTGCTGTGCCAAAGTTAGCTACCACATTTCTTACATTATAGCAGTGACTACAAAACACTGTGAGCTGTGTTGGCTTGTTCAATTGTGCAAGGTACTTTATTGATGCAAACATTTCATTCCAAAGTTCATTACTTTTAAGGTGATGAAGCCCCACCTGATTCATCTTATGCCATAAGGTGTAAGTGCAGAAGTAGGTCATTCAGCCCATCAAGTCTGCTCCACAATTCAATGAGATCATGACTGATCTGGTGTGATAATCTTCAACACTTTCCTGCCTTATCCCCATAACCCTTGATTCCCTCACTGATTAAATATCTGTCTATCTCCGCCTTGATTATACTTAACGACCCAACCTCCACAGCTCTCTGTGGTAAAGAATTCCGCCGATTCACTACCCTCTGAGAGCAGAAATTCTTCCTCCTCAGTCTTCAATGGGCGACCTCTTACTCTGAGATTACACCCTCTGGTCCTCGACTCTCCCACTGGACGAAACATCCTCTCAGCATCGACCCTGCCAAGCTCTCTGAGAATCCTATCTGTCTCAATAAGGTTGCCTCTCATTCTTCTAAACTCCAGTGAGTACAGGCCCAACCTACTCAACCTCTCCTCAAAAGAAAATCCCTCCATACCCGGGGATCAACCTAGTGAACCTTCTCCGAGCTGCCTCCAATGCCATTATCTCTTTCTTTAGATAAGGGAAACAAAACTGTTCACAGTATTCCAGATATCATCTGACTCATGTCTTTTATAGTTTTTGCAGAACTTCCCTATTTTTGTAAGCTATTCCCTTTGAATTAAAAGCCAGCATTCCACTTGCCTTTCCTGTTCTATTCTAAGTATGTTTCATTTTAACTCGTGCACTCTGGCAGTTGAACTCTCACCTCTAGTGACTGATTGACCAAATAATGTCTGAATTCCAGTTCCAGCTCCTTTGACCCTCGACTCGGAGACAGCAAACCCCTGCCTTATCCTGTCCAAGGACCACACCATGGTCAAGCGGCGCACCAAGTTCAAGCAGCTACCGGAGACCCCCAAGAGATTCACCTTCTGTGGCTCGGTGCTGGCGGCTGAAGGCTTCACCTCTGGGCAGCACTACTGGGAGGTGGACGTGGAGAACATGTCCGGCTGGATCCTGGGTGCAGCCAGCGAGACGGTCAACAGGAGCGACGACATCCCGCTGACCCCCGCCAATGGGTTTTGGACTGTCCGGCTGTGGAACGGGAAAGTGCATGCCTCCTACGGCAGCTCCGGCTCCGTATGCTGTGCGGATAACAAGCCCGACCGGATTGGCGTCTACCTGGATCACGAAGGGGGCCAGCTATCATTTTACAATGGCGATGACATGGCGCATCTCTACACCTTCTCCCATTGCTTTGAGGAGAAACTCTACCCATTCATTCTCCCTCTGCCCAACATGGAAATGGCAGAGGCAGAAATCGTGAAGTTTTTCCATTTGTATTTATGATATTTGAAAAGGGGGGGATGGAAGGAAGGAGATGGGGAGCTGAATATCCACGGAGTAAAGATTGTTCAGCAAAGCACCTTACCCACTGGACAATGGAGTTTGATAATCCACCATTTGTGAGCCAATGTAGTTGTTTTGTTTGTTTGAGGGGGTTTTCACTGAGAGACTGGTTAGCCTATTGGCCCAGTGTTATTCCCCAGTCGTTAGATTCCAAAGTCTCTGGCTCCTTGGATGTCACCTGTAGGCCTTGCTCCAGTTGGTCAGCACTCTCTCTAAAGGAAAAGGGTGCGGGGCAAGCTCAGGTTCCAGAGACTTGAACCCAATAAGCAGAATGGCGCTCTCGAGTGCAGTGCTGATGAGGGTGGGGAGGGAGGGGGTACAAAGCCTTCGGAGGCTCCGCCTGTCAAAAGCGACTTTAACCTGAGGCTCGATGCAAAGGATTCTATAGCCGCTATCTCCAGGAAGATTGGTGTAGCTCACCCCCCAGGTTCCTGACCAACATCTTCCTCTGAGCAGCATTGTCAGCACAGGCTTGGAGGGCCGAATGGCCTGTTCCTGTGCTGTACTTTTCATTACCTACATTATAAAAGGTACTTCAGTGGCTGTAAAGCATGTCGAGACCTCCTGAGAACAGGAAAGGTGTTTTTCTAACGGCAATTCTTTCCTTCTCTCCAGAATGCCAACCCTCCTGAGTTCAGGTTACACCTTCAGTGCCCTCGTCTTAGGAACACTCCCTGCTACCTGTTGACCGTTCTCTGATGGAAAAAGATCCGCTGCCGCCCACATAATATTTGTATCGGCTCACCTATCATCCCTGGAATTTTCCTCATTCCGCCATTTTGGAGGCCCGGCCTTCAGCTGCCTCAGCCCTACCCTTTGACACTCCCTCCCTACACCTCTCTGCCTTACTCCACTCCTTCAGAGAAGATTCACCAGGTTAATCCCAGAGTTGAGGGGGTTGGATTACGAGGAGAGGTTGAGTAGACTGGGACTGTACTCGTTGGAATTTAGAAGGATGAGGGGGGATCTTACAGAAACATATAAAATTATGAAGGGAATAGATAGGATAGATGCGGGCAGGTTGTTTCCACTGGTGGGTGAAAGCAGAACTAGGGGACATAGCCTCAAAATAAGGGGAAGTAGATTTAGGACTGAGTTTAGGAGGAACTTCTTCACCCAAAGGGTTGTGAATCTATGGAATTCCTTGCCCAGTGAAGCAGTTGAGGCTCCTTCATTAAATGTTTTTAAGATAGAGATAGATAGTTTTTTGAAGAACAAAGGGATTAAGGTGTTCGGGTGGGAAAGTGGAGCTGAGTCCACAAAAGATCAGCCATGATCTCATTGAATGGCGGAGCAGGCTCGAGGGGCCAGATGGCCTACTCCTGCTCCTAGTTCTTATGTTCAGATTTCTCCTTAAAGCCACCTTCTTTGGCCAACTTCTAGGTTACCTGTCCTAATAACCCTTCCTCGACACCCTGCGAGAGGTTTTTGCTTGACAACACCTCTGTCGAGTGCCCCGCGATGCTTCTCCTGCCACCAATGTGTGAGCATAAACGCTCACGATGTTGCCCACCAATGGCGGGGTCAGGGGATTATTTCATTCCAGCACGGCCTTTGAGGTGTTCCCACGGTGGATACAGGGTGAGTTGGCACGAAAGAGGTGAGGGAGGGGGTGAGGCACATGGCATGAATGACACTATGGCCACTATAAACATGGGATGTATGGGGATAGTGGGTAAGCGTAGGGATCATGATGGATGGGTATAGGCCAACAGTTGGCATGGAGCATATGGGGTTCCATCATTGGGGGGGGGGGGGGTGATGAGGGCATGAGGTGGCATGGGTTGACATGGGTTGGGGCATGGGGATTGAGTGAGGAGGGCCGGCGGCATGATCATTGTTTCATTGTCTTTTTCTTCCCCTGTCATTTACACAGTGCCAGCGCACAGAAGAGGCCTTCCAGCCAGCCTTCCTCCGCACCTGACATCCTCCACATTCATTCAGGGGACGGTGGGCCAGCTTTTAATCCAGCCTGACCTTGAACTGAACATCCTGACTTCCTGGCCTCTTTGACCCGCGCCAGGTTCAAGGAGCTGTTCCATGTCCTGACTCTGCCCGACAGTGTGAACGCAGCCCTATACATCTCAAACAGACCACCTCCCAGTCTTCTGAATTCCAATGAGTAGAAACCCAACCTCGTCCTTTCATCCCGGGGAACAGTCGCGTGAACCTTCTCTGAACTGCTTCGAATTGTGTCCTTTCTTAAATAAGGAGGCCAAAACTCTACATAGTATTCCAGATACGGTCCCAGGTTCGATTCTCGGCTGGGTCACTGTCTGTGCGGAGTCTGCACGTCCTACCCGTGTGTGCGTGGGTTTCCTCCGGGTGCTCCGGTTTCCTCCCACAGTCCAAAGATGTGCGGGTTAGGTGGATTGGCCATGCTAAATTGCCCGTAGTGTCCTAAAAAGTAAGGTTAAGGGGGGTTGTTGGGTTACGGGTATAGGGTGGATACGTGGGTTTGAGTAGGGTGATCATGGCTCGGCACAACATCGAGGGCCGAAGGGCCTGTTCTGTGCTGTATTGTTCTATGTTCTATGTTCTAAAGCCCTGTGCAACTCGTTACACCTCAAATGTGGGTCAACTAGTGTTATTGCTTGGGGCAGCACGGTGGTGCAGTGGTTAGCACTGCTGCCTCACGGCGCCGAGGTCCCAGGTTCGCTCACGGATCTGGGTCATTGTCCGTGTGGAGTTTACACATTTTCCCCATGTTTGCGATAGTTTCCCTCCACAACCCAAAGACGTGCAGGCTGGGTGGATTGGCCACGCTAAATTGCCCCTTAATTGGAAAAAATGAACTGGGTACTCTAAATTTATATAAAAACAAACTAGTGTTATTGCCAAAACACCAAACTCAAATTATCGTCCAGCAATCTCCTTTATTGTCCCTTACCACAAAGGTATCAAAATTCCACTATAATGGGTATCAAAGTACAGAATTATAGAATTTACAGTGCAGAAGGAGGCCACTTGGCCCACTGAGTCTGCACCGGCCCCTGAAAAGAGCACCCCACTTACGCCCACACCTACACCCTATCCCCGGAACCCAGTAACCCCATCTAACATTTTTGGACACTAAGGGCAATTTATCATGGCCAATCCACCTACACTGCACATCTTTGGACTGTGGGAGGAAACCGGAGCACCCGGAGGAAACCCACGCAGATACGGGGAGGATGTGCAGACTCCGCACAGATAGTGACCCAAGCCGGGAATCGAACCTGGGACCCTGGAGCTGTGAAGCAACTGTGCTAACCACTGTGCTCCCGTGCTGCCCTATCAAAACCCAGTTCTGCAAAAGGGATCAAAACTCATGGCTTGGACCTAAACACCACCCATTAAGAGGCGAAGTGGTCAGTTTGCCTCATGTTGAACTCTAATGTCCTCTCGGAGACCCGGACCCGGACCCAGAGTGCTGCTTCTTCTGAAGGTTGTTCCTGAAGGTCGTTGCTCCATAATTCCCTTTGTCTCTCCTTCTTATACAGATCTTGCTGGCACTGACCATGCTTCCAGTCACATACTCACAGGACAGGCACTAATCAATCAGCGTCCTTTAATGTCTGGAAAGAGTTAATATTCCACAGCTATTAAGTTAGAATTGGAGCTTTAATTGTTTAATAGACCACACTTATTGTTTGCCAGACTGCGCTTATATGTATATATAATAGGGATACAGTTGGCACTGTGGTGTAGAAGCATACAATAAAATTGGAGTTGCAGAAGTCAAGACTTGCTGTCTAGTTCTTGTTAAGGGCAGCATGGTAGCACAGTGGTTAGCACTGTTGCTTCACAGTTCCAGGGTCCCAGGTTCGATTCCCGGCTTGGTTCACTGCCTGTGCGGAGTCTGAACCTTCTCCCTGCGTCTTCACGTGTTTCCTCCGGGTGCTCCGGTTTCCTTCCGCAAGTCCTGAAAGAGGTGCCTGTTAGGTAATTTGGACATTCTGAATTCTCCCTCTGTGTACCTGAGCAGGCGTCAGAATGTGGTGACTAGGGGATTTTCACAGTGACTTCATTGCAGTGTTAATGTAAGCCGACTTGTGACAATAAAGATTATTATTATCAGCAGGCGGTTTCCTCGCCCATGTTTGACCTGATGGCATAAGACTTCATTGGATCCGGAGTCGATGTTGAGGATTCCCAAGGCAACTCCTTCCCGATTGTAACCCACCTTTGCTGGGTTTGTCCTGCTGGTGGGACAGGACATACCCAGGAACGGTGATGGTGGTCTCTGGGACATTATCTGTGAGGTATGATTCTGTGAGTACGACTATGTCACGCTGTTGCTTGACTAGTCTGTAAGACAACTCTCCCAAATTTGGTACCAGCACCTGGATGTTAATAAGGAGCACCTTGGGGTTTGCCATTGTTAGTTCCAGTGCCTTACTCAATGCCAGATGGTCCACATTGAATGTATGTGTGCTGATTGGAGACATATCAATGAATCTGTAACTATCAAATCTATGAAGCTATGGGTAAGTATTGAGAATAGTTTGCTATCTAAAAAAAATATTTCGATGCAAATTTAGCTTGCTGTTTTTACTGGAAAGTTCTTAAACAAGCTGCATTCTATGCTTATTGGAATGGCCTAGCGATTTTCCCAATGTGTCTCCATCCAAAATAAACTTGTCCTGTCTTTAACAGGTGGACAGGATACGAACGTGACTTACATGTTGCCCCATACCCAGTTGTGCTGGATATCCATCCCAAACAGGCAGGATAACTGTCTGTGGATTATTGGAGGAACACTTATTGGTCCCAGGTTCCTTGCAGCTTGGGGTAGAGGGCAAGAAATATGATAAATTTTACCTAAATCACGTTGAATTAGATAGTTGTAGTTAGTCACAGCTAGACCGAGCATTTAGGGCGAAGGTATTCAAAGGATATGGGGGAAAAGTGGGATTAGGCTGGGTGATCAGCCTGATCATAATGAATGACAGAGCAGACTAAAATGGCCGAATTGCCTCCTCCCGCTTCTATTTTCTAGGTTCCTATGTTAAATTACCAATCTTAAACAACACAAAATTCTCATTACAACTGAGTGTTGTGGCGCTCAACAACACTGGGCGGCGCTGTTTCACATTTAACCTCATGCTTATAGTTACAAAAGGACCAATAGAATTTCACACTGTATCTAACCCTGTGCTGTACCAGTCCTGGCAGTGTTTGATGGGGACAGTGCAGAGGGAGCTTTACTCTGTATCTAACCCCGTGCTGTACCTGTCCTGGGAGTGTTTGATGGGGACAGTGCAGAGGGAGCTTTACTCTCTATCTAACCCCGTGCTGTACCTGTCCTGGGAGTGTTTGATGGGACAGTGTAGAGGGAGCTTTACTCTGTATCTAACCCCGTGCTGTACCAGTCCTGGCAGTGTTTGATGGAACAGTGCAGATGGAGCTTTACTCTGTATCTAACCCCGTGCTGTACCAGTCCTGGCAGTGTTTGATGGAACAGTGCAGAGGGAGCTTTACTCTGTATCTAACCCTGTGCTGTACCAGTCCTGGCAGTGTTTGATGGAACAGTGCAGAGGGAGCTTTACTCTGTATCTAACCCTGTGCTGTACCTGTCCTGGGAGTGTTTGATGGGACAGTGTACAGGGAGCTTTACTCTGTATCTAACCCTGTGCTGTACCTGTCCTGGGAGTGTTTTATGGCACAGTGTAGAGGGAGCTTTACTCTGTATCTAACCCTGTGCTGTATCTGTCCTGGGAGAGTTTGATGGGACAGTGTAGAGGGAGCTTTACTCTGTATCTAACCCCGTGCTGTACCTGTCCTGGGAGTGTTTGATGGGCACAGTGTAGAGGGAGCTTTACTCTGTATCTAACCCCGTGCTGTACCTGCCCTGGGAGTGTTTGATAGGACAGTGTGGAGGGAGCTTTACTCTGTATCTAACCCTGTGCTGTATCTGTCCTGGGAGTGTTTGATGGGGTCAGTGTGGAGAGAGCTTTACGCTGTATCTAACCCCGTGCTGTACCTTTCCTGGGACTGTTTGATGAGACAGTGTAGAGGGAGCTTTACTCTGTATCTAACCCGTGCTGTACCTGTCCTGGGAGTCTTTGATGGGACAGTGTAGAGGGAGCTTTCCTCTGTATCGAACCCTGTGCTGTACCTGTCCTGGGACTGTTTGATGAGACAGTGTAGAGGGAGCTTTACTCTGTATCTAACCCGTGCTGTACCTGTCCTGGGAGTGTTTGATGGGGACAGTGTAGAGGGAGCTTTACTCTGTATCTAACCCTGCGCTGTACCTGTCCTGGGAGTGTTTGAAATGAAATGAAAATCGCTTATTGTCACGAGCCGGCTTCAATGAAGTTACTGTGAAAAGCCCCTAGTCGCCACATTCCGGCGCATGTTCGGGAGACTGGTACAGAAATTGAACCGTGCTGCTGGCCTGCCTTGGTCTGCTTTAAAAGCCAGCGATTTAGCCCTGTGCTAAACCAGCCCCTGATGGGGACATTGTTGAGGAAGCTTTACTCTGTAACTAACTCTGTATCAATTTTCTCCTGCTGGGTGTGTCTCCTGATACTAATAGATAGAGAGAAATCAATATAAGTTTGAAGAACGTTGCATTTATCTCAATTGATCAACTATTTTGTTCCTGATTCAGTGTTTGGAATGTATTGGAAATTTGTTGCAGAATGCTCAAGTTTGTAACCGTTAATAGTTAAGTGTAGTTAGGAAGAAATCTTCTTGTAAACATGTTATCTGATCGGATGTGGTTTTATGACATCAGCTTTCAACAGTGTCATCGTCACACTCGTCTTTTTTTATACAGTCAATTTATGTGGGCGTCATTGGCATTTGTTGCCCATCATAATTGCCCTTTAGAAGCTGGTGGTAAGCTGCTTTCTCGAACCCGCTGCAGTCCATGTGGTGTAGGTACACCCACAGTGCTGTTAGGGAGGGAATTCCCCGATTTTGACTCAATGACAATGAAGGAATGGACGATAAATTTCCAAGTCAGGATGATGAGTGACTTGGAGGGGAACCTCCAGGTGGTGATGTTCCCATACATCTGCTATTCTTATCCATCTAGATTGTAGCAATCATGAGTTTGGAAAGTGGTTTCTAAGCAGCCTTGGTGAGTGTGGTAGTCACCACTAGTGGCATATTATATGTATTATGGCACTGCCCGTATATTAAGTGTACAACGGTAAATCCCTGCCTGCTGGCTCCGCCCAGTAGGCGGTGTATAAATGTGAGTGCTCTCCGATGCTGCAGCCATTCTGCTTCCAGCTACAGGAGGCACAACATCTTGCTCAATAAAGCCTCAATTGCTCCACCATTCTCATCTTTGTGGTAATTGATAGTGCATCAATTTATTGAGCAAGATGTTGTGCCTCCTGTAGCTGGATACACCCTCTGCTCCTATCCCAATAATCCCTAACCTAACCTACTCATCCTTTGGACAATAAGGGGCGATTTAGCACGGCCAATCCACCTAACCTGCAGATCTTTGGACTGTGGAGCACCCGGAGGAAACCCACGCAGACACGGGGAGAATGTGCAAACTCCACACAGTCACCCAAGGCCAGAATCGAACCGGGGTCTCCTGGTACAGTGAGGCAGCAGCGCTAAGTCACGAGGGACAAAACTCAGGCTTGACCTTGTGTGAAAAGTATAAAATGTGGAGTTAAAGAAGCCGCTTGAGCTGATTCCCATGCCCAGGCCCCACAGAGCTAAACTAGAAACCTCAAATTCTCATATTCAGCAATGTTGAGTCGAATCCTCCGGGGAGTGTCGATAACTGTCAGATTGCTATTCCGCCCCGATATACTTACCTTGCACTGCAGCTCCATGTTTCGCATCCGGACTTCCGAAGCAGGCCTCATTAGAAATATGGCGAGTGCCTGTTCTGGGAGCCCTTCCTCGCAGTGCAGGAGCGTCGTGGGGGAAGCCCAGGAATACCCACATCTATAGCACCAGTTGCTATATTACGGTGAGTTTAAATGTCGCCAAGCCACGATGAGAAGCTACGGAGAGGTTGGTGGGAACCATTTAGAGAGAGCTTTACTCTGTATCTAACCCCGTGCTGTACCTGTCCTGGGAGTGTTTGATGGGGACAGTGTAGAGGGAGCTTTACTCTGTATCTAACCCCGTGCTGTACCTGTCCTGGGAGTGTTTGGTGGGAACCGTTTAGAGGGAGCTTTACTCTGTATCTAACCCCGTGCTGTACCTGTCCTGGGAGTGTTTGATGGGACAGTGTAGAAGGAGCTTTACTCTGTATCTAACCCCGTGCTTTATCTGTCCTGGGAGTGTTTGATGGGACAGTGTAGAGGGAGCTTTACTCTGTATCTAACCCCCTGCTGTACCAGTCCTGGGAGTGTTTGATGGAGACAGTGCAGAGGGAGCTTTACTCTGTATCTAACCCCGTGCTGTACCTGTCCTGGGAGTGTTTGATGGGGACAGTGTAGAGGGAGCTTTACTCTGTATCTAACCCCGTGCTGTACCTGTCCTGGGAGTGTTTGATGGGACAGTGTAGAGGGAGCTTTACTCTTATCTAACCCCGTTCTGTACCTGTCCTGGGAGTGTTTGATGGGGACAGTGTAGAGGGAGCTTTACTCTGTATGTAACCCGGTGCTGTACCTGTCCTGGGAGTGTTTGATGGGGACAGTGTAGAGGGAGCTTTACTCTGTATCTAACCCCGTGCTGTACCTGTCCTGGGAGTGTTTAATGGGGACAGTGTAGAGGGAGCTTTACTCTGTATCTAACCTGTGCTGTACCTGTCCTGGTAGTGTTTGATGGGACAGTGTAGAGGGAGCTTTACTCTGTATCTAACCCCGTGCTGTACCTGTCCTGGGAGTGTTTGATGGGACAGTGTAGAGGGAGCTTTACTCTGTATCTAACCCCATGCTGTACCTGTCCTGGGAGTGTTTGATGGGGACAGTGTAGAGGGAGCTTTACTCTGTATCTAACCCCGGTGCTGTACCTGCCCTGGGAGTGTTTGATGGGACAGTGTAGAGGGAGCTTTACTCTGTATCTAACCTGTGCTGTACCTGTCCTGGTAGTGTTTGATGGGGACAGTGTAGAGGGAGCTTTACTCTGTATCTAACTCCGTGCTGTACCTGTCCTGGGAGTGTTTGATGAGGACAGTGTAGGGGGAGCTTTACCTGCGAGTGTCTGGCAGGACAGAGGTACTGCCTACTGGGCCTCAAGACCTCCTGCTGTCCCCCTATTTATCTCTTTTTTCCTCTCTCTCTGTGTGCCATTCTCTCTAGATCTCTCTCCCTCTGTGTCTGACTCTGTCTTGGTCACTGTCTCTTTTGAGCTCTCTGTGTCTCTGTCATGCACTCTCTGTGTATCTGTCTCACTCATACTCTCTGTCCCTCTATCAGGCTCTCTGTGTGTATCTCTGTCTCTTTCATTCACTGTCTCTCTCATACTATATCTCCATCCTTTGTCGGTCTGGCTCTCTTGTATCTCCCTTGCTCTCTCTCTGCCTCTAACTTTCTCTGTGTGTGTCTCTCACTCTTTCAATCTCTCTACCTGCCTTGATTTCTCTCGCTTCACTCATCTCCACCTGTGACTTTCTCTCTGTCTCTTTCGTTCTCTCAGTCTTCCTTGATCACTCTCTCTCTCTCTGACTCTCTATCTGTGTGTGACTCTCTTTCGGTCCCTTACTTTTTTTTCCAATTAAGTGGAATTTAGCATGGCCAATCCACCTAACCTGCACATCTTTGGGACGTGGGGTGAGACCCACGCTGACACGGGGAGAATGTGCAAACTCCACACGGACAGTGACCCAGGCCCGGGATCGAACCCGGGTCCTCGGTGCCGTGAGGCAGCAGTGCTAACCACTGTGCTGCCCCTCTTTCAATCTCTCTGACTATCTTGCTTTCTTGTTGTCCCCTGCCTGAATCCTATTGGCTGAGGACAATTGGTTAAATCCAATAATGTTGTATTTTAGGGTGAATCAATTAAATAGAAGGACAGAAAGCAACTTTTATGAGAGAAATCAAGGCAGACAGAGAGATTGAAAGAGTGAGAGACACACACAGAGAAAGTTAGAGGCAGAGAGAGAGCAAGGGAGATACAAGGGAGCTAGACCGACAAAGGATGGAGATATAGTATGAGAGACACAGAGAGCCTGATAGAGGGACAGAGAGTAAGAGTGAGACAGATACACAGAGAGTGCATGAGGGATAAATTAAAAGGGGCCGCTCCTAAAAACAAATTTTGAGCACAGCCCAAAAAGAAGAAACAGGAACGGAAACTTATAAACATTAAATCAAAATGTGAAAACTGGGGTTGATACAGCAATCCGACCCCTGTGGTGCCCACAGAGCACGGGGTGGTTATCACATGACTATTGAGCAGTATGAGCTCCACCAATGAGGAGGATGGGGCAATCACTAGTCGTAGTAAAAATAGAGCTGGCCACTGTGGTACTGGATAGAGAAGGAAGCAGTTCTGCTGTATACATATTGTTGTAAATAAAGTTACTTTCTGTTTGACTCGACAAACTCGTGCTGGATTCTTTGTGGCCCTCACAAAATTTCTGTTTTTCTCCTTGTGTCTCTCAGTCTGCCTTCCTTACTCTCTGTTCCTCCCTTTTTTTTGTCATTTACCCTCACTCTGTCTGCTTTCCTCTGTTTCTCTCTTTGCCTTTCCCCCTGTCTCTCACACTCTGTCCATTTCTCTGTGCCTCCCTCACTGCCTCTCTACCACGCGCTCTCTGTCCATCTCTGTCGGTGTCTCTCTCTTTGTTTCTCTCTTGTTTACTTTCTCTGTCAGTCTATCTCATTCTCCCTCCGTCTCTCGCTCTCCTTTGCTCACACTTCTCTGTCTCTTTCGGTCTCTGCGTCGCCGTCTCTTATTCTGACCCACCAATCCCATTTCTCCTGTGATAGATTCCCTTCCCCCGACACCATTGTAACCTGTATTATTAATATCGCAGTGAGGCAGAAATCAGTTTAACGAAGCTTGTTAGTTGACATTGTGAAGTGTGTGTGAGACAAGGTGGGTTCGTTGACTAAAGCTGCTGGCCGATCATAGCTGGCTCAACCAGGCCTCGTTACATTTTCAGTCAAGTGTAAATGTGTGCGTATTGCTCTTTTTTGACCTTAAGACACTGCTTCATTTTCTCCCAAATGTGTCCGGAATTCCTTCTGAGCACTGATTGCGAAAGGTGACCACCGCATTCAGTCACAGCTGATGTTGCGGCATTTCTGTTAATGCAACGGCATCCTGCCCATTCGAGAGAGTTGGAAACCATTGGGCACGTTTTTATTTTACACATCAATAAATGAGTGCATTTCAGTAAATTAAGAAAACAAAGCAAAAACCTGTTGGTTACGGTACGTGTCTGTTAAGGAAGTCTTCAAAGTCTTCTGTATGTCAGCAGGTCTTTATGAATGACACATAATTGTACACAACTGGACCCTTCATCCAAGTCATTTATAGAAATTGTAAACAGTTGAGGTGCCAGTATTGATCCCTGAGGCACACGACTCATTAATCTTGCCACACTGAAAAATACCCATTTATGTCAACTCTCTGTTTCCGACTAGCTAACCAATCTTCTATCCAAGCTGATATGTTACACCCTACACCATGAGCTTTTATTTTACATTTATTGACCTTTGATGTGTTGGCATGGTGGCGCAATGGTTAGCACTGCTGTCTATGGCGCTGAGGACCCAGGTTTGATTCCGGCCCCGGGTCACTGTCCGTGTGGAGTTTGCACATTCTCCCTGGGTCTCCAAAGATGTGCAGGTTAGGTGGATTGGCCACTCTATTCAGCTCCACCAACAAAACAGAAGGAAGGAAAACAAACTGAGGGACAACGCAAATGAGGGCCGCTCCTGTTAGGGGCACTGCCCGAACACATCAAAGATCAACGGAAACTTAAAAAACATCAAATAAGAGTGCAGTTAAAGGGGTCCGTAAAGCTCCCCAACCCCTGAGGTGCCCATCAGCTGCTTCATCAATGACTTTCCTTCAAACATAAGATCAGAATTGAGAATGTTCGCTGATCATTGCACAATGTTCAGCAGCATCCGCGACGCCTCAGATACTAAGGCCCTGTCCAAATGCAGAAAGATCTGGACAATATCCAGGTTAATGCTGGCAAGTGGCAAGTTCACGCCACATAAGTGCCAGGCAATGACCATCACCAACAAGAGAGATTCTAAGCATCTCTGCTTGACATTCAATTCCATTGCCATCGCCAAATCCCCCACAATCAACATCCTGGGGGGGTTTACCATCGACCAGAACCCGAACTGCATGAGTCATATAAACACAGTTGCTAAAAGAACAGGTCAGAAGCTTAGAATTCTGCGGTGAGTAACTCACCTCCTGACTCTCCAAAGCCTGACAACCATTTACAAGGCACAAGTCAGGAGTGTAATGGAATACTCCCCATTGCCTGGGTGAGTGCAGCTCCAACAACACTCAAGAAGCTTGGCACCACCCAAAACACAGCAGCTCACTTGATTGGCACCCCATCCACCACCTTCAGCATTTGCCCCCCTCCACCAACGGTGCACAGTGGCAGATCAGTGTACAATGTACAAGGTGCGCTGCAGGAATCCACGGCACTGCCTTCCAAACTTACGCTGTCTACCACCAAGAAGGACCTGAGCAGTTGATGCATGGGAACCCCCACCACGCGCAAGACACAAATCATCCTGACTTGGGACTATATGACCATCCCTTCACTGTCACCGGATCCAAATCCTGGAACTGCCTCCCTAACAGCACAGCGGGTGTACCTGCATTAGTTCAAGAAGGCAGGGTATCACCACTTTCTTAAGGGCAATTAGGGATGGGCAAGAAATGCTGGTTTAGCCGCTGATGCCAACATCCCAACGAACCAAAAGAAAAGCCATGAACATATCAGATGGCAGAACATGTGTGAGGGGCTAATAGTCTATTCTTTCTCCAAATGTGTTTATTTGTTTACTAAAAAAAAAAAAAATTCCAATTAAGGGCCAATTTAGCATGGCCAATCCACCTACCCTGTACATCTTTGGGTTGTGGGGCTGGGACCCACGTAGACACGGGGAGAATGTGACGGACAGTGGCACAGGGCCGGGATAGAACCCGGGCCTTGGTGCATGAGGCAACAGTGCTAAGCACTGTGCCACCGTGTTGCCCCAAGTATATTTGTTTATATGTGTGTCTGTATGTTCCAGAAAATTGGGCTCACCCAAAACACCATTGGTCGTATCTTCATGAAGGAATCTGGGTAAAGAAATGCGGCCATGATTAAGGGTCATGAGAGTAAAATGTGCCCTTTCCCATCGAAGCATAGACATAGAAACATGGAAAATAGGTGCAGGAGTAGGCCACTCGGCCCTTCGAGCCAATTCAATATGATCATGGCTGATCATGGCAAATTCAGTATCCCACTCCCGATTTCTCTCCATACCCCTTGATCCCTTTAGCCGCAAGGGCCACGTCCAGCTCCCTCTTGAATATATCCACCGAACTGACTCCAACAGCTTTCTGTGGTAGAGAATTCCACAAGTTCACAACTCTCTGAGGGAAGACGTTCTTCCTCACCTCAGTCCTGAATGGCTTACCCCTTATTCTTAAACTGTGACCCCTAGTTCTGGACATCCCCAATATCGGGAACATTCTTCCCGCATCTACCCTGTCCAGTCCCATCAGGATTTTATATGTTTCTGTGCAATCCCCTCTCATTCTTCTAAACTCCAGTGAGTACAAGCCCAATCGATCCAGTCTTTCTTCACATGTCAGTCCTGCCATCCCGGGAATTGGTCTGGTGAACCTTCATTGGACACCCTCAGTAGCAAGAATGTCCTTCCTCGAGACTAAAACTGCACACAATACTCAAGGTGTGCCCTCACCAAGGCCCTGTATAACTGCAGCAAGACATCCCTACTCCTATACTCAAATCCTTTCGCTATGAAGGCCAGCATGCTGTTAGCTTTCCTCACCGCCTGCTGTACCTGCATGTCAACCTTCAGCGACTGTTCCACCATGACACCCAGATCTCACCGCCTGCTGTACCTGTACGACAACCGTCAGCGACTGTTCCACCATGACACCCAGATCTCACCGCCTGCTGTACCTGTACGACAACCGTCAGCGACTGTTCCACCATGACACCCAGATCTCACCGCCTGCTGTACCTGCATGTCAACCGTCAGCGACTGTTCCACCATGACACCCAGGTCTTGTTGCACTTCCCCTTTTCCTAAACTGCCACCAATCAGATAATATTCTGCCTCCCTGGTTTTGCCATCAAAGTGGATAACCTCACATTTACCCACATTATATTGTATTAGCCAAGTATCTGCCAACTCAGCCAGCCGGCCCGTCAGCCTGCAGCCTCTTTGCACCCTCCTCACAGCACACACTGCCACCCTCCTCACAGCACACACTGCCACCCTCCTCACAGCACACACTGCCACCCTCCCCACAGCACACACTGCCACCCTCCTCACACTGCCACCCTCCTCACAGCACACACTGCCACCCTCCTCACAGCACACACTGCCACCCTCCTCACAGCACACACTGCCACCCTCCTTACAGCACACACTGCCACCCTCCTCACACTGCCACCCTCCTCACAGCACACACTGCCACCCTCCTCACAGCACACACTGCCATCCTCCTCACAGCACACACTGCCACCCTCCTCACGGCACACACTGCCACCCTCCTCACAGCACACACTGCCACCCTCCTCACAGCACACACTGCCACCCTCCTCACAGCACACACTGCCACCCTCCTCACACTGCCACCCTCCTCACAGCACACACTGCCACCCCCCTCACAGCACACACTGCCACCCTCCTCACAGCACACACTGCCATCCTCCTCACAGCACACACTGCCACCCTCCTCACAGCACACACTGCCATCCTCCTCACAGCACACACTGCCACCCTCCTCACAGCACACACTGCCACCCTCCTCACAGCACACACTGCCACCCTCCTCACAGCACACACTGCCACCCTCCTCACAGCACACACTGCCACCCTCCTCACAGCACACACTGCCACCCTCCTCACAGCACACACTGCCACCCTCCTCACAGCGCACACTGCCACCCTCCTCACACTGCCACCCTCCTCACACTGCCACCCTCCTCACAGCACACACTGCCACCCTCCTCACACTGCCACCCTCCTTACAGCACACGCTGCCACCCTCCTCACAGCACACACTGCCACCCTCCTCACAGCACACACTGCCACCCTCCTCACAGCACACACTGCCACCCTCCTCACAGCACACACTGCCACCCTCCTCACAGCACACACTGCCACCCTCCTCACAGCACACACTGCCACCCTCCTCACACTGCCACCCTCCTCACAGCACACACTGCCACCCTCCTCACAGCACACACTGCCACCCTCCTCACAGCACACACTGCCACCCTCCTCACAGCACACACCGCCACCCTCCTCACAGCACACACTGCCACCCTCCTCACAGCACACACTGCCACCCTCCTCACAGCACACACTGCCACCCTCCTCACAGCACACACTGCCACCCTCCTCACGGCACACACTGCCACCCTCCTCACACTGCCACCCTCCTCACAGCACACACTGCCACCCTCCTCACAGCACACACTGCCACCCTCCTCACAGCACACACTGCCACCCTCCTCACAGCACACACTGCCACCCTCCTCACAGCACACACTGCCACCCTCCTCACAGCACACACTGCCACCCTCCTCACAGCACACACTGCCACCCTCCTCACAGCACACACTGCCACCCTCCTCACAGCACACACTGCCACCCTCCTCACAGCACACACTGCCACCCTCCTCACAGCACACACTGCCACCCTCCTCACAGCACACACTGCCACCCTCCTCACAGCACACACTGCCACCCTCCTCACACTGCCACCCTCCTCACAGCACACACTGCCACCCTCCTCACAGCACACACTGCCACCCTCCTCACACTGCCACCCTCCTCACAGCACACACTGCCACCCTCCTCACAGCACACACTGCCACCCTCCTCACAGCACACACTGCCACCCTCCTCACAGCACACACTGCCACCCTCCTTACAGCACACACTGCCACCCTCCTCACAGCACACACTGCCACCCTCCTCACAGCACACACTGCCACCCTCCTTACAGCACACACTGCCATCCTCCTCACAGCACACACTGCCACCCTCCTTACAGCACACACTGCCACCCTCCTCACAGCACACACTGCCATCCTCCTCACACTGCCACCCTCCTCACAGCACACACTGCCACCCTCCTCACAGCACACACTGCCACCCTCCTCACAGCACACACTGCCACCCTCCTCACAGCACACACTGCCACCCTCCTCACAGCACACACTGCCACCCTCCTCACAGCACACACTGCCACCCTCCTCACAGCACACACTGCCACCCTCCTCACAGCACACACTGCCACCCTCCTCACAGCACACACTGCCACCCTCCTCACAGCACACACTGCCACCCTCCTCACAGCACACACTGCCACCCTCCTCACACTGCCAATCCTCGCTCCATGCCCACCACTTCTACCTCTCCTCATCATCACCACTGCCACCGGCCTCACACTGCCACCCTCCTCCACCAGCACACGCCTGCCACCCTCCTCACCACACTGCCACCCTCCTCACAGCACACACTGCCACCCTCTCCTCACAGCACAGGCACTGCCACCCCTCCTCACAGCCACACCATCCGCCCACCCTCCTCACAGCACCACCTGCCACCCTCCCTCACAGCCACACTGCCACCCTCCTCACAGCACCCACACTGCCCACCCCTCACATCACACTGCCACCCTCCTCACAGAACCACAACTGCCACCCTTCCTCACAGCACCAAACTGCCACCCTCCTCACAGCACACACTGCACCCTCCTCACAGCACACACTGCCACCCTCCTCACAGCGCCACCTCCTCACAGCACACACTGCCACCCTCCTCACAGCACACACTGCCACCCTCCTCACAGCACACACTGCCACCCTCCTCACAGCACACACTGCCACCCTCCTCACAGCACACACTGCCACCCTCCTCACAGCACACACTGCCACCCTCCTCACAGCACACACTGCCACCCTCCTCACAGCACACACTGCCACCCTCCTCACACTGCCACCCTCCTCACAGCACACACTGCCACCCTCCTCACAGCACACACTGCCACCCTCCTCACACTGCCACCCTCCTCACAGCACACACTGCCACCCTCCTCACAGCACACACTGCCACCCTCCTCACACTGCCACCCTCCTCACAGCACACACTGCCACCCTCCTCACAGCACACACTGCCACCCTCCTCACAGCACACACTGCCACCCTCCTCACAGCACACACTGCCACCCTCCTCACAGCACACACTGCCACCCTCCTCACAGCAAACACTGCCACCCTCCTCACAGCACACCACTGCCACCCTCCTCACAGCACACACTGCCACCCTCCTCACAGCACACACTGCCACCCTCCTCACAGCACACACTGCCACCCTCCTCACAGCACACACTGCCACCCTCCTCACACTGCCACCCTCCTCACAGCACACACTGCCACCCTCCTCACAGCTCACACTGCCACCCTCCTCACACTGCCACCCTCCTCACAGCACACACTGCCCACCCTCCTCACACTGCCACCCTCCTCACAGCACACACTGCCACCCTCCTCACAGCCACCCTCCTCACAGCACACACTGCCACCCTCCTCACAGCACACACTGCCACCCTCCTCACAGCACACACTGCCACCCTCCTCACAGCACACACTGCCACCCTCCTCACAGCGCCACCCTCCTCACAGCACACACTGCCACCCTCCTCACAGCACACACTGCCACCCTCCTCACAGCGCCACCCTCCTCACAGCACACACTGCCATCCTCCTCACAGCACACACTGCCACCCTCCTCACAGCACACACTGCCACCCTCCTCACAGCCCACACTGCCACCCTCCTCACAACTCACACTGCCACCCTCCTCACAGCACACACTGCCACCCTCCTCACACTGCCACCCTCCTCACAGCACACACTGCCACCCTCCTCACAGCACACACTGCCACCCTCCTCACACTGCCACCCTCCTCACAGCACACACTGCCACCCTCCTCACAGCACACCACTGCCACCCTCCTCACACTGCCACCCTCCTCACAGCACACACTGCCACCCTCCTCACAGCACACACTGCCACCCTCCTCACAGCACACACTGCCACCCTCCTCACAGCACACACTGCCACCCTCCTCACAGCACACACTGCCACCCTCCTCACAGCACACACTGCCACCCTCCTCACAGCACACACTGCCACCCTCCTCACAGCACACACTGCCACCCTCCTCACAGCACACACTGCCACCCTCCTCACAGCACACACTGCCACCCTCCTCACAGCACACACTGCCACCCTCCTCACAGCACACACTGCCACCCTCCTCACAGCACACACTGCCACCCTCCTCACAGCGCCACCCTCCTCACAGCACACACTGCCACCCTCCTCACAACTCACACTGCCACCCTCCTCACAGCACACACTGCCACCCTCCTCACAGCGCCACCCCTCCTCACAGCACACACTGCCACCCTCCTCACAGCACACACTGCCACCCTCCTCACAGCACACACTGCCACCCTCCTCACAGCACACACTGCCACCCTCCTCACAGCACACACTGCCACCCTCCTCACAGCACACACTGCCACCCTCCTCACAGCACACACTGCCACCCTCCTCACAGCACACACTGCCACCCTCCTCACAGCACACACTGCCACCCTCCTCACACTGCCACCCTCCTCACAGCGCCACCTCACAGCACACACTGCCACCCTCCTCACAGCACACACTGCCACCCTCCTCACAGCACACACTGCCACCCTCCTCACAGCACACACTGCCACCCTCCTCACAGCACACAGCACACGCTGCCACCCTCCTCACAGCACACACTGCCACCCTCCTCACAGCACACACTGCCACCCTCCTCACAACACACACTGCCACCCTCCTCACACTGCCTCCCTCCTCACAGCACACACTGCCACCCTCCTCACAGCACACACTGCCACCCTCCTCACAGCACACACTGCCACCCTCCTCACACTGCCACCCTCCTCACAGCACACACTGCCACCCTCCTCACAGCACACACTGCCACCCTCCTCACAGCACACACTGCCACCCTCCTCACAGCACACACTGCCACCCTCCTCACAGCACACACTGCCACCCTCCTCACAGCACACACTGCCACCCTCCTCACAGCACACACTGCCACCCTCCTCACAGCACACACTGCCACCCTCCTCACAGCACACACTGCCACCCTCCTCACAGCACACACTGCCACCCTCCTCACAGCACACACTGCCACCCTCCTCACAGCAACACACTGCCACCCTCCTCACAGCACACACTGCCACCCTCCTCACAGCACACACTGCCACCCTCCTCACAGCACACACTGCCACCCTCCTCACAGCACACACTGCCACCCTCCTCACAGCACACACTGCCACCCTCCTCACAGCACACACTGCCACCCTCCTCACAGCACACACTGCCACCCTCCTCACAGCACACACTGCCACCCTCCTCACAGCACACACTGCCACCCTCCTTACAGCACACACTGCCACCCTCCTCACACTGCCACCCTCCTCACAGCACACACTGCCACCCTCCTCACACTGCCACCCTCCTCACAGCACACACTGCCACCTCCTCACACTGCCACCCTCCTCACAGCACACACTGCCACCCTCCTCACAGCACACACTGCCACCCTCCTCACAGCACACACTGCCACCCTCCTCACAGCACACACTGCCACCCTCCTCACACTGCCACCCTCCTCACAGCACACACTGCCACCCTCCTCACAGCACACACTGCCACCCTCCTCACAGCACACACTGCCACCCTCCTCACAGCACACACTGCCACCCTCCTCACAGCACACACTGCCACCCTCCTCACAGCACACACTGCCACCCTCCTCACAGCACACACTGCCACCCTCCTCACAGCACACACTGCCTCCCTCCTCACAGCACACACTGCCACCCTCCTCACAACACACACTGCCACCCTCCTCACAGTACACACTGCCACCCTCCTCACAGCACACACTGCCACCCTCCTCACAGCACACACTGCCACCCTCCTCACAGCACACACTGCCACCCTCCTCACAGCACACGCTGCCACCCTCCTCACAGCACACACTGCCACCCTCCTCACAGCGCCACCCTCCTCACAGCACACACTGCCACCCTCCTCACAGCACACACTGCCACCCTCCTCACAGCACACACTGCCACCCTCCTCACACTGCCACCCTCCTCACACTGCCACCCTCCTCACAGCACACACTGCCACCCTCCTCACAGCACACACTGCCACCCTCCTCACAGCACACACTGCCACCCTCCTCACAGCACACACTGCCACCCTCCTCACACTGCCACCCTCCTCACACTGCCACCCTCCTCACAGCACACACTGCCACCCTCCTCACAGCACACACTGCCACCCTCCTCACAGCACACACTGCCACCCTCCTCACAGCACACACTGCCACCCTCCTCACAGCACACACTGCCACCCTCCTCACAGCACACACTGCCACCCTCCTCACAGCACACACTGCCACCCTCCTCACAGCACACACTGCCACCCTCCTCACAGCACACACTGCCACCCTCCTCACAGCACACACTGCCACCCTCCTTACAGCACACACTGCCACCCTCCTCACACTGCCACCCTCCTCACAGCACACACTGCCACCCTCCTCACAGCCCCACCCTCCTCACAGCGCCACCCTCCTCACAGCACACACTGCCACCCTCCTCACAGCACACACTGCCACCCTCCTCACAGCACACACTGCCACCCTCCTCACAGCACACACTGCCACCCTCCTCACAGCACACACTGCCACCCTCCTCACAGCACACACTGCCACCCTCCTCACAGCACACACTGCCACCCTCCTCACACTGCCACCCTCCTCACAGCACACACTGCCGCCCTCCTCACAGCACACACTGCCGCCCCCCTCACAGCACACACTGCCACCCTCCTCACAGCACACACTGCCACCCTCCTCACAGCACACAGCACACACTGCCACCCTCCTCACACTGCCACCCTCCTCACAGCACACGCTGCCACCCTCCTCACAGCACACACTGCCACCCTCCTCACAGCACACACTGCCACCCTCCTCACAGCACACACTGCCACCCTCCTCACACTGCCACCCTCCTCACAGCACACACTGCCACCCTCCTTACAGCACACACTGCCACCCTCCTCACAGCACACACTGCCACCCTCCTCACAGCACACACTGCCACCCTCCTCACAGCACACACTGCCACCCTCCTCACACTGCCACCCTCCTCACAGCACACACTGCCACCCTCCTCACAGCACACACTGCCACCCTCCTTACAGCACACACTGCCACCCTCCTCACAGCACACACTGCCACCCTCCTCACAGCACACACTGCCACCCTCCTCACAGCACACACTGCCACCCTCCTCACACTGCCACCCTCCTCACAGCACACACTGCCACCTTCCTCACAGCGCCACCCTCCTCACAGCACACACTGCCACCCTCCTCACAGCACACACTGCCACCCTCCTCACAGCACACACTGCCACCCTCCTCACAGCACACACTGCCACCCTCCTCACAGCACACACTGCCACCCAGGTTAGTGTTGTCTGCATGTTTGGAGATATTGTTGCAATTCCTTCGTCCAAATCATTCATGTATATTGTGAGCAGCTGGGGTCCCAGCACTGAACCCTGCGGTACCCCAATAGCCACTGCCTGCCACTCTGAAAAGGACCCGTTTATTCCCACTCTCTGCTTCCTGTTTGCCAACCAGTTCTCGATCCACATCAATAGAATACCCCCAATACCATGAGCTTTAATTTTGCTGACTAATCTCTTGTGTGGGGCCTTGTCAAAAGCCTTTTGAAAGTCCAGATACACAACATCCACTGGTTCACCCTTGTCCACTCTACTGATCACTTCCTCAAATAATTCCAGAAGATTTGTCAAGCATGATTTCCCATTCGTGAACCCATGTTGACTTCGACCGATCCTGTCCCCACTTTCCAAATGCTCAGTTATGTCACCCTTAATAATTGACTACAGCACTTTCCCCACCACTGATGTGGACTAACCGGTCTATTAGTCCCCATTTTCTCTCTCCCTCCTTGTTTAAAAAGTGGTGTTACATTAGCTGTCCTCCAATCCATTGGAACTCTTCCAGAGTCTATAGAATGCTGGAAAATGATCACCAATGCGTCCACTATTTCTGGAGCCATTTCCTTAAGTACTCTGGGATGTGGAGCATCAGGACCAGGGGACTTATTGGGTTTTAATCCCATCAATTTCCCCTATACAATTTCCTGACGAATAAGGATTGCCTGCAGTTCCTCCTTCATGCTGGACCCTCTGTCCCTAGTATTTCCGGAAGGTTATTTGTGTCCTCCTCAGTGAAGACAGATCCAAAGTATTTGTTCAGCTGGTCTGCCATCTCTTTGTTGCCCTTTATGAAGTCACCTGATTCTAACTGTAAGGGACCTCCATTTGACTTCACCAGTCTTTTTCCCTCCACATTTCCATGGAAGCTTTTGCAGACAGTTTTTATGTTTTGTTTCAAGCTTACTCTTGTACTCTATTTTCCCCTTCTGAATTAAACCCTTTGTTCTCCTCAGCTGAATTTTAAATTTCTCCCAGTCCTCAGGCTTGCTGCTTTTTCTGGCCAATTTATATGCCTCCTCTTTGGCTTTAACACCATCCCTGATTTCCCTTCTTAGCCATGTTGAACCACCTTCCCCGTCTTACTCTTGTACCAGACAGGAATGTACAATTGTTGAAGTTCATCCATGTGTTCTTTAAATGTCTGCCACTGCCTACCCATCATCAATCCCTTAAGTATCCTTTGCCAGATTTTCCTAGCCAATACACATCTCACACCATCAAAGTTAGCTTTCTTTAAGTTCAGGACCCTAGTCTCAGACTTAACTGTGTCACTCTCCATCTAAATGAAGAATTCTACTATATTATGGTCACTCTTCCCTAAAGGATCTCACACCACAACGTTGCTAATTAGTCCCCTCTCATTCCACAATACCCAGTCTAGGATAGCCTGATCTCCAGTTGGTTCCATGACATATTGGTCGAGAAAACCATCCCTTATACATTCCACGAAATTCTCCTCCATCGCATTGCTACCAGTTTGATTAGCCCAATCAATATGCAGATTGAAGTCACCCATAATAACTGCAGCACCCTTACTGCACGCATCACTAATTTCCTGTTTGATACCATCCCCAACCTCACAATTACTGTTTGCTAATCTGTACACAACACCCACTAATTTTTTTGCCCTTTGGTGTTCCGCAGTTCCACCTAGATAGATTCCACATTGTCCAGGCTAATGTCCTTCCTTATTATTGCATTAATCTCCTTTTCCTTTCCTGAATATTGAATACCCCACAATATTGAGTTCCCATCTTTGGTCACCTTGGAACCAGGTCTCCGTGATCCCAGTGACATTCATTAATGATTGCCAGCGCAGTTAATTCATCAGCCTTATTACAAATGCTCCTCACATTGAGACACAGAGTCTTCAGGCTTAGTTTTTTGGCATTTATTGCCCTTTTAGAATTATGATGCAACGTAGCCCTCTTTGATTTTTGTCTTTGGTTTCTCGTACTTCCACTTTCCCTTTACTGCCTTTTGTTTCTGTCCCCAACTTACTTCCCTCCGACTTCCTGCATCGGTTCTTACCCCCTGCCATATTAGTTTAAACCCTCCCCAACAGCACTAGCAAAAATTCCCCTGAGGATAGTGGTTCCAGTCCTGCCCAGGTACAGACCGACCGGTCTCTACTGGTCCCATCTCCCCCAGAACCGGTTCCAACATCCTAGGAATTTCAATCCTAGGATCCCTCTTGCACCATCCCTCAAGCCACACATTCATCTTAGCACCTCTGCCATTCCTACTCTGACTAGCTTGTGGCACTGGTAGCAATCCTGAGATTACTACCTTTGAGGTCCTACTTTTAGTTTAACTCCTAACTCCCTAAATTCAGCTTGTTGGACCTCATCCCGCTTTTTTAACTATATCGTTGGTGAATAGGTGCACCATAATAGCTGGCTGTTCATGTGCCCCTCCAGAATGACCTGCAGCCGCTCCGAGACATACTTGACCCTTGCACCAGGGAAGCAACACATCATCCTGGAGTCTCATTTGTGGCCGGAGAAACGCATATCTATTCCCCTTACAATTGAATCCCCTATCACTATAGCTCTGCCACTCTTTTTCATGGCCTCCTGTGCAGCAGAGGCAGCCACTGTGCCATGAACCTGGCCGCTGCCATGTTCTTCCCCAGGTGTGCCATCTCCTCCAACAGTATCCAAAACGGTATATCTGTTTTAGAGGGAGATGGCCCTGCATTGATTTCTTCCTCTTCCTCCATCTGGTGGTCACCCAGTCCCTAACTTCCTCAGTAATTTTTATCTGCGGTGTGATCAACTTACTGAACGTGCAGTCCATGATTTCCTCATCATCGTGGATGCTCCGAAGTGAATCCACCTGCAGCTTCAGAGCCATCAGGCGGTCTGACAGGAGCTGTAGTTGGACACACTTCCTGCACATGAAGGAGTCAAGGACGCTGGAAGGGTCCCTGAATTCCCACACCACACAGGAGGAGCAAATCACGGGTGTGGGATCTCCTGCTATGACTTAACCCTTAAGTTAACTTTGCAACAATGCCAAGAGAGAATAAGAGAAAATAAAATAAAAAATAAAAAGAAAAACGACTTCCCAATCACCAGCCAATCACTACCCGCTGGCCGTGATATCCTTCTTTACCCCGGCTTATCTTCCTCACAGAATCACTTTTTTTAATTAGAGGAGAAGGGAGGGTGGGAAACACTCATGCAGTGTTTCGGGCTTAACTGCTCCTTGACACCAGATATTTGGCTACCCACAGTACACTGCAAGTGACTGAGTTTTTTTCCCAAAAGGTATACTTTATTCATAAAATCTATAATAAACATTACAGAACATTTCAAACTGTCTTGACTGTACATTTCCATCAAAGTTACACATTCCCTTGACTTTCTTCCATTCAATTGGGATGACATTACACACATATCCCTCTTTACGTTACAATTCTTTCTTAAATATTTACATTGTCATGTTTCTTTTATACATTGGAGTGTTGATGACCTATACCGAGGGGCTTTACACTGCTACACACCCTCGGTGTACATTTGTTGGAAGACCTTACACAGTGGCCTTTCCCCATTGCGCCTTGGCGGCAGCTACCCCAAGCTTGAGTGCGTCCCTCAGCACGTAGGCCTGGACCTTGGAATGTGCCAGTCTGCAACACTTGGTCGAGGACAATTCTTTGCACTGGAAGAAATGACTGAGTTTGTTTCTCCCAGAATCCTCTTCTGCCACCTCTACTGGATGAACTTCCTCCTGTTTGTCACTGGAGGGCTTCTTCTGCTACCCACAGTGCAGTCGAGGTGACTCAGTTGTCTTTTCCCAGAATCCTTTTCTGCTGCCTCTACTGGATCAGAAGTTAAAGAATCAAAAAGGTTTCACGTAAAAGGACAATTGTCTAGCTAGACGCCCTGGCATGTACAGCCTTATGTCTTTCTCGGGCAATATGAGAATCCCTGATAAGAAAGCTGCACATCCAAAACTGGAGATACCACACTGTCAGGAAAGAGAACACAGTGTTGGATTTGATAAGCTGAGCTTGAGCTGATCATCTTCGACCAAACTCAACTGAAATTTTTACAACCTAGAATCATGTTGTAATCTTAAAACGCAGTTTCCGGACGAATGAGAAATTGACCTCAACCAATTCTAACAATTTTCACTTTCCTAGAATTGACAAGGCCCGTCTCTTGCGTATAATTTGACAGTTCTATAAATTCCCATGGAATTAAAAAGGGATGTCCTTAAATAGAAATGAACAATGACCAACAGCAAACTTGGGGCTGAGCCGAATCTCAATTTGGGAAAGGAGGTCACAGAACGGTAATGTGACTGAATGAGTATTGCAAAAACCCAGGTTAATGATCTGGAGGACCCAGGTTAATTTCCCACCGTGGAAGCTGTGTGATTTACAATCAATTAATTGGAAACTCTGAACTTGTAAGCTGGTTCCAGTAATGGTGACCAGGAAACTCTCATCAATTGCTGTAAAAACCCATCCGGTTCACTCATGTCCCTTGAGGAGAGGAACTCTACCGTCCTTACCCTGGTCTGGCCTACATGCAACTCCAGACCCACAGCAGTGTGGTTGACTCTTAAGTGCCCTCTGACATAGCCCAAGCCACTCGGTTGTAGCAGACCACTACCAGACTGACCACCGTGAATTGGCCTAGCCACTGGAAACGAGCGGTGGACTGTGAAAAATCCTCCCCAGCTTGTGCCAAAATTGGGAGAGTCGAACCATTGACGGGGCAAGCAACTGCCTGACATAGCCATACTCAGAGGATCCCGCCTTCCCGACAATGTCCCACATGCCACCTTCCCTGGGTATGTCCTGTCCGCCATGGTGGTGTGCAGGTCAGGCAGGAGCTGCCGTGAAAGTCCTCACCCTTGAAGCTCGACCCCATGAGGTCTCGTGAAATCAGGTCAAACATGGGTAAGGACTCAGGGGCTGTTTAGCACACTGGGCTAATCGCTGGCTTTGAAAGCAGACCAAGGCAGGCCAGCAGCACGGTTCAATTCCCGTACCAGCCTCCCCGAACAGGCACCGGAATGTGGCGACTACGGGCTTTTCACAGTAACTTCATTGAAGCCTACTTGTGACAATAAGCGATTTTCATTTCATTTTGGGCAGCACGGTGGCGCAGTGGGTTAGCCCTGCAGCCGAGATCCCAGGTTCGATCCCGGCTCTGGGTCTCTGTCCGTGTGGAGTTTGCACATTCTCCCCGTGTTTGCGTGGGTTTCGCCCCCACAACCCAAAGATGTGCAGGCTGGGTGGATTGGCTGCGCTAAATTGCCCCTTAATTGGAAAAAATGAATTGGGTACTCTAAATTTATATTTAAAAAAAGAAAGAAAAAAAAACATGGGTGAGGAAACCTTCTGCTTTTGTCCGCCCCACCCATCCCTGAGCAGATGAATCACTGTGTGTGGGTGGCGCACTCCAGCGTGTTGGGCTGTCTCCAAGTGAACAGGTAGTTGGATGACTTGTGTGCACTGACTGTCAGTATCCTCTATTAGTTTTGACAGTAAATATTTGAACTGATTACTTATACTTAGAAATGGCCTTAAACGCCTACGCTCCCAGCAAAACTTTTATTCAGACTTTTGTTTCTGTTCCATACACCGCTCAGTTTCACAGCTACCTGAGGGTTTTTTTTCCCACCTTTGATCTATTTGACCTTTTTTCTTAACATTCAGTTATGGCATGTGGACGTTGTTGTACAGGGCCCGGCATTTATTGCCCATCCCTAATTATCTTTGCCAAGGTGGTGGTGAGTTGCCTTCTTGAACCCGCTGTAGTCTTGCTGTGTGTGTGTGTGTGTGTGCGTGCGCTGTATGGGTTGAACGGTTGCACTGGCTCTGCTCGCCTGGAATGCCCTCCTCGAGAGTATGGCTCAGGCAGGGCCAACTGAGGCTTTCCAAAAGGGTTTGGATCTTTATCGGTTCGAAAAGAAACGCTCGCTTATGATGAAAAGGGGGGGAGGGGGGTGTCACTGGGTGAATTGCTCCACCAGAGCGTCATCACAGAGTCGATGGGCTGAATGGCTCCCTTTTCAGTTGTAGCCCTTCTCCTGTTCGGTTGTTCCACGAGCCGGTGTTTCCTGAGCAGTTCATGACCAGGCTCGGCTTCACGAAAAGGAAGATTAATCACTGGAGATGGCGGGCGGGATTCTCCTTCCCGCCTCTCCCGTTTTCCGCTGCGGCGTGCGCCCACCGTCAACGGGATTCCCGTCCCGTTTCCCCCACCGTCAACGGGATTCCCCCACCGCCAACGGGATTCCCGTCCCGTTTCCCCCACCGCCAACGGGATTCCCGTCCCGTTTCCCCCACCGCCAACGGGATTCTCCGGCCCTGCAGCTGGACAATGCGGTTTCCCATTGGGGGCACCCTCACGCCATCGGGAAATCCGTAGGTGTGAGTGGGCTGCCGGGGAAACCGAGGGTCCCGTCGACGGAGAATCCAGCTGGGTTTCTTTGGGAATCTTGCCATATTGTCCAACCATTGAGAATGAGGATGTCAAACGATGGATAGTAAAACCTGATAAATAGAGGTGGTTCAACAGGTCCTGCAAGGGTCGGAGGGGGGTGGTGAGGGGGGAACACCTTTGTAGAGAGTTCTGGAAGCTTTCCCTTTTTTTTTTGCAGGTACTGAGAAGACACCCAGCCTGAGTTGAATGATGGAGGACTGGTTGCCAAGGCAACCGTGTCTCCAACTGACGAAGTGCAGATCGGCCTGGCTGGACCACACGCGAGTGCAGAGAACGGTGTATGGAATCATACAGGACAGGAGCAGAGCGCTGGATGCACCGTGCTCTGTGCTAGCTCTGTGAAAGAAAAAACAGTCCGGTCTAATCCCACATCTCAGCCTGCACTCGTACCCCCTCCCCAATAACCCTGCCAACAGGTTCTCTTCAAATCTGTGCGCCCAAGTGCAGATTCACAGCAATGTGGTTGACTCTTAAAATGGCCCCTCGAGGGCAATGAGGGCTGGGCAATAAATTCTGGCCTACCTGGGAATGCCAACGTCCCGTGAAAGGATAAAAAATAAAGCCAAAACAGCTGCTTTGCAATGCTGCCATATCTTTTTGCTTTGCAAGCCAAAGTATCACCTCTCCATAACCCCCCCCCCCCCCCCCCCCCCCATCCCTCTATTTAATTTAAAGCCCCTCTCTACTTCCCTCGTTATGCGATCTGGTTCAGATGTCGGCCGACCCAAAGGAACAGCCCCCACTTTCCCCAGTATTGATGCCGGTGCCGCATGCCCCGTTACCCACTTCCCTCACGCCATCAAACAAACTCTGAGTAAAGTTCGGTGTCCAGTTAAACCTTTCCTGGTCAGGTACAGCACAGGACAGATACATACATAGATACATAGAACATACAGTGCAGAAGGAGGCCGTTCGGCCCATCGAGTGTGCACCGACCCACTTAAGCCCTCACTTCCTCCCTATCCTCGTAACCCAATAACCCCTCCCCACCTTTTTGGCCACTAAGGGCAATTTATCATGGCCAATCCACCTAACCTGCACGTCTTTGGATTGTGGGAGGTGATGCGACCATCAATTCACTCGGAGACTCGAGTCGAAGTAAACAGTGGTTTTAATCAGCTTACAACTTTGCCTGCCTGCGACCGGTACATTACTGAAGGCAGTCCCGCAGGTCTGCTGCTCTTATAATTCCTATAAGGGGCGGAGCCATGGGCGGAGCCCGTACATGCTCCACATCTCCCCCTGTTGGTGAAGCCACACAGTGGCCCATAGATGGAGCCCACAGGGTTAATAGCATGGCATAAGGCAACACAGTATACTGGTGAATTAATAGTACTTATACATTCACCACATTCACCCCCGTAAAAAAAATTAAGTCCGGCGGGGGTGACGGGTTCACAAATTCAGTCGGTCTGGCGCCCGGATCGTACGTTGTGACCGACGAAGCACTGGTGTCGCAGCCGTTTCGGGTGGCTGTGGAAGCGGGTCTGGTGCGGGCACGGTGGTGGACTCCGGGGGCGGTAGCTTCGATCCTGCGGACTGGTGTGCCGGGTGGAAGGGAGCGCGGAAACCAAATAGGTGCGGGGGCGCAGGACACGGGGGGGTTGGGCGGGGTATAGTGTGGGGGTACATTAGTGGTAGTGGTGGGGGAGCCTGCGGGCGCCAGGTCACGGAGGGAGACGGTATCCTGCCGGCCATCGGGGTGTTTGACGTATGCATAATGTGGGTTCGAGTGCAGGAGCTGGAACCTCTCTACCAGGGGGTCGGTTTTATGTGTCCGAACGTGTTTCCAAAGGAGGACAGGGCCTGGTGTCCTCAGCCAGGGCGGAAGCGAGGCCCCTGTGGTAGTTCCCCTGGAGAAGATAAACAAGTGGTCATGAGGCGACTGGTTTATGGCCGTGCAAAGGAGGGACCTAATAGCGTGGAGCGCATCGGGGAGGACCTCCTGCCAGTGGGAAACCGGGAGATTCCTGGACCGTTGGGTCAGTAGGACGGTCTTCCAGACCGTTGTGTTCTCCCTCTCCACCTGTCCGTTTCCCCTGAGGTTATAACTGGTAGTCCTGCTCGAGGCGATGCCCTTACTGAGCAGGGTCGGCAGACACGCTGCCACATTACGGGGTCTGCGGGCCTGAGAGTCGGTGGATCGAGTTTGTGCGTTGGAGTTCGAGTGTTTAGGCTTGGCCAGGCAGACCTTTGCGAAGTGTCCTTTTCGCCCGCAGCTGCCGCAGTTCGCGTTGATGGGCCGGGCATTGATGCCGGGGGTGTTGGAGCTGGCCGCAAAAATGGCAAGATAGCCCCCCGTGGTGGGTGGGCGGCCACGCAGGCCTGGGGTAGTCTCTGGTCGGGCGCCCACGAGGGAGTCGCGTGATCGGCTGGGAACACAGTGAGACTCTGAAAAGTGACCTCCAGCGAGGACGCCAGTTTTACCGTGTCCTCCAGGTCCTGGGTCCCTTTATCGAGCAGGCGCTGCCTCACATAGTTCGATCGAACCCCCGCAACGTAAACGTCTCGGACGGCGAGTACCATGTGCTGAGTGGCTGTAACGGCCTGATAGTTACACTCGCGCGTGAGGGCTTTGAGGTTGCGCAGATAGTCATCCAGCGACTCCCCGGGGCCCTGGCGGCAGGTAGTGAAGATATGTCGCGCATAGACTTCATTCACAGGCCGCACGTAGATGCGTTCGAGTATCGCGAGGGCCTCAGTGTAGGAGGCGGCTTCGTCGAGTTGGGCAGAAATGCGATGGCTCATCTGTGCGTGGAGAAGACTCAGTTTCTGTTCGTCCGTGACGGATGATGTCACGACACGGCCAGTTGGCCTTGAAACACCGAAGCCAATGTGAAAAAATGTATTTCGCCTCCGCGGCCTGTGGATCGTGTTCCAGTCTGTCAAGTTTGAGGGCTGACTCCATAGTAGTTCTCTAAGCTGATTAAATTGATGCGACCATCAATTCACCCGGAGACGTGAGTCAAAGTAAACAGTGATTTTAATCAGCTTACAACTTTGCCTGCCTGTTTCCGAGATTTCTGTTCCTGTTTCAGTGCCTCCCCATCCTGATCCCGAAGGCCTTTTTCAGACGGGTTAACAGGAGCATTACGGGGTTTGTGTGGGCACATGGGACCCCGAGGGTGAGGAGGGTGTTCTTGGAGCGGGGCAGGGATAGGGGGGGCTGGCGCTGCCCAACCTCTGTGGGTACAGTTGGGCTGCCAATGCAGCGATGGTGCGTAAGTGGGTGATGGAGGGGGAGGGGGCAACATGGAAGAGGATGGAGATGGCGTCCTGTGTGGGCACGAGCCTGGAGGCACTGGTGACGGCGCCGCTGCCGTTCCCTCCAACGAGGTATACCACGAGCCTGGTGGTGGCGGCTACCCTCAAAATATGGGGGCAATGGAGGCGGCACAGGGGGGAGGTGGGGGCCTCGATGGGATCCCCGATATGGGGGAACCACCGGTTTGTTCCGGGGAGAATTGATGGCGGGTTCCTGAGTTGGCACAGGGCAGGTATCAGGAGGTTGGGGGACCTGTTTATAGACGGGAAGTTTGCGAGCCTGGGTGAGCTGGAGGGCAAGTTCGGGCTCCCCCCGGGGGACTCCTTTTGGTACATGCAGGTAAGGGCATTTGTCAGGTGGCAGGTGGCGGGGTTCCCCCTGCTGCCGCCGCGTGGGGTCCAGCACAGGGTGCACTCGGGGGTGTGGGTTGGGGAGGGCAGGATCTCGGCAATGTACCAAGTGATGCGGGAGATGGATGAGGCCTCGGTCGAGGAGTTGAAGGGTAAATGGGAGGAGGAGCTGGGTGAGGAGATTGAGTTGCGGACGTGGGCGGACGCCCTGGGGAGGGTGAACTCCTCCTCTTCGTGTGCAAGGCTTGGCCTCATACAGTTTAAGGTGCTGCACAGGGCTCATATGACCGGGACAAGGATGAGCCGGTTCTTTGGGAGCGAGGACAGGTGTATAAGGTGCTCAGGGAGCCCAGCAAAGCATGCCCATATGTTCTGGGCATGTCCGGCATTGGGGGAGTTTTGGAAGATGTGGCAGGGACGTTGTCGAGGGTGGTAGGATCCAGGGTCAATCCGGGCTGGGGGCTCGCAGTATTTGGGGTTGCGGAGGAGCCGGGAGTGCAGGAGGCGGAAGATGCCGGCATTCTGGCCTTTGCGTCCCTAGTAGCCCGGCGGAGGATTCTTCTTCAGTGGAAGGACGTGAGGCCCCCAAGCGTGGAGGCCTGGGTCAATGACATGGCGGGGTTTCTCAAGCTAGAGAAGGTGAAGGGGAGGGGGGGGGGGGGAATGTTTTGTTCTTTTGTACTAAAAGGACGGGCAATGTTGTTCTGTGACAATATCGGGCATTAATCCATTTCCTCGTCTGTGTATACGCGGCGGCGGGGGGGGGGGGGGGGGGGGGGGGGGGGTTCTGTCCTGTCTATTGAAGGGACGAGCAGATGTTTTGGGGGAATGATGGGTGTTAGTTTATCTCTTCCGCTGTGTGTGCGCAGGGGGGGGGGGGGGGGGGGGGTGATGGCGGGGTGGGGGGGGGGGGGACTGTTCTTTGTAAAAAAACAAAATCTGTCTTTTTGTTGTTGATATTATGCAAAAATTTGAATTTAAAATTATTTTTAAAAAAAACTTTGCCTGCCTGCGACTGGTACATTACTGAAGGCTGTCCCGCAGGTCAGCTGCTCTTATACTCGTGTTTGAAACAAACCTGTTGGGGTTTAACCTGGTGTTGTAAGACTTCTTACTGTGCTCACCCCAGTCCAACGCCGGCATCTCCACATCATGCCTTATACTTCCTATAAGGGGCGGAGCCCATACATGCTCCACATCTCCCCCTGTGGGTGAAGCCACGCAGTGGCCCATAGATGGAACCCACATTATACCATAATAGCATGGTATAATGCAACACAGTATACTGGTGAATTAATAGTACTTATACATTCACCACAGGAGGACACCGGAGCACCCAGAGGAAACCCACGCAGACACGGGGAGAACGTGCAGACTCCGCACAGACAGTGACCCAGCGGGGAATCGAACCTGGGACCCTGGCGCTGTGAAGCCACCACGTGTGTAACCGTGCTGTCCCAAATGAGAAAACTCTCTCCCACTTTCCCGTTAGTACCTGGCCTTTGTGTTGTGTAGCAGCCTCGACCATTGTGCTAATCCCTGAAGCATTGGGACAGAAGCAGGTGGGGGGGAGGGGGGATCGATTTGCAATTTGTGTTTTGAATCTTTCACGGGATTTTGGTACTAACCGTGAGGCCAACATTTGTCACCGGTTGTTGCAATTGACAAGACACATCACAGTCCATAGTTCGAGTTTACAGCTCACAAGGTTTAAAAGGCAGCTGGAAGCTGGAGACTCGGGCATTGTCATGCAGGTAACGAGGTTATGCTGATAGGAGCTTTCGACATGGAATGGCCAACACGGTTAACGAGGTTACACAAATTGATTACATCAGGCAATCCAGCTCTAATGATGAAGCCGAGTCCAACAATAGGTCGAGCAATCTCTGAAGATGCAAGTACAGCCGTGGAGAGACCAGGATGAACTCCGTAACCCACGGCAACAAGGATGATTTTATTGATCGGATGGCACAGTGGAACAGAGGTCAGCACTGCTGCCTCACAGCGCCAGAGACCCTGGTTCGATTCTGGCCTTGGATGACTGTGTGACGTCTGCACGTTCTCCCCATGTCTGCGTGGGATTCCTCCAGGTGCTTCAGTTTCCTCCCACAGTCCAAAGATGTGCAGGTTAGGTGGAGTGGCCATGCTAAATTGTCCCCAAGTATGCAACGATGTGTAAGTCAGATGGGGTTACGGGGATTGGGTGGGGGTGTGGGCCTGGGTGGAATGCTCTGTCAGAGGGTCGATGCAGACTCGATGGGTCGAATGGCCTCCTTCTGCACTGTAGGGATTCAATGATATTGGGACTGTTCCTGTAAAGTCTCAGGCAAGCGACCACTTGGAAGCGATGACTGCAGAAAAAGTTTGATTTATTTCCTTATATATTTACACCTCCTACTGCCCGAAGAGACGTATCCACCTGGCCCCCACTTGGACCAGGGCATTTATTTCCCAGCAGCCTCTGGTTTAAGGGGGTGCTCTGAGAATCCTCAAAGTTATTCAGAGCTCCCACAACATTGCCCATCCCTAACTCCCCTTGAGAAGGTGATAACAAGCCACCATCTTGGACCACCTTATAGCAGTTTGATACAACTGAGTGGTTGACTGCTGAAGACTCATGAGGATCAGGCAGATTTCTTTGCGAACAAGATTTGTTTTTACAACAAGCAATGATAGCTTAATGACCACCATTATTTCTGATTCCAAATTGGATTAATGCCCCCCCCTTCCCCTTCTCACGGGTGGGGCACCCTGGGCCTGATCCATGGCATGGGCACATTGCCAACCCGGCATCATAGCTGTGCTCCCGCCAGCGCCACCTGTGGACCACCGGACCAGCAGTGCCGAGGTGGCACCAACAGTGCCAATGCGCAACCCTGTCTAGGGGGCAACGACCTGGGGGGTCTCTGATTCCCTGGGAGGCCTCCCTCCCACTCAAGTGCCTATCTGTCTGATCCTCTTTTGTGGGGACCAGTACTGAAAGCCACTCACCTTAAGCCTCTGAGGCAAGGGGGTTAGATCCCAACATTTCAGGTAGATCAGGGGAGCTGCCTATATGGGTGAGCTTCATATTAGAGTGAGCCATGCTTCTTACTCGAACATGCATATTTTCCAAATACTGATCCCACCCACACTGGGCGGGATGCAGATTGCAACGTCTCGCGAAATCCCCCTCGATCTCGCAAAGTGTAGCGAGCGGGATGTTTAGGCCTCACCCGCCATCTGCCAGCCATGTTGCGCCCCCATTCGCCTGCGCGGGAGTACAATGTGACCGGTAAATCGCGAACCGACGAATCTCACGTTAAAGAAAGAGGCCCTTCAGCCCATCATGACTGTGCCAGCCTTCACGCACCTTTCTATTCTAATCCCATTTTCCAGCACTATGCTGGGGCTTCTTAATGCTTCCAAAGTTTTGTCGGGGGTTCCTCTACCCCCTTTTCAGGTCGTGAGTTCCAGATTCCCACCACCCTCTGGGTTAAAAAGCTTTTTCTCAAATTCCCGCTAAATCTCCCTGACCGTAAATCTTTGCCCCTCCTGGTTATTGACCCCTCTACTAAGGGGAAAAAGTTCCTTTCTATCCACCCTACGTCCCTCATAAATTCAAATTCCACCAGCTAGCATGGAGGGAGGTTTGAATGTGCGTCGCCAGGGCACTGACACTGGTCTGAATGCCAGTCCTGAGACATATAGACATAGAACATACAGTGCAGAAGGAGGCCATTCGGCCCATCGAGTCTGCACCGACCCACTTAAGCCCTCACTTCCACCCTATCCCCGTAACCCAATAACCCCTCCTAACCACTAAGGGGAAACTTACCATGGCCAATCCACCCAGGGCCGGCTCAAGGCACCGGCAACTCGGGCAGTCGCCCGGGGCGCCATGTGCTAGGGGGCGCCAGAGACTCGGGTCCCGCGCATGCGCAGTTGGGCCAGTGCCAACCAGCGCATGCGCGGTGGCCGCCCTCCCCCAGGGCGGCCCCCCCCCCCGCTCGGTCCGCTCCCCCCCCTCGGTTCCCCCCCACCCCCCCTCGGGCCCCCCCCCCTCGGGTCCGCCCCCCCCCAAAGGGCGCCGAAGTTCAGCTTGCCCGGGGCGCCAGCAACCCTAGGGCCGGCGCTGAATCCACCTAACCTGCGCGTCTTTGGACTGTGGGAGGAAACCGGAGCACCCGGAGGAAACGGCACGGGGAGAACGTGCAGACTCTGCACAGTGACCCTGCGGGGAATCGAACCTGGGATCCTGGTGCTCTGAAGCCACGGTGCTATCCACTCGTGCTGCCCCGACATTGCCATCATACCGCCGACACCTCCCTGTCGTGACGGTGTCGGAGCGCAGTGTGTATTAGCCACTCCTCACAACTGTGAGTTAACCACATGCTGTGAACTTCAGTTTGACCTCTCGCTCTCTGTGGACAGATGGCCACATAGTGAACTCGGCTGCTGATGCAGAAGCAGCAGGATGGAACTACCACAGACTCACAGCCAGTAGAATTAGCCCTCATGCAGGCTGGGACACTGACAGGGTGCAGACGTGGGGTGAAGGCGACACCAGCATTTATTGCCCACCCCCAGTTGCATGCATGTCGTCGGTGAGCCCCACAGTCCATGTGGAACACCCCATGGTGAGGGCAATGAGGGATTTCCAGGGCTCTGACCCAGCTCTGACTCAGATTATCCCAGCACACATTCCCACCAGCAATCGGCACGTTCACGGTATGCAAAAGGACGGCCTGTGTTGCAACACTGTCGAAATTCCCCTCAGCTGACAGAACCAGTCACATTGAAATGAAGCGACGACAGGCGTCAGGAGGAGGAAGTAGAAGTGAAAGGTAGGGACGCCCAGCTGAGAATATTTGCAAACAGATCTCCAGGAGGACAGAGTGAGAAACTGATGAGAGAAACAGACGGATAAAGTAGCGAAGGCAGACTGAAGAGAGAGAGAGAGACAGACAGACATTGCAGAGGAACGACAGAGCAAATTGGAGCCAGAGAGAGAGAGAGAGAGGCAGGGGAAGGCAAGAGGGAGAAAGGGAGATAGAGTGAGAGAGAAACAAAGAGGAGGACAAGAGGGAGAGAGGGAGATAGAGAGAGAGAGAGAGAAACAAAGAGGAGGACAAGAGAGATAGAGGGAGGAGGCAGAGAAAAAAAACTGAAAGAGGGGAGGGGAGAAAGAGGGGAAGGGGAGAAAGAGGGGGAGAGAAAGAGAAAGAGAGGAGGGAGGGGAGAAAGAGAGGAGGGAGGGGAGAAAGGGAGGAGGGAGGGGAGAAAGGGAGGAGGGAGGGGAGAAAGGGAGGAGGGAGGGAAGAGATAGAGGAGGGGAGAGATAGAGGAGGGAGGGGAGAGATAGAGGAGGGAGGAGGGAGGGGAGAGATAGAGGAGGGAGGAGGGAGGGGAGAGAGGGAGGGGAGAAAGGGAGGAGGGAGAAAGGGAGGAGGGGAGAAAGGAGGGAAGAGATAGAGGAGGGAGGGGAGAGATAGAGGAGGGAGGGGAGAGATAGAGAAGGGAGGGGAGAAAGGGAGGGAGGGAGGGGAGAGATAGAGGAGGGAGGGGAGAGATAGAGGAGGGAGGGGAGAGAGGAGAGAGGGAGGGGAGAAAGGAGAGAGGGAGGGGAGAAAGGGAGGGGAGAGATAGAGAAGGGAGGGGAGAGAGATTGAGAAGGGAGGGGAGAGAGGAGAGAGGGAGGGAGAGAGGAGAGAGGGAGGGGAGAAAGGGAGGAGGGTGGGGAGAGATAGAGCAGCAGGATCGGCCATGGCTGACAATCTGAACGCGGATCTGAGCTGCCCCATCTGTATGGACTACTTCACGGAGCCGGTGAGCCTGGAGTGCGGCCACAATTTCTGCCGGGACTGTATCCTGAGCGCCTGCCGGGCTCAGCCGGAGGCTGGCGGCCGGATCCCGTGTCCGCAGTGCCGGCAGGAGACGGGCCAGCGGGAGGTGAGGGCCAACCGGCTGCTGGCCAATATCGTGGAGGGTTTCCAGCGGATGTGGCAGCCGGGGCCGGGGCCAGCAGACAGCCCGCTGCCGCTGCAGTGCCACCTCCACCAGCAGGATCTCCGCCTCTTCTGCTCCGAGGACCTGCAGCTGGTCTGCCGGCTCTGCCGCAGCTCAGCCCAGCACAGCGGCCACAGCTGCACGGCCATCAAGAACGCCTACACCGTCTGCAAGGTCAGCACAGCCCGCCTGCTGTCATCTCCCCCACCCACCCCCTGCCCCCACCCCCTGCCCCTGCCCGCCTCCTGCCGCCCCCCCCACCCCCTGCCCCTGCCCACCTCCTGCCGCCCCCCACCCCCTGCCCCTGCCCCCTGCCCGCCTCCTGCCGCCCCCCCCACCCCCTGCCCCTGCCCCTGCCCCCTGCCCGCCTCCTGCCGCCCCCCCCCCCCCCTGCCCCCTGCCCACCTCCTGCCGCCCCCCCACCCCCTGCCCCTGCCCCCTGCCCGCCTCCTGCCGCCCCCCCCACCCCCTGCCCCTGCCCCTGCCCCCTGCCCGCCTCCTGCCGCCCCCCCCCCACCCCCTGCCCCTGCCCACCTCCTGCCGCCCCCCCACCCCCTGCCCCTGCCCCCTGCCCGCCTCCTGCCGCCCCCCCACCCCCTGCCCCTGCCCCTGCCTCCTGCCGCCCCCCCACCCCCTGCCCCTGCCCCCTGCCCGCCTCCTGCCGCCTGACCTCTGCCACCCCCGACCTCTGCCATCCCCCTGCCCCTGCCCCTTGCCACCTCCTGCCCCCACTCCCTGCCCCTGCCCCCTGCCCGCCTCCTGCTGCCCCCGACCTCTGCCACCCCGACCCCAGCCATCCCACTGCCCCCCCTGCCCCTTGCCACCTCCTGCCACCGTCTGCAAGGTCAGCACAGCCCACCTGCTGTCATCTCCCCACCCCCACCCCCTGCCCCTGCCCGCCTCCTGTCGCCCCCCCGACCTCTGCCATCCCCCTGCCCCTTGCCACCTCCTGCCCCCACTCCCTGCCCCTGCCCCCTGCCACCTCCTGCCCCCCGACCTCTGCCATCCCACTGCCCCCCCTGCCCCTGCCCCTTGCCACCTCCTGCCCCCGCCACCGCCCCGACCTCTGCCACCCCGACCTCTGCCATCCCCTGCCCCGCCACCCCCCGACCCCTGCCACCCCCGACTCCTACCACCCCCCTGCCCCGACCTCTGCCACCCTCCTGTCCCCCGACCCCTGCCACCCCCATGTTCCCCCGACCCCTGCCACCCCATGCCCCCAACACCTGCCACCCCATGCCCCTCTGACCCTGCCACCGCCTGACCTCTGCCACCCCCGCCCTCTGCCACCCCCTGCCCCCGCCACCCCCCCCACCTGACCCCTGCCCACCTCCTGCCCCCTGCCACCCCCTGCTCGCCTCCTGCCGCCGCCACCCCCGACCACTGCCACCCTCCTGCCCCTGCAAACCCCCCGACCACTGCCACCCCCGACTCCTGCCACTGCCCGACCTCTGCCACCCCCGACCACTGCCACCCTCCTGCCCCCTTGCCACCCCGACCACTGCCACCCCGGCTCCTGCCACCGCCCGACCTCTGCCACCCTGACCTCTGCCACTCTCCTGCCCCCTGCCACCCCGACCTCTGCCACCCCCGACCTCTGCCATCCCCCGCCCCCGCCACCGCCTGACTTCTGCCACCCTCCTGCCCCCTTGCCACCCCGACCACTGCCACCCCGACTCCTGCCACCGCCCAACCTCTGCCACCGCCCGATCTCTGCCATCCCCCTGCCCCCGCCACCCCCCGACCTCTGCCACCCCCGACCTCTGCCATCACCACTGCCCCCCACCACCGCCCAACCTCTGCCACCCTCCTTCCCCGTCACCCCTGCCCACCTCCTGCCCCCCCGCCACCCCCCGACCACTGCCCGCCTCCTGCCCCCGCCACTCCCGACCTCTGCCATCCCCTGCCCCCGCCACCCCCCCGACCCCTGCCACCCCCGACTCCTGCCACCCCCTGCCCCGACCTCTGCCACCCTCCTGTCCCCGACCCCTGCCACCCCATGTTCCCCCGACCCCTGCCACCCCATGCCCCCAACACCTGCCACCTCATGCCCCTCTGACCCTGCCACTGCCTGACCTCTGCCACCCCGCCCTCTGCCATCCCCTGCCCCTGCCAGCCCCCCACCCGACCCCTGCCCACCTCCTGCCCCCTGCCACCCCCTGCTCGCCTCCTGCCCCCGCCACCCCCGACCACTGCCACCCCCGACTCCTGCCACCGCCCGACCTCTGCCACCCCCGACCTCTGCCACCCTCCTGCCCCTGCCAACCCCCCTGACCACTGCCACCCCGACTCCTGCCACTGCCCGACCTCTGCCACCCCTGACCTCTGCCACCCTCCTGCCCCCACCACCGCCCGACCTCTGCCACCCTCCTGCCCCCTTGCCACCCCCCGACCACTGCCACCCCCGGCTCCTGCCACCACCCGACCTCTGCCACCCTGACCTCTGGCACCCTCCTGCCCTGCCACCACCCAACCTCTGCCATCCCCCTGCCACCCCCCCGACCCCTGCCACCCTACCACCCCCGACCCCTGCCACCCTCCTGCCCCGTCACCCCCCGACCTCTGCCACCCTCCTGCCCCATCACCCCGACCTCTGCCACCCTCCTGCCCCCTGCCTCCGCCAACCCCCCGACCCCTGCCACCCCCAACCTCTGCCACCCTGACCTCTGCCACCCTCCTGCCCCGCCACCGCCGACCTCTGCCACCGCCGACCTCTGCCACCCTCCTGCCCCACTGCCACCCCCGACTCCTGCCACCGCCCGACCTCTGCCCCCCCGACCTCTGCCACCCTCCTGCCCCCACCAACCCCCCCGACCACTGCCACCCCGACTCCTGCCACCGGCCGACCTTTACCATCCCCTGCCCCGCCACCCCCGACCCCTGCCACCCCCGACTCCTGCCACCCCTGCCCTGACCTCTGCCACCCTCCTGTCCCCTGACCTCTGCCACCCCATGTCCCTCTGACCCCTGCCACCCCATGCCTCCCAACACCTGCCATCCCATGCCCCCTGACCCCTGCCACCCCCTGACCCCTGCCACCCCCTGACCCCTCCCACTCCATGCCCCCCTGACCCCTGCCACCCCAACCCCAGCCACCCCCCCAACCCCTGCCACCTCCCACCCCGACTCCTGCCACCCCATGCCCTCCTGACCCTTGCCACCCTGACTCCTGCCACCACTATGCCCCCCGACCCCTGCCACCGCTATGCCCCCACTCCCTCCCTCTTCTCACCTCCCCCTTCTAACCTCCCCCTTCTCACGCCCCAGCAATGCCATGATGGGGTGGGTTTGAAGGGTCAGAGCCCCGGTGCCCAAGCGTTTGCTCCTCACGCCCCATCTCCCGCATTCTCTGCTCATTGGTGGGGAGGGTCGGTCAGTCACAGCATGATCACCACTCTAACTTCCCCCTCCAACTTCCCGGGGGACTTGATCAGGAAGCCCCGAATGTGGCAGATCTAGCCCCCATGGGTGGCATTTGCATGTCTCTGGAGTCAGATGATGGGAGTGGGTTTGAGCCCCTGCCCCCAGACACCCAAGTGCATAAATCCAGTCTGACATGCCAGTGGAGAACTGAGGGAGTGCCAGTCCATAAGACTGGCCACTCGGCCTATCGAGTCTGCTCCGTCATTCAATCATGGCTCATATTTTTCTCATCCCCATTCTGCTGCCTTCTCTCCATAACCCCTGATCCCTTATTAATCAAGAATCTATCTATCTCTGTCTTAAAGACACTCAGTGATTTGGCCTCCACAGCCTTCTGCAGCAAAGAGCTCCACAGATTCACCACCCTCTGGCGGAAGAAATTCCCCCTCATCTCTGTTTTAAAGGATCGTCCCTTCGGTCTGATATGGTGTCCTCTGGTTCTAGTTTTTCCTACAAGTGGAATCATCCTCTCCACGTCCACTCTATCCAGATCTCACAGTGTCCTGTAAGTTTCAATAAGATCCCCCCTCATCCTTCTAAACTCCAGCGAGTACAGACCCAGAGTCCTCAAACGTTCCTCATACGACAGTCCGCTGGAGATGTTGTCTCACGGATGGGCTATTTTGGAGGTCCGAGGTGCCCTCTCAGGGGAATGGCCAAAGACTTCACGGCCGTTAAATCAGCGAAGAACACGGTGTCCTGACCCGTATTGATCCCTCAGTTAACAGCACTGAAATAAAAAGATTATTTGCTCATTGGTTTTTGTGGCATCTTGCAATGCGCCAATCGGCTGCCACGTTTCCTACAAGTCCGGTTTCCGTGACGTCAGTAAAAGTATTTGATTGGGGGCAGCACGGTGGCACAGTGGTTAGCATTGCTGCCTACGGCGCTGAGGACCCGGGTTCGAATCCCGGCCCTGGGTCACTGTCCGTGTGGAGTTTGCACTTTCTCCCCGTGTCTGCGTGGGTTTCACCCCCACAACCCAAAAGATGTGCATGATAGGTAGATTGGCCACTCTAAATTGCCCCTTAATTGGAAAAAATAATTGGGTACTCTAAATTTATTTTTAAAAAGTATTTGATTAGATTCAATGGGGGGTGTATTGGGACAAGTGATACATGAAAGCTAATCTTTTCTTTATAATCATGACTGTCCACTTGCAGTGCATTGAGCCAGGTTTGAACAGGGAAGTCCACCTCTCGTTCTCACTTCCCGCGGGAATCTCTGAAAAGGACAGCATTTCACCAAGAATGTGACTTCCTACTCCCACTCCTACTGCCCGCTTAACCTCACAGGCGGCGAGGCACTGGAAACTTATCCTTTCACTGCCCCTGTTCACATGTCACAAATGAACGTCAGGGAAGGCAAGAAGAGATGGGTAGCAGGCAGTATTTTTTAAAATGTGTTCGTCCGCTGGATGTGGGCCTCACTCGCTAGGCCGAGCATTTTTGCCCAACCCTTGAGAAGGTGGTGCTGGTTATACAGCCTTCTCGACCTGCTGCAGTCCATGTGGTGTAGGTGCACCCACTGTGCTGTCAGGGAGGGAGTTCCAGCATTTTGATCCAGCGGCCGTGAAGGAACAGCCGATAAATTTCCTAAGTCCTGATAGTGAGTGGCTCGGAGGGGAACTTGCGGTTTGTGGAATTATAGAACGGAGAAAGGACCAGCCTCTTTAGAATATAGAAAGGGAAGTGGAAGAGCAGCAGGTCGCGGTACACAGTTTGAGCACTGAGGTGTGTCATGGCATTGAGCACTTAGTGAGGCCACATCAGTTTGTGACGATAAGGAATAAGATAGGCACTGCCCCTTTAGGAGCTCTGTGTTAACTTTCGAATGAGAGCTACCAAGCTGATGCAACCAATATTTTATCTCCTGCAAGGCAAACTCGATTCAGCTGCTCCAGAAGAAACTGAACGAATATCGCGATTCACACGCAGCAACAGGACTAAAGATCTCCGAAACCCTGGTGAGATTTTCTACTTGTGAAATTCAGCAGATGCCTTATTGAATCCATGTGTATGGGCGCAGTTTACAAAGAGGTTATATTGTAAAGGCTTCTGGCATTCGATGGGACCATGACAGTGCCCTATTTTAACCTGTGTGGCTCAGTAGGTAACACTTGCACCTCGAGGAAGGGGGGTGGGAGAACCGCGAGGGAAGGGGGGGACGAGTCAGGCGGGGGAACGAGCCTGGTGGGTAAATGAGAGAGGCAGGAGGGTGGACAATCCGAGTTATTCCAACCTCTTCTCTGAGCTGAACGTCATCATTGTTGGTAATATAGTGGTAAACCTCCACTGTAACCGTTATAATTTCTGAAGCTTGGGGCCCACAATACTCCAGCACAGGGGTGGGCAAACTTTTCCATGCAAGGGCCGCATTCAGAAATTCACAATTTTAAAGGGCCGCATAGTATATTAAGTAAAATAATTACTTCACCCGGTTATAATTCTGGGCGCCTCATATAGAACATAGAACATGGAACAGTACAGCACAGAACAGGCCCTTCGGCCCTCGATGTTGTGCCGAGCAATGATCACCCTACTCAAGTCAATGTATCCACCCTATACCAGTAAGTAACCCAACAGCCCCTCCCATTAACCTTAAAAAAAAATTATTTTAAAAAAATTTATTTTTTAATGACTTGATCTTGGTGGGCCCCATAAAGACCTTTGGCGGGCTGCATGCGGCCCGCGGGCCGTAGTTTGCCCACCCCTGCTCCAGCAGATCCTTTTTCAGCAGTTTATAATGCTCCAGTCGTGATCTCTTTGTTTTATCTGTTACTCTTCAACTTGTAAACCTAAGTAATCCATGTGCTTTTTAAACCGCCTTATCAATTGGCCTTGTCACCTCTAACGTTTAGGAATATCCACATGTTGTAAAAGTCAAGTTTAAGAGTGCTGTGGCTCCTTGTAATTATGAATAAAGAACTTAAAAAGACGTACATTTATATATCCCCTTGGACCGCAGGACAAGATGGGAAATCTTCCAACTAACAAAGTTCTTTTGAAGTGTGAACATAGAACAGTACAGCACAGACAGGCCCATCGGCCCTTGATGTTGTGCCGAGCCTTGTCTGAAACCAAGATCAAGCTATCCCACTCCCCGTCATTCTGGTGCGCTCCATGTGCCTATCCAATAACCGCTTGAAAGTTCCTAAAGTGTCCGACTCCACTATTACAGCAGGCTGTCCATTTCACACCCTAACCACTCTCTGAGTAAAGAGCCTACCTCGGACATCCCTCCTATATCTCCCACCCTGAACCTGATAGTTATGCCCCCTTGTAACAGTTACATCTACCTGAGGAAATAGTCTCTGAACGTCCACTCTGTCTATCCCCCTCATCATCTTATAAACCTCTATTAAGTCGCCTCTCATCCTCCTCCGCTCCAAAGAGAAAAGCCCTAGCTCCCTCAACCTTTCCTCATAAGACCTATCCTGCAAACCGGGCAGCATCCTGGTAAATCTCCGTTGCACCCTTTCCAATGCTTCCACATCCTTCCTAAAGTGAGGTGACCAGAACTACACACAATACTCCAAATGTGGTCTCACCAGGGTCCTGTACAGTTGCAGCAGAACCCCGTGGCTCTTAAACTCAAGCCCCCTGTTAATAAACGCTAACACACTATAGGCCTTCTTCACGGCTCTATCCACTTGAGTGGCAACCTTCAGAGATCTGTGGACATGAACAAATGATTTTGTGGTGAGTGATTTTAGCAAAGGTGGTTGATGGCGAGGGATGGGACTGGAGAAATGGGGATTTGCTTTGATTGTCAGTCAGCTGTCTGGTTGGGCTAATCTGATTCCAAACAATCGTTCCCAGGATCATACCAACCGTCTGCAGGATCAGATGGTGGCAGAGTTTGCGGAGCTGCAGCAGTTCCTCCAGCAGCGGGAGCGTGCCCTGATCCAGCGGCTGAGAGCCGTGGCCGAGTCCGCCATCAACCAGCTGGTGGAAAACATGGCGCTGATCTCGGAGCGGTGCGCCCTCATTGAACAGGCGCTCGAAGAGATCCAGTCGACGCAGGAGGAGACGCAGCTTCTGAGGGTAAGAATCTGCTCAAGGGGGGGGGGTCCGACAAAGTAACGTGTAGAATCGCCTAGGTTTCTGTGCCTGGGGCATAAAGGGAGCTCTGGAGTCACTGGGTCAATCACTCAGAGAGGCTAATGGAACGTTAGCCTTCATTCCCCCCTCCACCCCCCCCCCCCCCCCCCCCCCGCCTCCCGTAAGGCAGAGAAGGTCACGAGGAGCTTTGAACAAGGGCTTCAAAATCATGACGGATTTTGATAACAAAGAACAAAGAAAAATACAGCACAGGAACAAGCCCTCCCAAGTCTGCGCCGACCATGCTGCCCATCTAAACTAAAATCTTCGACACTTCCTGGGTCTGTATCCCTCTATTCCCATCCTATTCATGTATTTGTCAAGATGCCCCTTAAATGTCACTATCGTCCCTGCTTCCACCACCTCCTCCGGCAGCGAGTTCCAGGCACCCACTACCCTCTGTGTAAAAAAATGTACATCGTACATCTCCTCTAAACATTGTCCCTCACACCCTTAAACCTATGCTCCCTGGTAATTGACCCCTCTACGTTGGGGAAAAGTCTGACTATCCACTCTGTCTATGTTCCTCATAATTTTGTAGACCTCTGTCAGGTCACCCCTCAACCTCCTAAGGGGAAGCTCTTTCCTATGGCTAAACCACAGGATTAAGGCGCTTGACCAAAATAGAAAGAAACAAGAGGGGGAAATTGGAAAGCATCTTTCTGTTTGCACCGCAGGTTGTTGTGATCCGGAACGTGTTGGCTGCAAAGGTGGAAAAAGCAGATTCACTGGCAGCATTCAAAAGAGAAGTCGATCGATACTTAGCTGAAAACTAAAGGATGACTCTGGATAAAGGGCTGTGTTAACTGCACAGCTCCATCCAATAGGGAGATGGGAGAGACCTGATGGTTTGATGGCCGTGTTCTGTGCTTGTTGTTGTTCTAAGATTCAATTGTGTTGTCCAAGGCATCCTTGCATTATTAATGGCTGCCTTGGTGACTAATACTGAGATAACTACAGTGTAGCAACCCGTAGACAATCGCCTGTGGAGGCAGACACCCGCTCTGGCTTCAGTCTTGCAACAACTTTTAATACGTTAAGCTTTTGTTTTTTGAAAGCAGGAACGTGCTTTCACCAATATTACACCTGTACGGGGGGGGGGGGGGGGGTGACACGACAGTGTCCTCCTCAGGGTACCACCGGCAGATGAAGCAATATGGTTGACCCTTAATGGCCTTCTGTGAATCTTCCCTGCGCGTCACTTTGGCGCAGTGGCCTTCCACCTGTGTCTCCCGTTGGCCAATCCGGTGGAAAAGGCCACTCCTATATCTATGCCATCAAAGCACTTCACAATTTTCAGCCCCTCTATTATTGGTCCCCTTTGCTCTTCTGTGCTCTGGTGGTAACAATGCCAGATTCCCTACTCGTCCACGTCATTGAAGTCCCTGAATCCCTGTATGGTTCGAGTGAATCTCCTCCACTCTGAATCCTGCAAATCCTCCCAAGAACACGCTCCGCACACGAGAACACAATGTTCCTGCTCAGGCTTAACCGTTGTATCAAAAAGGCTCAGCATAATGTCCTCGCTCTTGTACTTTGTCTCTTGCTGTTGAAGGCCAAAGATCCTGTAAGTTATTTTAATGTCTGGATCAATTTGTTCCACCACTTTCAACCAGCTTTGTATGTGAAATTTATTAGGTCACATACTCTGTATCTAACCCCGTACTGTATCTGTCCTGAGAGTGTGTGATGGGGACAGTGTAGAGCAGGGGTGGGCAAACTACGGCCCGCGGGCCGCATGCGGCCCGCCAAAGGTCTTTATGCGGCCCACCAAGACATTAAAAAAAAAAAATTTTTTTTAAATTCTTTAATAAAAATTTTTTTTTAAGGTTAATGGGGGGGGGGGGGGGGGGGGGGGGGGGCTGTTGGGTTACTTACTGGTATAGGGTGGATACGTTGACTTGAGTAGGGTGATCATTGCTCGGCACAACATCGAGGGCAGAAGGGCCTGTTCTGTGCTGTACTGTTCTATGTTCTATATGAGGCGCCCAGAATCATAACCGGATGAAGTAATTATTTTACTTAATATACTATGCGGCCCTTTAAAATTGTGAATTTCTGAATGTGGCCCTTGCACGGAAAAGTTTGCCCACCCCTGGTGTAGAGGGAGCTTTACTCTGTAACTAACCCCGTGCTGTACCTGTCCTGGGAATGTTTGATGGGGACAGTGTAGAGGGAGCTTTACTCTGTATCTAACCCCGTGCTGTACCTGTCCTAGGAGTGTTTGATGGGACAGTGTAGAGGGAGCTTTACTCTGTATCTAACCCGCGCTATATGTGTGCTGGGAGTGCTTAATGGGACAGTGTGGAGGGAGCTTTACTCTGTAACTAATCCCGTGCTGTACCTGTCCTAGGAGTGTTTGATGGGACAGTGTAGAGGGAGCTTTACTCTGTATCTAACCCCGTGTTGTACCTGTCCTGGGAGTGTTTGATGGGACAGTGTAGAGGGAGCTTTACTCTGTATCTAACCCCGTGCTGTACCTGTCCTAGGAATGTTTGATGGGACAGTGTAGAGGGAGCTTTCCTCTTAACTGCCTTCAGACTGTTTGAAAAGTCCATGTCAGGACATGGTCTGAGGAGTTCGGATGGGGTAGCACAGTGGTTAGCACAGTTGCTTCACAGCTCCTAGGTCCCAGGTTCGATTCCCGGCTTGGGCCACTGTCTGTGTGGAGTCTGCACGTTCTCCCCGTGTCTGCGTGGGTTTCCTCTGGGTGCTCCGGTTTCCTCCCACAGTCCAAAGATGTGCCGGTTAGGTGGATTGCCGATGCAAAATTGCCCAAAGTGACCAAAAAGTTAAGGTGGGGTTACTGGGTTCCGGGGATGGGGTAGAGGTGTGGTCTTAAGTAGGGTGCTCCTTCCAAGGGCCGGTGCAGACTCGTGGCCTCCTTCTGCACTGTAAATTCCATGGTTCTCTCTGCCCCAGGGAATGTTTGATGGGGCAGTGTAGAGGGAATGTTATTGTGTAACTGTCCTGGGAATGTTTGATGGGGAAGTGTAGAGGGAATGTTATTCTGTATCTGTTCTGGGAATGTTTGATGGGGCAGTGTCAAGAAATGTTAATCTGTAAATGCCCTGGGAATGTTTGACAGGACAGTGTCGAGGGAATGTTAATCTGTAACTGCCCAGGGAATATTTGATGGGGAAATGTAGAGGGAAATATGCGGCCCACCAAGTCATTTAAAAAAACGAAATTTCATTTTTAAAGGTTAATGGCGGGGGGGGGGGGGGGGGGGGGGGGGTTGGGTTACTGGTATAGGGTGGATACGTTGACTTGAGTAGGGTGATCATTGCTCACACAACATCGAGGGCCGAAGGGCCTGTTCTGTGCTGTACTGTTCCATGTTCTATGTTCTATATGAGGCGCCCAGAATCATAACCGGGTGAAGTAATTATTTTACTTTGCGGCCCTTTAAAATTGTGAATTTCTGAATGTGGCCCTTGCACGGAAAAGTTTGCCCACCCCTGGTGTAGAGGGAATGTTACTGTGTAACTGCCCTGGGAATGTTTGACAGGACAGTGTAGAGGGAATGTTACTGTGTAACTGCGCAGGGAATGTTTGACAGGCAGTGTAGAGGGAATGTTACTGTGTAACTGCCCTGGGAATGTTTGACAGGACAGTGTAGAGGGAATGTTACTGTGTAACTGTCCTGGGAATGTTTGATGGGGAGTGTAGAGGGAATGTTACTGTGTAACTGCCCTGGGAATGTTTGACAGGACAGTGTAGAGGGAATGTTACTGTGTAACTGTCCTGGGAATGTTTGATGGGGAGTGTAGAGGGAATGTTACTGTGTAACTGTCCTGGGAATGTTTGATGGGGAACTGTAGAGGGAATGTTACTCTGTAACTGTCCTGGGAATGTTTGACAGGACAGTGTAGAGGGAATGTTACTGTGTAAATACCCTGGGAATGTTTGACAGGACAGTGTAGAGGGAATGTTACTGTGTAACTGTCCTGGGAATGTTTGATGGGGAGTGTAGATGGAAAGTTACTGTGTAACTGTCCTGGGAATGTTTGACAGGACAGTGTAGAGGGAATGTTACTGTGTAACTGTCCTGGGAATATTTGATGGGGACATGTAGAGGGAATGTTACTGTGTAACTGTCCTGGGAATGTTTGACAGGACAGTGTAGAGGGAATGTTACTGTGTAACTGTCCTGGGAATGTTTGATGGGGAAGTGTAGAGGGAATGTTACTGTGTAACTGTCCTGGGAATGTTTGATGGGGAAGTGTAGAGGGAATGTTACTGTGTAACTGTCCTGGGAATGTTTGATGGGGAAGTGTAGAGGGAATGTTACTGTGTAACTGTCCTGGGAATGTTTGACAGGACAGTGTAGAGGGAATGTTACTGTGTAACTGCCCTGGGAATGTTTGACAGGACAGTGTAGAGGGAATGTTACTGTGTAACTGTCCTGGGAATGTTTGATGGGGAGTGTAGAGGGAATGTTACTGTGTAACTGCCCTGGGAATGTTTGACAGGACAGTGTAGAGGGAATGTTACTGTGTAACTGTCCTGGGAATGTTTGATGGGGAGTGTAGAGGGAATGTTACTGTGTAACTGTCCTGGGAATGTTTGATGGGGAACTGTAGAGGGAATGTTACTCTGTAACTGTCCTGGGAATGTTTGACAGGACAGTGTAGAGGGAATGTTACTGTGTAAATACCCTGGGAATGTTTGACAGGACAGTGTAGAGGGAATGTTACTGTGTAACTGTCCTGGGAATGTTTGATGGGGAAGTGTAGAGGGAATGTTACTGTGTAACTGTCCTGGGAATGTTTGCTGGGGATGTGTAGAGGGAATGTTACTGTGTAACTGTCCTAGGAATGTTTGATGGGGAAGTGTAGAGGGAATGTTACTGTGTAACTGTCCTGGGAATGTTTGACAGGACAGTGTAGAGGGAATGTTACTGTGTAACTGTCCTGGGAATGTTTGATGGGGAAGTGTAGAGGGAATGTTACTGTGTAACTGTCCTGGGAATGTTTGACAGGACAGTGTAGAGGGAATGTTACTGTGTAACTGTCCTGGGAATGTTTGATGGGGAGTGTAGAGGGAATGTTACTGTGTAACTGTCCTGGGAATGTTTGATGGGGAGTGTAGATGGAAAGTTACTGTGTAACTGTCCTGGGAATGTTTGACAGGACAGTGTAGAGGGAATGTTACTGTGTAACTGTCCTGGGAATGTTTGACAGGACAGTGTAGAGGGAATGTTACTGTGTAACTGTCCTGGGAATGTTTGATGGGGAAGTGTAGAGGGAATGTTACTGTGTAACTGTCCTGGGAATGTTTGATGGGGAAGTGTAGAGGGAATGTTACTGTGTAACTGTCCTGGGAATGTTTGATGGGGAAGTGTAGAGGGAATGTTACTGTGTAACTGTCCTGGGAATGTTTGATGGGGAAGTGTAGAGGGAATGTTACTGTGTAACTGTCCTGGGAATGTTTGATGGGGAAGTGTAGAGGGAATGTTACTGTGTAACTGTCCTGGGAATGTTTGATGGGGAAGTGTAGAGGGAATGTTACTGTGTAACTGTCCTGGGAATGTTTGACAGGACAGTGTAGAGGGAATGTTACTGTGTAACTGTCCTGGGAATGTTTGATGGGGAAGTGTAGAGGGAATGTTACTGTGTAACTGTCCTGGGAATGTTTGATGGGGAAGTGTAGAGGGAATGTTACTGTGTAACTGTCCTGGGAATGTTTGATGGGGAAGTGTAGAGGGAATGTTACTGTGTAACTGTCCTGGGAATGTTTGACAGGACAGTGTAGAGGGAATGTTACTGTGTAACTGTCCTGGGAATGTTTGATGGGGAAGTGTAGAGGGAATGTTATTCTGTATCTGTTCTGGGAATGTTTGATGGGGCAGTGTCAAGAAATGTTAATCTGTAAATGCCCTGGGAATGTTTGACAGGACAGTGTCGAGGGAATGTTAATCTGTAACTGCCCAGGGAATATTTGATGGGGAAATGTAGAGGGAAATATGCGGCCCACCAAGTCATTTAAAAAAACGAAATTTCATTTTTTAAAGGTTAATGGGGGGGGGGGGGGGGGGGGGGGGGGGGTTGGGTTACTGGTATAGGGTGGATACGTTGACTTGAGTAGGGTGATCATTGCTCACACAACATCGAGGGCCGAAGGGCCTGTTCTGTGCTGTACTGTTCCATGTTCTATGTTCTATATGAGGCGCCCAGAATCATAACCGGGTGAAGTAATTATTTTACTTTGCGGCCCTTTAAAATTGTGAATTTCTGAATGTGGCCCTTGCACGGAAAAGTTTGCCCACCCCTGGTGTAGAGGGAATGTTACTGTGTAACTGCCCTGGGAATGTTTGACAGGACAGTGTAGAGGGAATGTTACTGTGTAACTGCGCAGGGAATGTTTGACAGGCAGTGTAGAGGGAATGTTACTGTGTAACTGCCCTGGGAATGTTTGACAGGACAGTGTAGAGGGAATGTTACTGTGTAACTGTCCTGGGAATGTTTGATGGGGAGTGTAGAGGGAATGTTACTGTGTAACTGCCCTGGGAATGTTTGACAGGACAGTGTAGAGGGAATGTTACTGTGTAACTGTCCTGGGAATGTTTGATGGGGAGTGTAGAGGGAATGTTACTGTGTAACTGTCCTGGGAATGTTTGATGGGGAACTGTAGAGGGAATGTTACTCTGTAACTGTCCTGGGAATGTTTGACAGGACAGTGTAGAGGGAATGTTACTGTGTAAATACCCTGGGAATGTTTGACAGGACAGTGTAGAGGGAATGTTACTGTGTAACTGTCCTGGGAATGTTTGATGGGGAGTGTAGATGGAAAGTTACTGTGTAACTGTCCTGGGAATGTTTGACAGGACAGTGTAGAGGGAATGTTACTGTGTAACTGTCCTGGGAATATTTGATGGGGACATGTAGAGGGAATGTTACTGTGTAACTGTCCTGGGAATGTTTGACAGGACAGTGTAGAGGGAATGTTACTGTGTAACTGTCCTGGGAATGTTTGATGGGGAAGTGTAGAGGGAATGTTACTGTGTAACTGTCCTGGGAATGTTTGATGGGGAAGTGTAGAGGGAATGTTACTGTGTAACTGTCCTGGGAATGTTTGATGGGGAAGTGTAGAGGGAATGTTACTGTGTAACTGTCCTGGGAATGTTTGACAGGACAGTGTAGAGGGAATGTTACTGTGTAACTGCCCTGGGAATGTTTGACAGGACAGTGTAGAGGGAATGTTACTGTGTAACTGTCCTGGGAATGTTTGATGGGGAGTGTAGAGGGAATGTTACTGTGTAACTGCCCTGGGAATGTTTGACAGGACAGTGTAGAGGGAATGTTACTGTGTAACTGTCCTGGGAATGTTTGATGGGGAGTGTAGAGGGAATGTTACTGTGTAACTGTCCTGGGAATGTTTGATGGGGAACTGTAGAGGGAATGTTACTCTGTAACTGTCCTGGGAATGTTTGACAGGACAGTGTAGAGGGAATGTTACTGTGTAAATACCCTGGGAATGTTTGACAGGACAGTGTAGAGGGAATGTTACTGTGTAACTGTCCTGGGAATGTTTGATGGGGAAGTGTAGAGGGAATGTTACTGTGTAACTGTCCTGGGAATGTTTGCTGGGGATGTGTAGAGGGAATGTTACTGTGTAACTGTCCTAGGAATGTTTGATGGGGAAGTGTAGAGGGAATGTTACTGTGTAACTGTCCTGGGAATGTTTGACAGGACAGTGTAGAGGGAATGTTACTGTGTAACTGTCCTGGGAATGTTTGATGGGGAAGTGTAGAGGGAATGTTACTGTGTAACTGTCCTGGGAATGTTTGACAGGACAGTGTAGAGGGAATGTTACTGTGTAACTGTCCTGGGAATGTTTGATGGGGAGTGTAGAGGGAATGTTACTGTGTAACTGTCCTGGGAATGTTTGATGGGGAGTGTAGATGGAAAGTTACTGTGTAACTGTCCTGGGAATGTTTGACAGGACAGTGTAGAGGGAATGTTACTGTGTAACTGTCCTGGGAATGTTTGACAGGACAGTGTAGAGGGAATGTTACTGTGTAACTGTCCTGGGAATGTTTGATGGGGAAGTGTAGAGGGAATGTTACTGTGTAACTGTCCTGGGAATGTTTGATGGGGAAGTGTAGAGGGAATGTTACTGTGTAACTGTCCTGGGAATGTTTGATGGGGAAGTGTAGAGGGAATGTTACTGTGTAACTGTCCTGGGAATGTTTGATGGGGAAGTGTAGAGGGAATGTTACTGTGTAACTGTCCTGGGAATGTTTGATGGGGAAGTGTAGAGGGAATGTTACTGTGTAACTGTCCTGGGAATGTTTGATGGGGAAGTGTAGAGGGAATGTTACTGTGTAACTGTCCTGGGAATGTTTGACAGGACAGTGTAGAGGGAATGTTACTGTGTAACTGTCCTGGGAATGTTTGATGGGGAAGTGTAGAGGGAATGTTACTGTGTAACTGTCCTGGGAATGTTTGATGGGGAAGTGTAGAGGGAATGTTACTGTGTAACTGTCCTGGGAATGTTTGATGGGGAAGTGTAGAGGGAATGTTACTGTGTAACTGTCCTGGGAATGTTTGACAGGACAGTGTAGAGGGAATGTTACTGTGTAACTGTCCTGGGAATGTTTGATGGGGAAGTGTAGAGGGAATGTTACTGTGTAACTGTCCTGGGAATGTTTGATGGGGAAGTGTAGAGGGAATGTTACTGTGTAACTGTCCTGGGAATGTTTGTTGGGGAGTGTAGAGGGAATGCCACTCTATAACTGCCCTGGGACTGTTTGGTGGGACGGTCTAGTGTTTTGGAATTTAAACTCTTTTCACTTAAACCAAGTGGATCATCTACGCTGCCCAATAATAATAAGTAGCTAACTATGAAACCTATTGTAGATGCAATCAAACCGCAGTGTCGTAAGAAAATGGTATTTCACGTATATTTCACTGTTACTCAGCTGTGAACCTGCTGGGTCACCACGATCACACTCTATGTGGCATTCAGCCGGTTCATTTGCATTGTCGTCACCTTTGTCAAAATGGAAAATCCCACCTTACTCATGTAGGACGATGTGGAGGGCAATAGCAACAAAATGCTTGTTTTACTGGATACTCCTGGGAGATACTAATCCAGAATGATGACAACCTTACGGACTAGTGGCGTGTTTTTAACGTGCTGTCACAGGTCAGGTGCAGCAGCTCAATCTCCTCAGTAGGAGATGTGATGATATGCATCCCTGTAAATACGCAAAGGGTTAATGTGAGTACACGTAGACTAGCTAGACACTAGAGGGAGCACCAGAGACATGACAAACAAACATTCAACCAATAGGTCAGTAAGATAGACACGGCCAATGGGCACTCACGATACACACAGAGGTGACACTACCACAGGGGGGCATTACACCAACCCATATATAAAGGACACAGCACACATGATCTTCCTCTTTTAGTGGAGACACTCCGAGTACAGACACAGGGTTGATTGAGCATCACACCCACCACGTGGATTGTAGCAGACTGGTTCGTCAGTCTGAGTAGCTATAGCAGGATTAATAGTCGAGTCGAATCCAAGTAGGAGAATTGTTAATAGTTCAATAAACGTGTTGAAGCTGTCTCCACGTCTGAACCTTCCTTTGTCAGAGTGCACCACAAGGAAGCAGCTTATGCGACGTCAAGCGCATAACAAAAAACAGGAGACAGCTTTAGTCAATCACTGACTCAGGGTTTTCAAACTCTAAAATGGGCACCGGTTGCCTGTCCAGGGCGTGCCGGTGTGTTCATTGCCTCGTGTGGTCATACTGTGTATTGCAGGGAGAATACATATTTCAGTTTATAATCTAAATGGCGCGAAACATCAGACTCTATTTCAACTTTTTATCTGAATATGGCAAAAAATGTCAGAGTGCTTTGTGGCAGAGGGAACTGGGTGTCCTTGTGAATGAATCACAGAAAGTTAGCGTGCAGGTAAACAGTTAATAAGGAAGACAAATGGAGTTTTGGCCTTTATAGTGTAAAAGTAGGGAAGTGTTGCTACAAGTGTTGAACAGTTTTGGCATCCTGATTTGAGGAGGGATGATCAGAGGCAGTCCAGAAGAGGTTCACTAGCTTGGTTCTGGAGACAAGGGTTTTGCCTTCACAAGAGGAATTGAGAAGTTTAGGTTTAGAACATAGAACAGTCCAGCACAGAACAGGCCCTTCGGCCCTCGATGTTGTGCCGAGCCATGATCACCCTACTCAAACCCACGTATCCACCCTATACCCGTAACCCAACAACTCCACCCTTAACATTACTTTTTAGGACACTACGGGCAATTTAGCTTGGCCAATCCACCTAACCCGCACATCTTTGGACTGTGGGAGGAAACCGGAGCACCCGGAGGAAACCCACGCACACACGGGGAGGACGTGCAGTCTCCGCACAGACAGTGACCCAGCCGGGAATTGAACCTGGGACCCTGGAGCTGTGAAGCATTTATGCTAACCACCATGCTACCGTGCTGCCCCTGGGGGTTTTATACTCCCCAGAGTTCAGAAGAATGAGAGGAGATCTACTTGAGACATACAAGACGATAAAAGGTATTGAGAAAGTAGATGTAGAGTGGATACTTCCTCTCTGGGGGCAATCTAGAACGAGAGGTCACAGTTTTCAGATGAGGGAGAGCAAAATTTAAAATCGAGATGAGGAGAAATTGCTTTGCTCAAAGGGTCATGACTCTGTGGAATGCACTACCCCAGAATATAATGGAAGCTGGGACAGTGAGTAAATTTGAGGAGATGGACAGATTTTTAATTAGTAATGGGTTGAAGGGTTATGGAGAACGGGCAGGAAAGTGGAGTTGAGGCCAAGGAGAGACTCAGCCATGATCGTGTTGAATGGCGGAGTGGGCTCGAGGGGTTGAACTACTCCTGCTCCTAGTTCCTATGTTCTTGTTTATCCAGAAGTGAAAGGTCAAGGAATCTGTTGCAAAATCAATTGTGGTGACCCATTTTTCAACACCCTGGCCCAGGGAAAGGTTTCTGACCTGAGAGCTTTTGATTTTGACTTTGGTGGCGGCAGGTGAAGCAATTCCTTGGCGCACCATTTAATGGCTTTGATCATTGGGGCGACTGATTGGGGCAGCAGGGTAGCATGGTGGTTAGCATAAATGCTTCACAGCTCCAGGGTCCCAGGTTTGATTCCCGGCTGGGTCACTGTCTGTGTGGAGTCTGCACGTCCTCCCCCTGTGTGCGTGGGTTTCCTCCGGGTGCTCCGGTTTCCTCCCACAGTCCAAAGATGTGTGGGTTAGGTGGATTGGCCATGCTAAATTGCCCGTAGTGTCCTAATGAAAGTAAGGTTAAGGGGGTGTTGTTAGGTTACGGGTATAGGGTGGATACGTGGGTTTGAGTAGGGTGATCATGGCTCGGCACAACATTGAGGGCCGAAGGGCCTGTTCTGTGCTGTACTGTTCTATGTTCTATGATTTACAAGAATGATCGACCTGGCGAAATGTAATTTTGGCGAGCTGTCCTCGTGGGCTGTGATGTGAGCAGGCGGACGCCTGCACAACCCACAGCGGAAGGAAACCAGATGAGGAGCTCAAACTGAGACCATTGTGGTTAAACTCGGAGGATGAAATCTGCTGCAGCTGAACACTAAGTCTGCACATGCAGCCTCTAATGATAGCAAAACCTCAGGGTTGCTCATGGCGGGCGTGGAGTTGTATCATCTGGCCTGCCCGTCATGCACCGCACCCACTCCTGGGCTCTGCATGGAGGGTGTGGGGGTTGCCTTTGACTGGCAAACAGGTGGCAGGCTGGGTTTTTGCCATTGCTTCATACCAAGGAAAGCTCATCATCAAACCCCATCACGCCAGCTTCCCAGGGGTGCGGGTTAGATTGGGGCGACGTTGCCCCTCGATTTCAATCGGCCTGTGTGGGGCAGACGGAGATGTTGGCGACCGCCAGGTGGGGAGGGCGGCGGGGGGGGGCATCCGGAATGCAAGATTTGGCATCCGTTCATTTTTGCAGAGTTCCGATGCAGAAAGTCCGATGCAGTGGGAGTGCTTGGAATTTGGATGGTGGAGAGCGATGGGAAGGAAATTTCCAGCGGTGACAATAATTTGGGTAATTGTGCACTGACACCCCAAGGTTTTAGATCCAATTTTAATGATGAGAAAAACATGGGCTGCAGACATGAGCCGCAGTACAGCAAAGGAAGTCAGGATGCTCAACAGGCCAGAGTTGGAGACATTTTTATTTTATTGATCGGCTCAGCCAGCAGAGGGGCTGGTTTAGCACAGGGCTAACTCACTGGCTTTGAAAGCGGACCAAGGTGGGTCAGCAGCACGGGTTTGATTCCCGTACCAGCCTCCCTGAACAGGTGTTGGAATCTGGTGACTAGGAGCTTTTCACAGTAACTTCATTTGAAGCCTACTTGTGACAATAAGTGATTGTCATTTCATTTATTGCCCATTTAAGAATGGTGTGGGCCAGACTGAGCAAGGATGACTCCCTAATAAACATTAAGTGAACCAAATGGGATTTTATGACAATTGGCAACTGTTTTGTGGTCATTTTAAAATTCTAGATTTTCAATGAATTTTCATCTCACCGTCCACGGTGGTGGGATTCGAACCCTGGTTCTCAGAGGAGTACCTCTGGGCTTCTGGCCCAGTGACAACACCACTAGGCCACCACCTTACCCAGGGATCTGAGAGGGTTGAGAGGCTGGAGGAGGGCGCAGAGACAGGGTGAGGTCAGGCCATGCATTGAGAGGGTGTGGAGCCGGGGGAGAGAGATTTGTGAGCAAGGACCGGAGTTTAAAAATGGAAGCATTGTCGAACTCGGGGGGGGGGGGGTTTGTAGAGGGTGCTTGCAAAACGTCAAATACACAAAATGGTTGGGTTATGTTTCTGGGCATGTTTTGCTGGTGAAAAATGCAATTTTACACTTGATGGCGATCCTTTTCGCTTGAAAAACACAACTGCCATTCATTCCACCAGCTGTCTTAATCTCAGTGAGGGGGACAGATCATTGTTTTTAAAAAATGATTCCATTGAGAGATGACTTGTTTGATCAGTACAAGTGCACCCCCTGCTGGAATTAGAAAGGTGTGCAGCTGCTGCTTCACAGCAAATAAGTGGAGTAAGGAAGGCCCAGGTATATAGAACAGAACAGAACAGGCCCTTCGGCCCTCGATGTTGTGCCGAGCATTGATCACCCTACTCAAACCCACGTATCCACCCTATACCCGTAACCCAACAACCCCCCCTTAACCTTACATTTTAGGACACTGCGGGCAATTTTTTAGCATGGCCAATCCACCTAACCCCACACATCTTTGGAGTGTGGGAGGAAACCGGAGCACCCGGAGGAAACCCACACACACACGGGGAGGACGTGCAGACTCCGCACAGACAGTGACCCAGCCGGGAATCGAACCTGGGACCCTGGAGCTGTGAAGCATTTATGCTAACCACCATGCTACCGTGCTGATCTGATGGGAGACAATAAAGACAGTGTGCCTCAGATTAAAAAAGAAATCCAGGAGGGTGGAAAAGAAATTAAAAGTTTCAACTGTTTTCACTGTAATAAACTAGGGTAAAGTCACAGTGTTGGTGGTTGAAGAAAAGCACTGGGAAGGCTGATGTGGTAAAACAGGATAAGACAGTGGGATTTGTTAGAATGGTAAAGGAAAGCCCAAGGGAAGCGAAGGAGGTGCAAATGATTGTACAGCCTGTTCAAGAAGTAATTGTTAAGAAGGTGCCAGATGTCTTTAAAGAATTTACTTGTGTGGGTAAAGTTTACTCATGTGTATCAGGAGGAGCAGGTAAAGAAGTCACAATTTTAAGAGATACGGGAGCTAGTCAATCTTTAATGGTAAGAGATGTTGAATTATGTAGTTTGGGAAGAATGTTGCCAGGAAAGGTGGTGATATGTGGAATTCAGGGTGAGAGGAGTAGCGTTCCATCTCTGGGAGAAGTTCTAAACGAATCAGGAGCAGATAGAGTGAATGATCAGTGCCCTTTATTTCTGGTTTTATTTGACACTCTACACAAAACTATGACTGAGGGGGGAAACAGGCTTACTTGGGAAGATGAAGAGAGAGGGTATGTCCGCAGACCCCTGAAGGCGGCTGGATAGTAGATAAGGTGGTTAAGAAGGCAGATGGGTTTTTAGAGAGATTGAGGGAAGAATTACGTCGTTTATATGGGGAGGGAAGAATTACGTCGTTTATATGGGGAGGGAAGGTGGCCAGAGTTAGAAAGGTGCTGCTACAGAGGGGAAGGCAGGCAGGGGGTTTGGGTCTCCCGAACCTGATGTACTACTACTGGGCGGCGAATGTGGAGAAGGTGCAGAGCTGGGTCAGAGGGGTTGATTCCCAGTGGGTCAGAATGGAGGAGTGTTTGTGCAGGGGGTCGGGATTGAAAGCACTAGCAACAGCGCCGTTCCCGGGGAAATACTCAGGGACTCCGGTAATAATAGCTTCATTGAGAGCTTGGAGGCAGTTTCGCCAACACTGCGGGTTGGGGGCAGGGTCAAGGGAAATGCCGATTCGGGGGAACCACAGATTTGAGCCAGGGAGGTGGGATGGAAATTTTCAGAAATGGGAGGAGATGGTATAGAACAGTACAGCACAGAACAGGCCCTTGATGTTGTGCCGAGCAATGATCACCCTACTTAAACCCACGTAACCCGTATACCCGTAACCCAACAAACCCCCCATTAACCTTACACTATGGGCAATTTAGCATGGCCAATCCACCTAACCCGCACATCTTTGGACTGTGGGAGGAAACCGGAGCACCCGGAGGAAACCCACGCACACACGGGGAGGACGTGCAGACTCCACACAGACAGTGACCCAACCAGGAATCGAACCTGGGACCCTGGAGCTGTGAAGCATTGATGCTAACCACCATGCTACCGTGAGGCCCCGGGATTAAGACACTAAAAGATTTGTTTCTTAGGGGCCGGTTTGCAGGATTGAAGGAGCTGGAAGCGAAGTATGGGCTGGAGCAGGGGGAAAATGTTTAGATACATGCAGGTTCTGGATTTTGCCAGAAAGGAGATACAGAGCTTCCCGGTGGAGCCGGCCTCCACATTGCTGGAGGAGGTGCTGACGACAGGGGGACTGGAGAAGAGGGTAGTGTCAGCGGTCTACTATTTTGGAAGAGGAGAAGGAACCACTGGAAGGGATCAAAGCAAAGTGGGAGGAAGAGTTGGCAGAGGTTATGGAGGAGGGGTTCTGGTGTGAGGTGCTCCGGAGGATGAACGCCTCCACCTCGTGCGCGAGGTTGGGGCTGATACAGCTGAAGGTGGTATACGGAGCACACCTCACGAGGGCAAGGCTGAGCCAATTCTTTGAAGGAGCAGAAGATGTGTGTGAATGTTGCCGGTGGGGGGGAGGGGGGGGGGGGGGGGGAGGGGGGGGGGGGGGGGGGTTTGCTGGTCACTAATCACATTCATATGTTTTGGTCCTGTCCAAAGCTAGAGGATTACTGGAAGGAGGTTTTTAGGGTAATTTCCAAGGTGGTGCCCGTGAAACTCGACCTGGGCCCCCGGGAGGCCATATTCGGGGTGTCGGACCAGCCGGGGTTGGAAACGGGTGCGGAGGCAGATGTTGTAGCCTTCGCCTCGTTGATCGCCCAAAGGCGGATCCTGTTGGGTTGGAGGGCAGCCTCTCCACCCTGTGCCCTGGCATGGCGGGGGGGGGGGGGGGGGGGGGTACCTGTTGGAATTCTTGACTCTTGAGAAGGTTAAGTTTGAACTGAGGGGAAGGATGGAGGGGATTCTACAATTCATGGGCATTATTCATTATGCACTTTCAAGAACTGGATAACATTGAACATTAATTGGGGTGGGAGGGTTGGGGGGAGGAGGGGGGCTGTGTGTGTTAATGGCAACTATGGGTGATTCTTGATTCCTTTTTGTTATTTGTTTATGTGAACATGCGGGCTAATGTTTGGGGTTTGGTGGGATCGTTGTTATTGATATGGGGATTGACATATTTGTTACTGATTATTGTTTGTTGCTGGTGGGTGTAAATTTGGGAGAAAATGTGAAAAAGGAGGAGACTAAAAAATATTTAAAAAAAGAAAGCAGATGGGAAATCTTTTATGAGGAAGGGTAAGTTGCGTAAGTGTTGTATAAGACCCCACTGAGACCATAGTTGAAGTATGGAATGCAATCCTGTACAGCCCAGCTGAAGGACGCGTTTGCATGAGGGAGGGGACAGAGGAAAGATATGAAGAAAATTCCGGAAGCGGAGGCCTTCATAGAATCATAGAATTTACAGTGCAGAAGGAAGCCATTCAGCCCATCGAGTCTGCACCCGCTGTTGGAAAGAGCACACTACTTAAGCCCACGTCTCCACCCTATCCCCGTAACCCCAGCTCACCTTTTTCTGGGCACTTAAGGGCAATTTATCATGGCCAATCCACCCAACCCGCACATCTTTGGACTTGTGGGAGGAAACCGGAGCGCCCGGAGGAAACCCACGCAGACACGGGGAGAATGTGCAGACTCAGCACAGACAGTGACCCAAACCCGGGAATCGAACCTGGGACCCTGTGGCTGTGAAGCAACTGTGCTAACCACTGTGCTACCACGCTAATCTAAGATGAAGAAAGATATTGGAAAGGCTGGGCTTGCTTTGTTACGGAGGGGAGCTGAGGACAGATGTAACTGACGTGTACTCAATCCTGAGGAGCTTTAATGGAGCGCCTGACAGTATCTAGTAGGACAGGTCATTTTGAGGCATCTCAGATTCATCCCAGGAGGAGTGTTGTAATCTTAGTGGGGCAGAGTGACTGGGCTGCTTAATCAGGTGTCAATGTGTCTCATGATCATTGAACAGAAGGTCATCAACGCTGGGAACCAGAAATATTTCCATGTTGCAAACAGGGTGCTCCGAGATGGGGAATTCCAAGCACTAATTTTAGATTAAAGTTCCCCAATGGCTGGATGGTCAGTACACAGTGCACCGTGCGCTGCAGTTATGCATTAGCCCAGCAAGTGACTGTATTAAAGTCAAATTCTCTTTCATTTTCTTTTCCAGGAAATCAAAGGCATTCTTCAAAGGTGGGTCATTTATTTACCAGCTAATTTATTTGTTTCTGCTTCCTCCTCGCAGTTTCTCAATCTCAATAGAGAGCAGTAGTTCATCTACACTGTCCCCATCAAACACTCCCAGGACAGGCACAGCACAGGGTTAGATACAGAGTAAAGCTCCCTCTACACTGTCCCCATCAAACACTCCCAGGGCAAGTACAGCATGGGTTAGATACAGAATAAAGCTCCCTCTACACTGACCCCCATCAAACACTCGCAGGACAGGCACAGCACTGGGTTAGATACAGAATAAAGCTCCCTCTACACTGTCCCATCAAACACTCCCAGGACAGGTACAGCACGGGTTAGATACAGAGTAAAGCTCCCTCTACACTACTTCCTCTACACTGTCCCCATTAAACACTCGCAGGACAGGTACAGCACAGGGTTAGGTGCAGAGTAAAGCTCCCTCTCCACTGTCCCATCAAACACTCCCAGGACAGGTACAGCATGGGGTTAGATACAGAGTAAAGCTCCCTCTACACTGGCCCCATTAAACACTCCCAGAACAGGTACAGCACGGGGATAGATACAGAGTAAAGCTCCCTCTACACTGTCCCATCAAACACTCCCAGGACAGGTACAGCACGGGGTTAGATACAGAGTAAAGCTCCCTCTACACTGTCCCCATTAAACACTCCCAGGACAGGTACAGCACGGGGTTAGATACAGAGTAAAGCTCCCTCTACACTGGCCCCATTAAACACTCCCAGAACAGGTACAGCACGGGGATAGATACAGAGTAAAGCTCCCTCTACACTGTCCCATCAAACACTCCCAGGACAGGTACACCACGGGGTTAGATACAGAGTAAAGCTCCCTCTACACTGTCCCCATTAAACACTCCCAGGACAGGTACAGCACGGGGTTAGATACAGAGTAAAGCTCCCTCTACACTGCCCCATCAAACACTCCCAGGACAGGTACAGCACGGGGTTAGATACAGAGTAAAGCTCCCTCTACACTGTCTCCATCAAACACTCCCAGAACAGGTACAGCACGGGGATAGATACAGAGTAAAGCTCCCTCTACACTGTCCCCATCAAACACTCCCAGAACAGGTACAGCACAGGTTAGATACAGAGTAAAGTTCCCTCCAGTCTGTTACCCAGTTCTCAATCGATACATGACCACCCAGCCCCCATCTCACATGCTCTAATATTGTTCACCAACCTCCTGTGTTGGACCTTATCTGAAAATTCAAGTACACCACATCCACTGGTTCTCCTTTATCCATGCTACGAGTTACATCCTCAAAGAAAAACTTTATCAAACGTGATTTCCCTCTCATAAATCCATGCTGAATCTGCCCAATCATGTCATTAGTTTGGTTTAGCTCAGTTGGCTGGCCAGCTGGTTCGTGATGCAGAGAGGCCAGCAGTGTGGGTTCAGTTCCCGTACTGGCTGAGGTTATTAATGAAGGCACTGCCTTCTTGATCTTGCCCCTCGCCTGAGGTGTGGTGATTCACAGGTTAACTCACCACCAGTCAGCTCTCACCCTCAAAGGGGGAAGTAACCGATGGTCACCTGGGACTATGGCAACTTTACCTTTACCATCATATCATTAGTTTAAAAGTGCCCACTCATCACATCCTTTATTTTTTTTAATATAAATTTAGAGTACCCAATTAATTTTTTCCAATTAAGGCGCAATTTAGCGTGGCGAATCCACCTAGCCGGCACATCTTTGTGTTGTGGAGGGTGAAACTCACGCAGACACGGGAGGAATGGGCAAACTCCACACGGACAGTGATCCAGAGCCGGGATCGAACCCGGGACTTCAGCGCCGTGAGGCAGCAGTGCTAACCACTGCGCCAGCGTGCCGCTTCGTCACATCCTTTATAATAGATTCTAACATTTCCCCTCCTGACGTCGAAACGACAGGTCTGCAGCCCGTTATTGCCATGAAACGTTTATCGGGACAGTAAATACGGCGAGATGTAATATAGAGTATCCATATTCAGTCGCCTATTCTCCACCTGGCCTATGAGCTGAATCTATCCCTGTGTTATTGAGCTTGAACCAAGCTGTGTTGTGTGTAATCACAGTTGGGTTTCTTTCGCTGAAGTGCATTCTGGTTTTATTGATTCACGTGTGGTTGCTTTACAGATGTGACTTGCAGACCAAACCTGCTCTAAAGGCACCCGAACTGAATCTAGGGGAGTTCCATGGACCACTGAAGTACACAGTATGGAAACAGATGCTGAATATAATCGGCCCAGGTAATGTCTCATCCCTATGTTCCTCGCATCCCCTCGCTACCTCTCCTCTCACCTTTTCCCCTCCTTATTCCTTTCTCTGCTCTCTCCCCTTTGCACTTCAGCATGGCTGTTTAGCACAGGGCTAAATCGCTGGCTTTTAAAGCAGACCAGGGCAGGCCAGCAGCACGGTTCAATTCCTGTACCAGCTTCCTGAACAGGTGATGGAATGTGGCGACTAAGGGCTTTTCACAGTAACTTCATTGAAGCCTACTCGTGACAATAAGTGATTTTCATTTCATTTTCGTCTTCTCTTCTCTGCCCCTCTCTCCCCAACTCCCTCACTCACCTCCTCTCTCTCCCTCCTCTCTTCCCCTCGCCTCCTCACTCTGCTCTGTTCTCTGCTCCTCTCCTCCTTTCAATTCACCTCTCCTTTTCTGTTCCTCCTTTCTACTTGCCAATCCCCTCTCCTTTTCTCCCTTTCTGTCTCTCTCCCGACCCTTCCTCTCCTTCTTTACCTCCTCCTCTCGGTTTGCTTGCCCTTCTCTACATTCTCCTCCAATCCTCTTTCTTTCACCCTCTCCTCACCTCCAATCCGCATGCCGAGAATGTTACGTGCAGTTTTGGTCTCCTTCTTTGAGGAAGGATGTTCTTGCTCTCGAGGGAGTGCAGCGAAAGTTTACCAGACTGATTCCAGGGACGGTGGGACTGTCATATGAGGAGAGATTAACTTGGTTAGGATTGTTCTCGCTGGAGTTCAGAAGAATGAGGGGGGATCTCATAGATACTTATAAAATTCTAACAGGACTAGATAGGGTAGATAGGGTAGATGCAGGAGGGTAGGGCAGCACGGTAGCATGGTGGTTAGCATAAATGCTTCACAGCTCCAGGGTCCCAGGTTCGGTTCCCAGCTGGGTCACTGTCTGTGCGGAGCCTGCACGTCCTCCCCGTGTGTGCGTGGGTTTCCTCCGGGTGCTCCGGTTTCCTCCCACAGTCCAACGGTGTGCGGGTTAGGTGGATTGGCCATGCTAAATTGTCCGTAGTGTCCTTAAAAGTAAGGTTGTTGGGTCACGGTGGTATAGGGTGGATACGTGGGGTTGAGTAGGGTGATCATTGCTCGGCACAACATCAAGGGCCGAAGGGCCTGTTCTGTGCTGTACTGTTCTATGTTCTATGTTACCAATGATCGGTGTGTCCAGAACCAGGGGTCACAGTTTGAGGATTCAGGGTAAACAGAGATGAGGAGACATTTCTTCACCCAAAGAGTGGTGAGCCTGTGGACTTCATTACCACAGGAAGTAGTTTCAAGAGGCGGCTAGATATAGCACTCAGGGCGAATAGGATCAATGGCTCTGGAGAGAAAGCAGAATTAGGCTATTGAGTTGGATGATCAGCCATGATCGTGATAATTGGCAGTGCAGGCTTGAAGGGCCAAAAGGCCTCCTCCTGCTCCTATCTTCTATGTATGCGCCACTCTGCTCTCTCCCAATATCGAGCTCTCAAAGGAATAATCTTTGCTAATTAATTTCATCTACGTCCCAGTTAAAGAGTAAAAACGAGGAACGAGCTGTGTGAAGAAAATTGTATTATTTAATATTTGTGGTGCCACTGTGACATTGTGTGGAGCATGGTTATGGAGGGAGCTCTGTGTGCCTGGGTGGGGTCCTGTTATGGAGAGTCAATGCCGACTCGATGGGCAGAATGGTATCCTGCACTGTAGGGGTTCGACGATCCTTACCCGCATGGGACTCCAGACCCACAGCAATGTGCTTGACTCTTAAAATGGCCGAGCAGGCCAATCGGTTCAAGCACAATTAGGGATGGGCAGTAAATGCTGGCTCAGCCAGCGTCACACACATCCCATGAAAGAACTAAAAAATATTTGGAAAGAGACAGAGACGGGCAAAGAGAAAGAGAGCGTTTTTAAGTGAACAAGTAGAAAGGCAGGATTGAGAAAAAGGGCAGGCAATGGAATTGGAAACGCAAGAGTTAGCAAAAGGGGGAAATAGAAAAGGGATAAAGAGAGAGATTATCAGTTCAAAAAGCTGGAAATTAAAGAGTCACCAGAAGGGGAGGAACTTATTTCCAGTCCAGTGCCCAGTGTGGAGATCTTCAAATTGTGCAAGGTCTCCCAAAGTTTGAGGAAAGGGATGGTTCTTTGATTCTTAAGATAGAAAGATTTTGCAAAGGGGGCGAAGCAAATGAAATGGCCAAAAAGAAACCTTACAGAGTAGGTTGGTAGGTGGAGCGCGTGAAGTAAATGCATCACTGCAGAGGTATTTGTAGAGTATGATGCGATGAAGGAAACTATCCTTAATGCGTATCAGTTACCTCCTGAGGCGTATGGGCGGACATTTTAGAATGGACGAAGGCCAACTCGTTTTGACTTTGAGAGGGTCAAACAGTGATTTTGACCATGGGATACGGGCATTAAGGGCAGAGACAACATGTGAAGGTTCGGGATGGCTCGGTAGCACTGTGGTTAGCACTGCTGCCTCACGGCACCAGGGATCCGGGTTCAGTTTCAGCACGTCCTCCCCGTGTCTGCGTGGGTTTCCTCCGGGTGCTCCGGTTTCCTCCCACAGTCCAAAGATGAGCGGGTTAGGTGGATTGACCATGCTAAATTGCCCTTAGTGTCCAAAGGTTAGGTGGGTTTATGGGGATACTGGGATAGGGTGGGGGAGTGGGCCTAGTTAGGATGCTCTTTCAGAGGGTGGGTGTCGACTCAATGGGCCGAATGGCCTCCTTCTGCGCTGTTGGGTTTCTATGATTCTTCGAGAAGTGATTCTTTTGGAAGAATTTAAAGGTTCACTTCCTGCGGTAGTTGGAACCCGCGTGGAAGACTAGAAAATGAAAACGGCTAGGCAGGCAGCAGAGATAGCACAGTGGCACAGTGGTTAGCACTACTCTCTCACAGCGCGAGAGACCTGGATTCGATTCCGGCCTCGGGTGACTCTGTGCGGAGTCTGCACGTGTCTGCGAGGGTTTCCTCCGGGTGCTCCAGTTTCCTCCCACAGTCCAAAGATGTGCAGGTTCGGTGGGGTAGAGCGTGGGGGGGGGGAGGGGAGGGGGGGGGAGGGGGGGAGGGGAGGGGGGAAGGGGAGGGGAGGGGGGGGACTGAGTGCTCTTTCAGAGGGTTAGTGCAGACTCGATGTGCCAAAGAGCCTCCATCGGCACCGTAGGGATTCTATGATTACGAGCTGATCTGTGGATCGAAACCTACTTTTCCGTCACCCCACCATTAACCTGGTAAAGTTGGGGGGGGGGGGTTGCGGGGGGGGGGGGGGGGGGGGGGTGGCGGGGGGGGGGGGGGGGGGGGGGTGAAAGGAAAGCAAGTAGCCAGAGAAGAGAAAGGGCAGCTGGGAATTCTCAAGAAATGTCTCCTCAGGACCAGAATGGAAGGTGCTGAGGGTGGAATTGACATCTGATGGAATTTATATTGGTCAATAATTTAATTCTTTAACAGCAGGAGCTCTGTTTAATAGTGGAGCAGGCTAGGCAGGCAGCAGAGGTAGCACAGTGGCACAGTGGTTAGCACTACTCTCTCAAGCGTTTAGGGGCTAGGTAGAAGGGCACTGATAGGTGTGGGCTCAGTGAGAAGTGACAAAGATGTTTGGGGCACAAGGCAATGGAAGTGTAGAGGGCTAAAGGTGCTGACAGTGGTACAAAGATAAGATGGCAGAATGTATCAACAGCAGAACAAAGTGCTCAGTGAAAGTAAAGAGGAAGAACAAGTGACAGACGGCTCTGTGGGGGGGAGGGAGGGGGGGAGAGGAGAGGGTTGAGTTGAGACAAAATATTTTGGGGTTGGAAATAAAACGAGACCAAGATGGATAGGGGCTGGTTTAGCTCACTGAGCTAAATCGCTGGCTTTTAAAGCAGACCAAGGCAGGCCAGCAGCACGGGGTTCGATTCCCATACCAGCCTCCCTGGACAGGCGCCGGAATGTGGCGACTAGGGGCTTTTCGCAGTAACTTCATTGAAGCCTACTCGTGACAATAAGCCATTTTCATTTCATTTCATTAGAGTTCCCAGTCAGAAGTTGTTGAACTCCGTGTCGAATCTGTGAAGTGCCTAATCGTGCAGAGCATAACAGCTAACAAACAAACTCAAACCTGAATTTTATCTGATCTGACAGACTGATCTGTCCTCTAAAGCTACTCTGACCTGCCCCTTTAACCACCCCAAGCCTCTCATAGCTTCAGATGAATTATTTTGAAAATTTTTCTTTTTGACGTTGACCTTACCCTCAACACAACTTATTGACCTCTCGATTGCAGCTCCTGTCCCTTTGACACTGGACTCGGAATCAGCGAGCCTCGACCTCGTCCTCTCCAAGGACCAAACCATGGTGAAGGGTCGCTCCAAGATGAAAGAGTTTTCCTGCCACCCAAAGCGGTTCAGTAATTACGGCTGTGTGTTGGCGCGGGAAGGGTTTTCGTCAGGGAAGCACTACTGGGAGATCCACGTGGAGAGGCTCGACGAGTGGATCATCGGGGCTGTCAAGGAGTCCATTGACCGACACAACGCCGTGGCGCTGACACCGTCAAACGGGTTTTGGACCTTGCGAAAGTGGAATGGGAACGTCTACGGCCCTCACCATGCCACGGAATCGGAGTGCTGTCAAAACCTGAACCTCCAGAAGGTGGGAATCTTTGTGGACTACGAGGTGGGGCAGGTGTCCTTTTATAATGCCGATGACATGAGTCACCTCTACACTTCCACCTGCCGGTTCACAGAGAAGGTCTACCCATTCTTTCTGCCTTTCCCAGAGACAATGACCGGCGGAGTGCTGAAGCTCTTTCACTTGAAACTGTAGCACGTTGATGAAAAGATGATTTGGTCTCCGCTGAACCCTTCTTCTTTCACAGCCTGATTAGCTATTGAATCATTTTGTGAGCCATTTTCCATGTGCTCAGCAATTCTGTTGGGGCATAAAGCTACATTTTATCCGCTGACTAAATATTGTTTCCGCAAACTGTAACTTATCTCGCGTAGCGGAGGCGGTGGTGTGTTATCACCATCGGGGTGTCCGAGTTGCTGTGACAATGTGCACAGGTGTGTTGTTGCAGGCTGGAGAGATGGTAGAGGCTCCAATGTTCTTCCCATCACCCTGACTGACCAGCAGTCTCTCCCTCTCTTGCTGCCTGCCGTTGGCAGGTGCCGGAAGGACTTTCAGGTTAATAATCAACCTGTTTGCCCACATCGTTAATGTATCGCAGAATCACAGAATTTACAGTGCAGAAGGAGGCCATTCGGCCCATCGAGTCTGCACCGGCCCTTAGAAAGAGCACCCTATCCTCGTAACCCCACCTTACCTTTTTTGGACACGAAGGGCAATTTAGCATGGCCAATCCACCCACTCTTGCACAAGCCGCTTAACGCGCCTTTCTTTAAAAAAAAAATTATCGGCCACTCCTAATTGCCTTTACGAATTAACCATCAAGACGTGGGGTGGGACTCAAACCCAAAGCCTCTGCCTCAGAAGCCAGAACACCACCCACTGTACCTCAAGATCTCCATATCTCAAATGCTTTTTCATTTATTTACAATGGCCATGGAAATGATGAAGTGCCCAATTCATCATTTTCAGGTATTTCACTCTTCGCACTAATGTGCGATATTCTTTTTTTTAATATAAATTTAGAATACCCAATTCATTTTTTCCAAGTAAAAAGTAACGTAGCGTGGCCAATCCACCCAGCCTGGACATCTTTGGGTTGTGGGGGTGAAACCCAGTCAAACACGGGGAGAATGTGCAAACTCCACACGGACAGTGACCCAGAGCCGGGATCGAACCTGAGACCTCGGCGCTGTGAGGCAGCACGGCGAACCCACTGAGCCACCGTGCTGCCCTATGTGCGACGTTCTTAATAGCTTTTCAAACTCAGACCTTTTACTCATTTCCAACACCGATTCCCAGACTCGACGAACCTGGCCATACAGAGGAAACAATTGGGCAGCACGGTAGCACAAGCCAGGGTCCCAGGTTCGATTCCCCGCTGGGTCACTGTCTGTGCGGAGTCTGCACGTTCTCCCCGTGTCTGCGTGGGTTTCCTCCGGGTGCTCCCGTTTCCTCCCACAGTCCAAAGACGTGCAGGCTCGGCGGATTGGCCATGATATATTACCCTTAGTGACCAAAAAGGTTAGGAGGGGTTATTGGGTTACGGGGATAGGGTGGAATTGAAGGCTTAAGTGGGTCGGTGTAAACTCGATGGGCCGAATGGCTTCCTTCGGCATTGTATGTTCTATGTCCTATGTCCAATTCAGGCCGATTGTGCTTGTTAAGGTTCGTTGGGAGAGGTATCCAATTAACTTTGTGACTCTATACCGCAGCCTGCAAATCTTTCCTTGTCGAGTGTTTAGCGAATTCCTTTGTGGATCTGCTTCCACAGCCCTGTCAGGCAGAACATTCCAGATTACTGTGACCGTTAATGGTGAAATAATTATTAAATAAGAACCAGATTATAGTGTTTTTCTTTTAGTTTAAGACTGGGTAATATGGATATTCTTCCTGAATTCTCTCCAAATCCCTCACTCCTAAACTTTCCAGGTGATGTCTTTTAGAGGAAATGTAAACTCAAGACCCCGACTGTCCTCTCCGTCACCGGTATGAACTCAGCTGGAATATTGTGTACAGTTCTGAGCGCCACGCGATCGGGAGGATGCAAACGCGTTGGGAGAGAGAGAGAGCAAAAGAGGTTTACGGAATGGTTCTAGGACGAGGAACTTCAGTTATGAGGATAGATTGGGAGAGGTTGGGACTGTTCCCCTTGGAGAGGAGAAGGCTGAGAGGAGATTTGATAGAGATGTTCAAAATCATGAGGGGGCTGGACAGAGTAGATAGAGGAAAGCAGCTCCCGGTCGGAAAATGATCAAGAACCGGAGGCCACAAGATTTCGGATGATTTGCAAAAGAAACCAATGTGATGTCAGAAAAACCTTTTTCACCCAGCAAGTGATTGGGGTCTGGAATGCATTGACTGGGGTGGTACAGTGGTTAACACTAATGCCTCATGGCGCCCGGGACCTGGGTTCAATTCCGGCCTCGGGTAACTGTCTTGTGTGGAGTCTGCACTTTCTCCCCGTGACTCTGGGGGTTTCCTCTGGGTGCTCTGGTTTCCTCCCAAAGATGTGCAGGTTAGGTGGATCGACCATGATAAATTGCCCCTTAGTGTCCAAGAGGTTAGGTGGGTTACCGGGATAGGGTCGAGGTAGGGTGCTCTTTCCAAGATTCAGTGCCGACTCAATGGGCTGAATGGCCTCCTCCTGCACTGCAGAGATTCTACTCCATGGCTGGGAGTGTGGTGGAGATGGGTTCAATCGAGACATTCAGCAGGGCATTGGATGATTATTGTTTTCATTCCAATGTGCAGGGGTTCGGAACAGAGGCAGAGGAGTGGCACGATGGAATGATGCTCGTTTGGAGAGCCATGCAGATACAATGGGCCGAATGGCCTCCTTCTGCTCATAGAACATACAGTGCAGAAGGAGGCCATTCAGCCCATCAAGTCTGCACCAACCCACTTAAGCCACCCTATCCCATTAACCCAAATAGCCAAAAGCCTCTCCTAACATTTTGGTCACAAAGGGCAATTTATCACGGCCAATGCACCTAACCTGCACGTCTTTGGACTGTGGGAGGAAACCGGAGCACCCGGAGGGAACCCACGCAGACACGGGGAGAATGTGCAGACTCTGCACAGACAGTGGCCCAAGCTGGGAATCGAACCTGGGACCCTGGCGCTGTGAAGCCATAGTGCTAGCCACTTGTGCTACCGTGCTGTTCCTTAACGCTTCTTTGATTTAGTGAACTTTTTAAGGTTCCAGGCAGTAGCACAGAGCAGTTCTCCCTGGTTTCCTGGTCAATATTTATTGCTCAATCAACACCAGCAAGAATGGATGACCTGGCCATTACCTCATTGGACGCTAAAACTTCCATTACAACAGTGACTATGCCTTAGAATCACTTTGTTGGCTAGAAAACATGTTGAGAGCAGGTCAGGGCATCCTGTGGCAATGGAATTTGCTGTATGAGGTGACAAATCACTGTGCTCTGCGTATGGAACTGGTATCGCAATCCAATCACGAGGCCAACTTTCTTCTATAGACCTTCTACGTCTATTAATTCCTAACTTTCCAAAGGCTGTGTTTTCTCTTTCAAATCAGGGTCCTGGCCCCACGTTCTCTCACAGGCAGCAAACTGGCAGTGATTATGTTTTTGTGGATGGGCCATGAAGTGGCCAAATGGTGTACTCGCCATCCAATTAAAGATGGTGGGCAGGCTCGCAAAGCTGAAGAACCTCGAAGGAGCTGTAGCAGGTGGGTGAGGCAAGAGGGCTGTTTTTAAATACTTGAAAGTAAAATTGGTAATGTCTTCTCTGGATGGGATAACCTGCAGCCGTTACAGCCCCGCTTGATTGGGACCCCAGCCGCAAACATTCACTCCCTCCACCACCGACGCACAGAAACAGCCATCTACAAGATGCACTGCAATAACTCACCAAGGTTCCTCAGACAGCACCTTCCAAACCCACGACCGCTACCATCTAGGAGGACAATGGCAGCAGATATCTGGGAACCCCACCACCTGGAGGTTCCCCCCCCCCCAAGTCACTCACCACCCTGACTTGGAAATTCATCGGCCATTTCATCAATGTCACTGGTTCAAAAATCATGGACCTCCTTCCCTAACAGCACCAGGGATGCACCTACAGCACATGGACTGATTCAAGAAGGCAGCTCACCACCGCTTTCTCGAGGTTAAATTAGGGATGGGCAATGGATGCTGGCCCAGCCTGCAAAGCCCACATCCCATGAATAAATAAAACAAATTGTGCCCGGGTGCGTATAGAGGAGGGCTCAAGTGATCCTGGAGATGTGCCTTACCCCACCTCCCCCCACCCTTAACTAGCGCCAGAGTGCCACTCCAGGCATCTTTCGCGTTCCCAGTCAATGGCCTTCATTCGTGACAAATGACCTTGGATAGACTTTTGATTCATCCAACCACTGCTTGTGGACGCTGTTGGGAAATTCCTTACCTGCCCGACTTCATCCCAGCCCATGTACCCGGATCCAAACTCCTTCCCTTGGGCTGAACCCTCGATGACGCCTACAGGACTGCCGGCCCATTGAGCTGGTTAGTTTGGATGGCTAGATGGCTCGATTCAGGGCATTGCCAACAGTGTGGGTTCAATCCCTCTACTGGCTCAATGAGCTCTTGGGACCATGTCCCACGGTGACAACCCATGGACATCGAGGAGGATCCATGCAGAAAAGGGAGAGGACGGCTAATGCAAGGAGGCACCCTGACAGGCCGTTCAAGTTGCTGGAGAAGCCTTCAGCATTGAAGGGCGTGGGTTCACTTTAACTCTTGACAATGGTGCGGTGCCATATATGGAATTGGTCACCCATGGTGCCTGATGCTCCTCTCTGTTGATGGGAAAGGTACTTGGAATTGGAGGCCAGCTCTCTTACTTTGCCAAAAGTGAAAATTAACAGTATGCCCCGCAGCAGTTGTAAAATAGCCCAAATGGGCAGCACGGTAGCATTGTGGATAGCACAATCGCTTCACAGCTCCAGGATCCCAGGTTCGATTCCAGCTTGGGTCACTGTCTGTGTGGAGTCTGCACGTTCTCCCCGTGTCTGCGTGGGTTTCCTCCGGGTGCTCCGGTTTCCTCCCACAGTCCAAAGATGTGCAGGTTAGGTGGATTGGATATGATAAATTGCCCTTAGTGTCCAAAATTGCCCTTAGTGTTGGGTGGGGTTACTGGGTTATGGGGATAAGGTAGAGGTGTTAACCTTGGGTAGGGTGCTCTTTCCAGGAGTCGGTGCAGACTCGATGGGCCGAATGGCCTCCTTCTGCACTGTAAATTCTATGATTCACATGGCTGGATTTCTTGCTCCAGAGAAGCCTTTAGACATGGTTCCAAAAAAACCATGTAAGCACTGATCGAATCTGCATTCCTCATTCAGTTAAACAATGCAATAACGAGGGTGGTGGGATATTTCGTCACGTTCTGAACATTCTCCGGGAATCTCCTCTGGGTCAATGCATAAATCCGCATGGAGCTTGACTCGATACATTCGACAAAATATTTCTCTCAAAGGGTTGTTAACCTGTGGAAGTCACTGTCCCTGGGCGCAGTGGAAGCTGGGCCATTGAGTAAATTTAGGGAGAAGATAGTGGTTAGCACTGCTGCCTCACAGCACCAGGAACCCTGGGTTCGATTCTAGCCTCGGGTGACTGTGCGGAGTTTGCCCGTTCTCCCCCGTGGCTGCGTGGGTTTCCTCCGGGGGCTCCGGTTTCCTCCCACAGTCCAAAGATGTGCAGGTCAGGTGGATCGGCCATGCTAAATATTCCCTTTGTGTCCAAAGATGTGCAGGTTAGGTGGGGATTACGGGGTTAGGGCGGGGGAATGGGCCTAGATAGGGTGATCTTCCAGTGGGTCGGTGCAGACATGATGGGCCGAATGGCCTCCTTCTGCAGTGCCGGGATTCTATGGTTCTTCTGTGAAAGACTGATGCAGGTTGGAGGGTTATGGAGAATGGGCAGGAAAGGGGAGTTGAGGCCGAGGCGAGAACAGCCGTGATCGTCTTGAATGGGGAGCAGGCTCATAGTTCTTATGTTGAAAATGTAATTGTCATTGTTAAGTAAAACGGTTTGAAACTTTGAAAGCTGTAATTTCCGTGACCTCGAAGCGGAGGTCAAGTGTCACAATTGGTGTCCACAGCACATGGCGTATTAACGACCAGCTAGAGGCGGAAAGCCACGGGCCGCCGATTCTGAAATGGAGAAATGCACACATAGCGGTGCTCGGATATCGTGATAAACCTTCCCCTCGGAGCAGCAGCCCTGGGCCTCCAGCATGACTGTCTGTGCTGGCTCCAGCGCGGTGCAGGAGGAGTGCAGCCTCGCCCCCTTGTAACAGGGCCAGGTTGGAAACGCCCATTCAGGCCAGGAATGTAAACTGCAGATTTATATTGAAGACAGTATGTTTAATCAGTGCTTTAAAGATAGAAGTTTTAAAACATTTTCTTTGGCTCGTTCTTTTATACAGTTGTTATTGTTCTTTTAAAGTAATTTAATTTTGTTATGATTAAAGGTTATTATTTATAAGTGAACATGGGTTTGGTTATTTGTTTTAAATCTGTGAAATTATTTAAATCTGCACTATATTATTAAATAGCTTTAAGTGTGGCATGCTTAAAAGGGTTCATGTGTTTAATCTATATTATGGTCATAAGATTTTAAACGCGCCCCATGGCTTTTTGTTGTAATTGTCTCTGATTTTTTTTATGATTTGTGTTTAGAGAATCACTGCAGTGAAGAAGAGAGCCATTCGGCCCATCGAGTCTGCACCGACTCTCCGAAAGAGCCCGCGACCTAGGCCCACTCTCCCCACCCTACACCCGTAACCCCACCTATCCTGCACATCCCTGGACACTAAGGGGCAATTTATCACGTCCAATCCACCCAACCTGCACATCTTTGGACTGTGGGAGGAAACCGGAGCACCCGGAGGGAACCCACGCACACACGGGGCGGGGGGGGGGGGACATGCAAACTCCACACAGACAGTCACCCGAGGCTGGAAGCGAATCCGGGCCCCCGGCGCTGTGAGGCAACAGTGCTAACCACTGTGCCACCCCAAGTTGGTAGACAGCTAGGGAAAGGCGGAGGTCTGAAATGCCTTTGATCGGGTGAAGTGCAGGAATGATTAAACAACAAAAAAGGATGGTGGTGCAAGATAAGGGTACCATGCAGGCCTTGTTCTGGGGTCAATAATGCATTTGTGTGGCCGGGCAAAAAGATCAATAAAGTGAGCAGGCATAGCAACTGTAGTTTAAAGGGAACATTGCCTACAACTGACACGGTGACACTGTGGTTGTCATTGCTGCCTCACAGCTCCAGGCACCTGGGTTCAATTCCGGCCTTGGGTGAACGTGCAGAGTCTGCGTGGGTTTCCTCCGGGTGCTCCGGTTTCCTCCCACGGTCCACAGATGTGCAGGTTAGGTGGATTGGCCATGCTAAATTGCCCCTTAGTGCGCAGGGATGTACGGATTAGGTTCCTGGTATAGGGCGGGGGAGTGGGCTGAGGTAGGTCGCTCTTTCAGAGGGTCGGTGCAGACTCGATGGGCCGAATGGCCTCCTTCTGCACCTGTCGGAATTCTATGCTTCTATTCAGTGGTTCCCGGAAACACGGGGACACTGAGAATGTGGAAACACCGCACAGTCACCCAAGGTACGAACTGAACAAGGGTGTTGTGAGGCAGCAGTGCTAATCAGTACGTCTCCATATTACCCGTGTTATGGTTCTTTGTTTACTTCAATTATCTTATTCAGTTACAATTATTACATTATTAAATGTTGTGATGTGATGTATCAGTAAGACAATTGTAGAAGCTTGTTAAAGTTTAATGGAAAAAATTTATTAACAAAAATAATTTTATAAATACAAAACCTTGAAACCAGTTAAAACTTAACCTTAAGTTAAACGTTATCAGCTGAACAATGACATGAAACTACCTCAACTTTTACAAATTTCTTGCAATAAAATGTATTTTCTCACTTAAACACAACGGTCAATTAAATATATGTTTCCACATAAACACAATGGTTCTGTCTATTTGTACAGGGGAGAGGAGGTAAGTGGGTATGTTTGACATTTCGATTAATTTTAAAAGCTCAATGTCCAAAAGCAGTAGTTGCCAGGTGATCTTGAATGGCCCTTGCGTCACCAGGCGGAGACGATGCCTGACTCTTCTCTCATGATCCTTGCGCAGACGTTGCCGCCTCAAAAGAACTTCAAGGACTTTATGATGCAAAGCTATAAGTTTGGTGCCCCAGTGGAGGAGAAACATGACTGCAGATTTTGAATTTGCACTGGATTCTGCAATACCTGTCAGAGAGATAGTTCACATTAGCTTACAGGTATGCGTCAACTAAGGCATTAAACTTCGTTAAAGAATTTGAAGTAATTACTGAGGCTTGGCAGGATCCGGGAGACTCTTAACGAGCACAGCTTAAAATACATTGCAAAATCCAAATGTACTTTAGCTCTGAATCAGCCGGGTGCTAACATCTGCATCCTTGAATGAGTTGATTGCACCAGTATTGAGGCCACGATCATCCTAAACCAACTCCACTTGGCGGCCAGCATGCTTCAGGATGTCAGAACCCCCACTGCCAAAGTAAATCTACACCCAACTCAAGGAAAGATCCCGAATATGAGGAAGGCCACGGAAGCTCTTCAAAAACACCTTGAAGGCTTACCTCAAGAAATGGAACATAGATGCCAATGCCTGGGAGACCTTGCTCAGAAGCGACCGACTTGGAGGAACCTCCTGATTGAAGGGTCACTATCCTTCGAGGACACTCGACGGCAAGAGGAGGCCCAGAAAAAGAGCCTGAGAAAGGAATACCTGGGATCTGGCATCCAAGGACCGACCACACATTTTGGAAACTCCTGCCAAGTCAATGATTGAAGATGTGGATCTAGGATTGGGCTCCTCAACCATATTCTTGGATTTTTCATTCAGCAGCTCCAGCACGAGTTCAATCTGTCAAACGAAAGTGTAGTTACATGTTATTAATCAACTGTGTATTCTTTCGAAGTACGTGTCGACTCCAAGTTAGTAGTGTTAATAAATTTATAGCTTTGTTTAAGTTCAAGCAATTTTATGGTCTTTGTGAACACTACGCCAACCATCCTGAAATAAGCAACACTTAGTTGGGAGTTTGAACGCCACACTACACGCTTCCAGTGTGCATGCCCGTGCGTCCGCACTTCCGGGTGGTGCATTGAGTATGTGCGCCAGTCCAGCGCCTTAAGTGTTAATAAATTTATTAACACTATTAACTTGGATTTGACATGTACTCCTAAAGGATACACGGTTGATTAATAACATTTAACTACACTCATCCACAGCTAATCTTAATACTGATATAAACGATGATCTGCTCTCACTCACACGATTTGTACTTCTGACTCTCTCTAGCTGGCTCCTGCACTCACTCTTCCCACAAGGCTTAGCAACACTGCCTTATATAGTTGTAACTGTAGCTCCCTCTGGTGGCTACTCTCAACACTTCATTAACCCTTGCAGTTCTTACAGTTATGATAATACCACAGAAATTTCTTCAGTCAAATATACTTTGGCTTAGTGAATTGGTGAAAATTAGCACATTGAAGAATCTCGGTGACATTTGGTGTCAGAAACAGAAATACACATGTTCAACAAGTCTGTTAACATCTGGAGATAAAGCAGAAACTTGCCGGCTGAAATTAACAAGGAAAGGTGTGACATTCCTATTAACTAAACATCCCCAGGAATGGGACAGGCAATAGACTATGTGGAATCAACAGCAAAAAATAACATTAAAAAAGAAACAAGGCATTGAAAGAATTGTCTTCCAAAATCAATGGCGGAATCATGAAAAGCAATTGGGCGGAAAATCGGCTTCGATGCGGAAATCGAGGCCGTCGCCAGTTTCACGCCAAATCGCAATTCTCCAGTACCTCGACAGCGGCGTCAACGCATTCCAGAACGCACGTACAGTAAACTCCGTTGGCATATCATTAGCAGGCCTGACCCGCGATTCTCCGGGGCCTCCGCCTCCACTGAGATTGATTCCCGATGCCGAGGTTCACTTGTGCTTTTAAAAATCGTGAAACTGGCATTGTGGCTGCTGAGGGTGAGTGAGGTTGTACAGAGTGTGTCCAATATCGCTATAGTTTGCTGACAGTTGTGCCGCTGGATGGGGGCTTCTGCCAGGGCCGGGGGGGTATAGTGGGGGGTGGCCCGGTGAGCTGTCAGGTCACGGTCGACGGAACATCATTGCCGCAGCCGGCAAGTCAGCCATGCAGCTGCGCACACCGCTAACAGCCCACTATGAACCTAGGCCACGGCTGGTCTGGGTGTCCTATCAGGCCACGTCCTTAGGTGCCCTCTGGCCCCAGCTGACCCATCAGTGGGATGGGCACGCTCCAGCACAATCAGTGCCACCTTGTTGGCTGGGATGGTTCTGTGTGGGGAGTGCAGTGTTGTATATGCGGCTGCAGCTTGTCAGCCTCCCGAGTGCCAATCACAAATCCGGCAAATCCGGCACTGTTCATTGGAATCGATTGTGTTCCACGCGGCTCCATGCTAGCCCCTCCACATTCACTGAATCGGTCCAGGTGCGGCACCTGTTTTGCTGCCGTGGAAGCCCACGGTTCCTGTACCAGCATCAACACTAGGCTCGAGAACGGAGAAATCCACCGAATAACTGTCTGCCCTAGGGAATGTTATTGATGAAGTTGGTCAGCACGCTGAGGAAAACCTGCAGTGATGTCCTGGAACTGTGACGATTGGCACCCAACACGTAGAAGCATCACCCTTTGTGCTTGGTGTAACTTCAACCAGTGGGGAGCTTTCCCCTGATTCCCATGGATTTTAATTTTGCCAGGTCTCTGATGTGAGCAGCACGGCAGCATTGTGGATAGCACAATCGCTTTACAGCTCCAGGGTACCAGGTTCGGTTCCGGCTTGGGTCACTGTCTGTGCGGAGTCTGCACATCCTCCCCGTGTGTGCGTGGGTTTCCTCCGGGTGCTCCGGTTTCCTCCCACAGTCCAAAGATGTGCAGGTTAGGTGGATTGGCCAATGAAAAAATTGCCCTTAGTGTCCAAAATTGCCCTTAGTGTTGGGTTATGGGGTTACGGGGTTAGTGGGTTATGGGGATAGGGTGGAGTTGTTGACCTTGGGTAGGGTGCTCTTTCCAAGAGCCGGTGCAGACTCAATGGGCTGAATGGCCTCCTTCTGCACTGTAAATTCTATGTGGTGATATCATGGTTTTGTTGTAATTCACCGACTGACCACTAGGAGTCTCATTAGTATATAATGTGAGAGTCAGGTGACCTCTGATTGACTGGAGAGCTGGAAGAGAGAGGTTGTTTGTGCATGTTAATATTGTTGTTCATCTTTTGTTTTGAATATAGTTTAGAACAAAGAACAATACAGCACATGAACAGGCCCTTCAACCCTCCAAGCCTACGCCGACCATGGTACCTGCCTTAACTACAACCTTATGCACTTACGGAGTCCGTATCCTTCCATTCTCACTGTATTCATATAGTTGTCTGGATGCGCCTTAAATGCTGCTAGCGTACCTACTGTCACTGTTGCTATATTTATCTAGTTATAAATATGGCAGTCAATATGGTCGCCTTCCTTAATCCTAATTATGTTTGCTCTAGAGTTGCCAGGTATCTCTCGATACCGCCACAAGGTTCAAACCCAAATACTGATCAAAGAACCAATGCACCAGTTACTTGGTTCAAAGTCAATACTATTTATTTACACACACAGTAATATATACTCATGCACAAAATACTACAAACTAAACTATCTCTAACGCTAACGCCTATACTTAACTTCGGGTGCCCACTCAGTCAGAGAAACAATGGCCGCTGTTCTTTGGGTCTTTGGTCTTTGGGTTCAAAGTGGTACAGGAGAACAGCTAAGGTCGTCCGTCTGATAGTGAGCGTTGACCTTGGACTTACTGCTTCTGGTGCAGCTGGTGGACGGGTCTCTCCGCTTTGAGAGCCAAGTCCAAGAGAGCGATTCTTTCTCAGGGCCTTCTTCTTATACCCAAAGGGGCTTCGCGTGTGCCTTGAACTTGGCCCCGATTAATTGGGCCGTATCTTGATCACTCGTATTGATCTTGACCAATAAGGGGGTGGGTGCCCTGATGGCTGGGCGTGTCCTAGGTGGCCGTTGGTTTTGCTTTGTTTACGCTTTCGGTTTGGGGAAATGGTGCCGGGGTGTCTGGAGCTAGATCGGTTGCTTGAGTGTCTTTCCTTTGTTCCCGGAGATGGGCCATCAATACGTTAATTGACCTATCGTCTGGGAGATGCCTTCTCAATACGCATACAGGCTCTGTGCCTGCTTGCTTTCCTAACATTGTCCATATTTCCCTACATTCATTGCGATCATCCATTTTGTATTCTGGAAGTGGCCATCCCAGATGGCTATGCTCTCTCCTTGTGATCCTCAATGCGAAGCGTGGAGGATCAAATTACTGCATCTTCTTTGTTCTCCTCCTAAGTCGTGCACCCATAAATAAGGACAGGCCCTACACTACTCTGTCCGATGGATTGAAACTTTTACCTAAATTACTTTATGTACATACATAATTATAAAATTCTACGGGGTGCTATGACATTCAGGCATGCATTACAAAATAAAACTGGAACCTCTAACTGCCCTCAACTAAACTATCCTTACTCAATCAAAAGAATTTACAACATTTTAAACTGTACAATAGCAGCAACACAGGTCTCTCTGGCTTGGCAGTCAAGCACAGAGTTTCACATTTCTTTTATTAGAACAACAAACACACAAAAAAAACGGACGTAGAACTTCCGGTTGCGGCTATGCGGAGCTAAGCCGCACGTTCGGCAGCTCCCGCCAGGAACGGACTTTTGGGCTCTTTTAAGGGCCCCCAGCGGTACTTGCTCGACGGTTCCCGACGTGGGAAGGTGTCTGCAGTGGATACCCAGTGGTCTATGGTCTTTACCAGGAGTGGGGCCAGCAAAATAGCGGTGGCAGCGCCTAAGAAAAAGCGGGGGAAGAGAATCAAGATGGCGGCCGGCGGAGGCCTCGAGGAATGGAGGCAGTGGACGCAGGTGCAGCAGGAGACTCTCCAGCGATGTTTTCAGGAGCTTAAAGTGGAGCTGCTAGACTCGCTGAAGGCGAATGCAGACAAGCTGCTGGCGACGCAGGCAGCCCAGGGGCAGGAGATCCGGGAGCTCCGACAACAAGCCTCCGAAAGAGAGGATGAGGCCGCGGCCCTCGCGGTAAAGGTGGAGATGCACGAGGCGCTCCATAAGAAATGGCAGGAGTGGTTCGAGGAGATGGAGAACCGGTCGATGCGGAAAAATCTGCGGATCCTGGGCCTCACGGAGGGACTGGAGGGGTCAGACCTGGGGGCCTATGTGGTCGTCTTGCTGAACTCGCTGATGGGAGTGGGTCCTTCCAGGGGCCCCTGGAGCTGGAGGGGGCCCACAGAATACTGGCCAGGAGGCCCAAGCCGAATGAGCCGCCACAGGCGGTGCTGGTGCGGTTCCACCGGTTTGCTGACCGAGAGTGCGTGCTTAGGTGGGCCAAGAAGGAGCGGAGCAGCAAGTGGGAAAACACGGTAGTGCGGATCTACCAGGACTGGAGTGCGGAGGTGGCTAAGCGGAGGGCCTGGTACAACCGGACGAAGGCGGTGCTCCACAGAAAGAGTGTGAAGTTTGGCATGTTGCAGCCGGCGCCTCTGTGGGTCACTTTCAAGGACCGGCACTTTTATTTTGAGTCCCCGGAGGAGGCGTGGGCCTTTGTGCGGGCCGAGAAGTTGGACTCTGACTGAGGGTCGGGGGTTGGTAAATAACTTTCCGAGCCCCCGGTGGAGGGGGGGGGGGGGGGGGGGGGATAGGCTGAGATTTCCGAAGGTGGAGGAGGGACAGGTGGAGGGGCTGGGGGCGCCGATTGAGCTGGAGGAGCTGGTCACTGGGATTGGCAGCATGCAGTCGGGGAATGCGCTGGGGCTGGATGGGTTTCCGGTCGAATTTTACAAAATGTATGCTGACCAGTTGGGCCCCCTGTTGGTTAGGACCTTTAACAATGCAAGGGAGGGGGGGGGCTTTCCCCCGACCATGTCACGGGCGCTGATTTCCTTGATCCTTAAACGGGACAAGGACCCCCTGCAGTGTGGATCATATAGGCCGATCTCGTTGTTAAATGTGGATGCCAAGCTGTTGGCGAAGATCTTGGCCACAAGGATAGAGGACTGTGTGCCGGGGGTCATTCATGAGGACCAGACAGGGTTTGTGAAGGGAAGGCAGCTGAACATCAATATACGTAGGCTTCTGAATGTTATAATGATGCCGGCGGTAGAAGGGGAGGCGGAGATAGTGGTAGCATTAGACGTGGAGAAGGCCTTTGATAGGGTTGAGTGGGGGTACTTGTGAGAGGTGCTGGAAAGGTTTGGGTTCGGGGAGGGGTTTGTCAGTAGGGTGAGGCTGTTATATGAGGCCCCGATGGCGAGTGTAGCCACGAATAGGAGGAGATCGGAATACTTTTGGTTGTACTGGGGACGAGGCAGGGGTGTCCCCTGTCCCCTTTGCTCTTTGCATTGGCAATTGAGCCCCTGGCCATGGCGTTGGGGGAGTAGAGGAATTGGAGGGGTCTGGTGCGGGGTGGGAAGGAGCACCGAGTGTCATACGCGGGTGACTTGTTGCTTCATGTGGCGGACCCAGTGGGGGGAATGCCGGAGATGATGCAGATCCTTAGGGAATTTGGGGGCTTTTCTGGGTACAAGCTAAACCTGGGTAAGAGTGAGCTGTTTGTCGTGCACCCGGGGGATCAAGAGGAGGGGATTGGGAGGCTCCCACTGAAAAGGGCGGGGAGGAGCTTTCGGTACCTGGGAGTCCAGGTGGCTAGGAGCTGGGGGGCCCTTCACAAGCTTAACCTCACTAGGCTGGTGGAGCAAATGGAGGAGGAGTTCAAAAGATGGGACATGTTGCCGCTGTCGCTGGCGGGCAGGGTGCAGTCCGTCAAGATGACGGTGCTCCCAAGGATTTTGGGCCTTCGGGATAAGGATGGGGAGGCACTGGAACAGGAACAAAATCCTTGCCAGTAGCAACGCCCAGCGTTGGATTCTATCTGATGCAATCGGGGGTATTGACGTCTTCTTTTAATAACCCTAATAACGGCTTATGGTCCGTCACTATGGTGAATTTCCGCCCGTACAGATACTGGTGAAATTTTTTTACTGCGAATATCACCGCCAGTCCTTCCTTCTCGATTTGGGCGTACTTCCTCTCAGCCATCGCCAAGGTCCTCGAAGCATAGGCTATTGGCCGTTCTTCCCCATTCCTTCCTCTATGGGCTAAGACGGCTCCTACCCCGTAGGTGGATGCATCACAAGTGACCACCAACTCCTTCCTTGGGTCATAATGCTCTAGGACATTTTCGGATGACAGCTGTTCCTTAATGTCCCTAAATGCTTGGTTTTGGCGGGCGGACCATTTCCATTCTTGCCCCTTTTTTAGTAGCTGGTGGAGGGGTTCTAGGATGGACGCCCTATTTTCAATAAATTTTCCATAATAGGTTACCAACCCTAGAAATGATCGTAACTCCTGGACCGTGGTGGGAGCTGGGGCTTCTTTTATTGCCCTTACTCTGTCTTCTAATGGATGTAAGCCTGACTCGTCTACTTTATATCCCAGGTACGTGACTTGTGGGGCCAGAAAAACACATTTTTCCCTTTTTAGCCGTACGCCTGCCTTTGCGAAACGCTTGAGTACTTCCTCCAGGTTCCTTAAGTGTTCCCTGTTTGTCCTACCCGTGATTAAGACATCGTCCAAATAAATCGCCACCTGCGGTAGTCCCTGCAGAATATTTTCCATCGTACGCTGGAATATAGCGCAGGCTGATGACACTCCAAAAGGTAGCCTAGTATAACAAAAAAGGCCCTTCAGGGTGTTGATCGTAGCGAACTTCTGGGAGCCCTTGTCCAGTTTTAACTGCAGGTAGACGTGGCTCATGTCTAGTTTTGTGAACAAAAGCCCACCTGCCAATTTGGCATATAGGTCGTCTATTTTCGGGATTGAGTATTTGTCCAGCAGTGCGTATTTGTTTACTGTCTGTTTGAAATCTCCACAGAGACGTATCGAGCCATCTGGCTTCAAAATTGGTACCACCGGCACTGCCCATTCCGAGAATTGTGATAATGCCGTCGCGCCGTAACCTTTCTATTTCGTCATCTACTTTCTTCCTTAATGCAAAAGGTACCGGCCTGGCCTTACAAAATTTCGGAAGGGCTTCTGGGTCCACATGCAAAGTTGCTTTGGCGCCTATGATTTCCCCCAAACCTTCCTGGAAGACCTCCGGGTATTTTTGGAGTACTCCACTTAACAGCCCGCTTCCACTCTGGAAAATTTTCATCCAATCTAATTTTAGGTCTTTCAGCCAGTTCCGTCCAATTAAGCTCGGTCCGGAGCCCTCTACAATCGTCAACGGTAATCTGAGCAATTGTTTCTCATATTCCACGGGTACATGAGTCGTGCCTAGAACTTCCAGCGGTTCCCCCGTATAGGTTTTAAGTTTCGTCAATGTTTTTGTTAGGGTTAGTGGCTGGAGTCCATCTTTGATTTTTCTAAATGCTGCCACTCCCATTACTGATACGGTCGCCCCCGTGTCTATTTCCATTATTGTCGTCCACCCGTTCGGTAATCCTAATAGGTTCTGCTTTCTTCATCGCAATATTATATAATTGTTCCCCTTCGGAGGAGGATGGAGCGTCGAGGTTGTGTACTTCCCTGCGTCCCCACCTGCTATTCCTCTTTTGCCACCTCCTTCTAGGGTTTCTGTCGCTGTTACCCCACTCTGTCTGGTGCCAGAAACGGTCCTTCTCTGTTGGGGGAGCCTCAGCCGGTACTTCCCTCTGTCTCCAGTTAGTCCTAGCAGACTTGGGGGGCAGTTCTGGGGTTTTCCTTTTTCCCTCTATTCCTCAGGTTTTTCCTGAGAGCGGCTATCTGGTAGCAGGACCCATTGTGGTAGTCCCTCTCACAGGTATCTACCTCCATTGGCGTGCCCTGTAGTTCCTGCGCCCCACTTGCTGCCTTTTCTAGGGACAGTGCGAGCTGTAACGCCTGCCTGCAGTCTATCTCCGTTTCCGCCAACAGGCGTTTCTGTATTGTGAGGTCGTTTATACCACACACTAACCGGTCCCGAAGCATTTCATTTAGCGTCGGGCCGAACTCACATTTTTCCGCCAGCCTTCTCAGGCGGGTCAAGAAATTCTGACTGACTCCCTGTCTTCCCGCTTCGCTGTGTAGAATCTGTACCTATGCAAAATGAGGGGTGGTTTTGGGTCGTAGTGCTCTTTCACCAATTCCGTTACTTCTTAGAAAGTTTTCGTGTCCGGCGCATCGGGATAAGTCAGACTACGTATAATGGCGAAAGCGGAGGGTCCACACGCCGACAGCAGGATAAGCCGTCTCCTTTCGTCTGTCAGTATATCATTTGCCCGGAAGAAGTAACACATTCTCTCCACATACTGGGACCAGTCCTCAATAGCCGGGTCGAATGCATCTAACCTCCCAAAAAACGGCATTTTTAAAATGGCAAGGCTTACCCTCCGAGTGCGGCAGCTGGTCTCCACAAAATTCGTAGTTCACCTCGTCGCCACTGTAGTAATCCACGGGAGGCAGGAGTTCCGTCACCACACCAATATTTATTTACAATAACGATATTACAGGAGCAGCTACAAACAGTGCTGCTAGCAGTCCAGTCAACTTAAGACTCCTCACAAAGCCTACACAGTGATTATATGGCCCCCCTCAATGAGCTATCATTGAGGGAGCTCATACTCCAATTGGCCAACCAATAAAGCCAATTGGAGTTCATTACACAAACTTAAAAGTGTAACAGCAGATAAGGATAGGGGTTTTGAAAGTAGTAAAGGGTCGGAACTAAAGGCTCTGGATCATGTGGCATTCATGACAAAACATGTCAGAGAGAGAGAAATATACGTGTACAATAAGGTGGACATTACAGAGACATGGCAATGGCTGGGACCTGAATATTCAAAGGTATGTGACATTTCAACAGGGCAGAAATCTAGAAAAAGTGGAGGGGTAGCTCTGTTACTTAAAGATGACATTCGTACATTAAAGGGGAATTACATTAAATCTGAAGATCAAAATGGAGAATCATTTTGGGTGGAGATAAGTTGTAAAGGAAGTGACTTGCGGGAATAGTTTCAGCGCCCATAACAATAACCATACTGCTGTATTAGGAAGAAATAGTGGAGGCTTGTGACAAATGTGTGGAAATAATCATGGGTGATTTTGGTCGGCATTAGGATTGGACAAATTTGACTGGACAAATGATGGCCTGTTAGATGAGTTCATATGGTGCTTTGGGACAGTTGCTTAGAGGAACACATACTACAGGGACCCAGAGATCAGGCTATTCTAGATCTGTCAATATTCATGGCAGGATTAATAAATAGGTAGCAGTAGCCTCTAGGTAGCAGTGATCATAACATGATTGAAGTTTGCATTCAGTTTGAGGGAGAGAAGAGGGGTCTGAGACTCATAGCTTAAACTGAAATGAGACCAATTATGAGAGTATGTCGAGTGAACTGGCTAAAATGAACTGAGAAATTAAATTCATTAGTAGAGGTTATCATGACACCCTGGGCTAGTGTGCGGTCAATTCCAGCCCCTCTTGACCCAGAGTTGCAACACAGGTAAAATTAGATTTGATTTAAAAGACGCAAGATCCTTGGTTGAGCCCAATAAACTACAGTCACCAGGTTTGTAACTTTAAATCAAAAGTAACATTTTATTATGTACAGTATTACAATTATCAAGACAGAATTGTAACTGACTTTCCACCACACCTTTCACAACCCCCTTCTTCCTCTACCCACCTCCTACACATAGACACACAACACATGCACACACAAACACTCACACAGACAAACACACAGAGGGGAAGGGGCGGTGGAAAGGGAAAGAAAATATCAATCAAAATTAAAGGATAAGGATCTTTGAGGCACTGGGATGGCTTCCAGTCAATGTCTGTCTGAAGTTCAGGTTTTTGCTTTTAGTATTTATTCCTTCTAGGCTTGAGATGGGTTGTCTCTCTGGCAGGGTTGTCCACCATCTCTGCAGTCGCAGTATCATTTCAGGTTCACAGCAAAGCAGTGCCAGACACTCACTGCTTTCAGAACAATAGAGCAGTTCTTTGAGTGTAGCAAGCAGAAGAGAGAGTGTTCCATTAACTTCCAAGGTCTAAACACTTCTGCTAATTTCTTTCAGAAAGCATCGCAGCATGGTAGCACAGTGGTTAGCACTGTTGCTTCACAGCGGCAGGGACCCGGGTTCGATTCCCGGCTTGGGTCACTGGCTGTGCGAAGTCTGCACATTCTCCCTGCGCCGGCGTAAGTTTCCTCCGGATGCTCCGCTTTCCTCCCACAAGTCCCGAAAGGCGTGCTTGTTCGGTGAACTGGACATTCTGAATTCAGGGGGAATTCTGAATTCAGAGGGGCTGTGTACCTGAACAGGTGCCGGAGTGTGGCGACTAGGGGGATTTCCACAGTAACTTCATTGCAGTGTTAATATAAGCCTACTTGTGACAATAAAGATTATTATTATTATTAAAACACAATCACTGGCCGTTGTCAGGCAGAACATTGTCCCTGACCAACCCGCTGATTGGCAGTGAATCAATCGAACCAACTCCCTCCAAAGCTGGTTCCGAAGATCCACTCAGTGCCGAAGAGTCTGGCTTCTCCTTTTCAAAGTATAAAAACCTGGGAGCACAATGTCCTGGCAAGCAGGCGGGTTTCAACTTTGAGACTTCTGCATACAGGCACATCCATGGACCAAAATAATAAAAGGAATGAAATGGGAACAAAGGAAATAAGCAGGAAGGACTCGTACAAGATCTGAGGAGATAATTCATAACACTCAGCAAAGACACATTCCAGTGAGAAAGAAAGGTCGGGATTCTCCGCACCCGCGGAAAATCGGGAAGTTGGCCGTGAAAACGGCCGGGTTTTGCGACGGCCCGACACGACCCATTTCCCGAGGTATTCACGTCCGGGAAATGGGCTAGGAACGGGGCCGCGTCAATCACGTGCGCGATGACGCCGGAACGCGGCGACGCTACGAGCACGCCCACGGGACGCCGCCCAAACGCAGTAAAAAGGCACAGGCGAGCACAGAAACTGTAGGCCAAGATGTCGGAGCTGAGGAGAGCAGCCCCTCGATTCGTTGAGGCTGATGTGGAGATGCTGCTCGATTCCATCGAGCAGAGGAGGGGCATCATCTGCCTGCGCAGAGGGCATCTCCACCCTGACAGCACGGTGCGCCAGGCCTGGCATAAGGTTGCTGCTGCTGTCAGTGCTGTGGGGCAGACCCCTCGCTCTGCAGAGCAATGTCGGAAGAAGATGCACGACCTCACCAGGGCTGCCAGGGTAAGTACCAAGAGGGTGCCCCCGGGTCACAACCATCCCTCCCCCCCTTTACTTAATCACCCACCTCCCCCCCTGGCACGGGGGGTGGAGGGGGATTGGGGCAGAGTGAGTTGAGGGTGGTTCACAAAGCTGTCACAGACCCAGCGCTCTGGCCCCCATGGAGAGATGCAATCGTCTTATTACAACTTGACCCCCAAACTATGCCAGTATCTGAACGGACTGCTGATACCTGCCGTATTGTAAGAATCTACCTATGCCCCCTCCCCCAACAGGACAAGACCGCTCACAACACCCGTGAGCGGAACAAGACTGGAGTGGGTTCGCCCATCCTGCACCCCCTCACCACATTTGAGCAGAGGGCACTGGACCTTGTTGGGGGATCTGCCACCCGGGAGATCGCGCAATGCGAGGTTGGCGGAGCTGCAACAAGTGAGACAATCCTGCATGACAAACACCCCCCCTCCCCCATCCTCTGTCCCTTCACACACCCTGCCCACTGGGATACCTCCCCCATCCTCTGTCCCTTCACACCCTGCCCACTGGGACCGTCCAGCGCCCGGCTGAGCGTCTCTAAATAACCCGTTTCATTCTCTTCCCTAGGACGTGATGCCGAACGACCAGGGCTGTCTGCCTCCAGGCGGACACAGGCATCTGCCCCCACCTCACCCAGGGCCGCACAACAGAGGGCGCCTGATCAGCGGGGCGTCCCATCCTCCCCAACCAAATCTGTGGAGCAGGACGCCCAGAGGGCGGCGAGAGAGAAATGGCCCGCGAACGCCCTGCGGCCTCTCAGCGGGCCAATGACATAGAGGAGGCGTCAACCCAAGACGACCTCGAGCTTGCAGCACAGTTATCTCCCACACCATCCACCATCCCAGAGACACTCATCCCGGTTGGCCTATTTAGTGATGAGGCTCCTGGGTCACAGTCTGGGTCGCACATCACAGCTGAGCAGGTACAGCAGGTGGAGGTCGGAGCAGCCGAGGGCCCGGACTGGCGGAGGCCAGGCCAGGCCCAGCATGCAGCTGGCTCCCAGACGTTTTCCGAGTTCCTGGACTTTCTCAACCCACCCGCACAGCCGATGCATCAAGAAACCCAGGGACAGAATGACGGGATGAGGGCTGTCTTCCAGACTCTGCAGACGCTGTTAGGGGAGTCGAACCGTGTCCACGAGCAGGGAGTGGTGCCGCTCATAGCAGCAACCTAGGCCGACACCGCACGGGTGGCATCCGCGGTGGAGGCAATGGGTGAAACGGTTTCGGCCATGGGTCAGGTTATGCAAGACGTTGGGCTTCACATTCAGGCGTCATCCTCGGCCCTGGACAGGGTTGTCCTCTCACAGGCAGCAATGTGCCAGAGCCCAATCGCAGCAGTCAGTCGCGGAGAGCATCAACCGCCTGACACATGTGCTGGATGGCGTCGTGCACTCACAGGTTGAGGTCGCACAGTCCCTGGCGGGAATGTCTAACTTCCTGGACTCCGTGTCTGCAAACCTTTGGATCCTGGTGGATACCGTTGCAGGCCTCCAGGACTGGCAGCGCCAGGTGTCGGTGGTGCGACGGGGCACCTCCCCGCTCGCACCTCTGTCCCAAAGTGAGGCCCGGGGGCCACCGGGCTCCCCGAGGGAGGAGGAGGTTTCGGGGCCCGTCCCATTAACTCCATCACGGGACGTCCCGGAATTCTCCGCCTCCCCCCGTCCCATCCCTGGTGCATCGGGTGGGCAGCAGGCAGAGCAGGGTGGCACAATGTCACCCGAGACGCCCGCAGAGCAGCCTGGCCCATCAAGGCCGGGTCGCCCCAGGAAACGCTTGCCGAAGGAGAAACAAGTCGAAGGGGGCGATTCGCAGCAGTCCTCCTCCACTCCTGCTGTATCATCTGGGGAGTCACTTAGACGTAGTGGTAGGGCCCGTAAGGCAACAAAGTGAGACACTGAGTAAGTTGGCACGGGTGAAGGGCACAGTTTAGTTGTAGGGGCTAGGGCACCTGTAAATGTTTGTTCACATTAAACGCACTGTTCCACTTTACTTGTAATACCGTGTGATTGTTCCACAGCCACAGGAATCGTGATGGTGACCGAGTGTCGCTGGGGTTGACGAGCGGTGAAACTTCGGTGCCGGGTGTTCAGTCCCTTCCCACCACCCCCTCCCACAGCTAGCCCACGCGGGCACGTGATGGAGTGTCCGTGGCGATCTCAGCGGCCACCAAGGTGGATGGTTCAGCTATTGCCATGGGTCAGACTCTCTCTAACGATTCTGAGCTCACAGCTCTTCGCAGAGCGGGCTGTCATCATTCCACATGGCACTGACCACACCCGCTGACACAGCCATCAATGTTGTGCCATACCGTCTGGACCCAGTGGTAAGGGTGATGTTGAAGTGGAGCAGTGTACACTGAGAGGGGGTGGGTGGGTGGGTGGGTGGGGGAGGGGGGGGGGGGGGGGCTGTGGTGGTGGCAGTTGTGTGTTGACCCTCTGCACGACTAGCGATGCAGGTGGTGGTTTGGTGTTCAGTGGGGACGTCACATGCGATGCGTGAACCGTGCTGCCACCAAGGCGTCGCGTGCCCGCCGTCTTCGCCGGGTCCGTCGTGCCGCCTCCTGGACATCACCAGCACCTGGGTCGTGTCTGCGTGCTGCGCCCGCCACTCCGCCAGCCTCCTCCTCCTCCTCCTCCTCCCTCTCCTCCTCCTCCTCCTCCTCTGTGCTGGCACCACTGCCACCGGCTTCTCCCTCCGCCTCCTGTAGCAGGTCATCTCCCCTCTGCATCGCGATGTTGTGCAGCGCACAGCAGACCACAACAATGCGAGCGACCCTGTCGGGCTGGTACTGCAGGGCCCCTCCGGAGCGGTCCAGGCACCTGAATCTCATCTTCAGGAGGCCAAGGCAGCGCTCCACCACACCCCTGGTTGCTGCATGGGCCTCGTTGTATCGTGTTTCCGCATTGGTCTGAGGCCTCCGTATAGGCGTCATCAGCCAAGACCTCAGCGGATAACCCCTGTCACCTAGCAACCAGCCCCTCAGCCGGGGGGGAAGTCCCTCAAACATCGCAGGGATGTACGACTGCGCCAGTATGTAGGAGTCATACACACTCCCTGGGAACCTTGCAGAGAAGTTCATGATCCTCATGTGGGGGTCGCATACCACCTGGATATTCATGGAGTATGTCCCCCCTTCTGTTTGTGAACACCTCCCTGTCCCCTGCAGGCGGGCGCATGGGGACGTGAACACAATCGATTGCCCCCTGCACCATCGGTATCCCGGCCACTCTGGCAAATCCACGAGCTCGTGAATCTTGATTTGCTCGGTCCTCGGGAAAGGTGATGTAGTGGTCCGCGGTGCCATAGAGGGCGTTGGTCACATCTCGGATGCACTTGTGGACCGATAACTGGGAGATCCCGGAGAGGTCCCCGCTCGGAGACTGGAAGGAGCCGGTCGCATAGAAGTTAAGAGCGACTGTCACCTTGATGGCAACCGGGACCGCGTGTCCTCCCCCCGTTCCACGTGGGGCGAGGTGCGCCACGAGGTGACAGATATCTATCACCGTCCGCCTACTCAGCCGGAGACTCCTCCTGCAGGTGATGTCCGTCATTGTTAGGAAAGAGACCCGGACACGGTACACCCTCGGCCTTGGTCGTCGCCTCTGGCGCCGTGGCTGCACCCTCACTCTCTCCTCCTCCCCCTCCTCCTCCTCCCCCCCATGCTGCTCGACGACTGGCAACTCCTCGGCCCTTCCCTCTGCTGCTGCAGCTGGCCCTGCATCCACTGCGGGTTGTGGCTGTGGATGCTGCTCCATCTCCAAATGCAGTGCAGCGGCCCCAACCACTGCGCAGAACATAGCCGTTCTGTTCACAAACATTGTGCTAACCTACAGAAGGGTGGTGGGGGGCAGAGAAACGGGACATGTTAGACGAACGTTAGTCGACACCTCGGCAGCCGCCTGCCACGGGATACCTGTGTGTCCCGGTGGCCTAGACGCGCTGCTGACACGCGGGCAGCCTAACCCCTGGTCACTTTCTGCATCCAACGGGCAGTTAACAACGTCTCTTCACCGGTGCGTCAGTGGCCTGTGGCCGTAAGCCACAGGGCAACCAGCGGCCGTGTCCTCGTCACCGGCACACCATGGCATGGTGGCAGACATTTTGTTACGTGGTTGGACGGGTCACTCGCTCACTCTCTCCCTACCCCCCCCACTCCCACTCCCCCCCCCCGTCTCCCCCACTCCCCCCTCCGTCTCCCCCTGCGTCTCCCCCACTCCCCCCTCCGTCTCCCCCACTCCCTCCTCCGTCTCCCCCCTCCGTCTCCCCCACTCCCCCCTCCGTCTCCCCCTGCGTCTCCCCCACTCCCCCCTCCGTCTCCCCCACTCCCTCCTCCGTCTCCCCCCTCCGTCTCCCCCACTCACCCCCCGCTCTGGACCCCCTCCCGTTCTCAGGGATGCCTTCCCTGTTGTGGCCAGACTCCAGCAGTGCGCTGAGCGGTGCGCTCACCTACTCGAAGCTCTCGTCAGCCAGCACGACTGGTTGACAAAGTTGAAAAGCAGGTGTGTTGGCCGGCGTGAAAACATTGCGTGATGACGTCGGGACTTCGGCCCATCCGGGCCGGAGAATAGCGGGGGGCCAATAAGTTGCGATTCTATTCGTGTCGGGGGCGCGTTCGAGGCCTTTGCCGGGAATGCCGACGTGTAGTTTGTGCGGGGTTCAGAGAATAGCGGGAGGGCGTCGGACCTGCGTCGCCGTGAAAATATGCGCGGCCCGCTATTCTCCGAACCGGCGTGAGTGCGGAGAATCGCGCCCAAAGACTCTCGGGGAAGGATGCACCACCTGTGACTAACGACAGAAGTTAAAGATAGTATCACATTGAAAGAAAAAGCATGACATTTCACCAAGCTCAAAAGATTAGACAATATAAAAATGCAAATGATAAAGAGAGGAGCAAATTAGAGTATGAGTGAAAGCTAGCGAGAAATATATAAAAACAATGCAAAAATAATTCTGAATAAGTTTGAAAGGAAGAGAGGAACATTAAACAATTAAACTCACCAGAGAAATGGTACTGAATTAATATTAGACTTAAAAGCTAACAAGTTCCCAGGTCCTTGTAGAAGTAAATCCGCATGTTTCCCAACTGGAAACCCTGGATGAACAGGGATATCCACTGTTTGCTGAAGTCTAGGCCTGAGGCGTTCAAGTCAGACGACTCTGACCTATACAAGAAAACCAGATATGATCTGAGGAAATCAATCATAGATGCCAAAAGACAGTAGCGGACCAAGCTTGAGTCCCAGGCTAGCCACACAGACCCCGCCGACTGTGGCAAGGTCTGCAAGGCATAACGGGCAACAAGATGAAAGCATGTAAAATCACCAGCTCCAACGCACCCTCCCTGATGAGCTCAATACATTCTATGCACACTTTGAACAAGAGGTCAACAAGAGCACTCCCTCCACCACAGAAGCCTCGGATGAACTTGTATCTGAGATCACCATTGCAGACGTCAGAGCAGCCTTCTCGAAGGTCAACCCACGGAAAGCCACTGGCCCGGATGGGGTACCCAGACGAGCACTCGGGTCTTACACGGATCAGCTGGCGGGAGTATTCGCAGGCATCTTCAACCTCTCTTTACAACAATCTGAGGGCCCTATCTGCTTCAAGAAGGTGACCACCATCCCTGTATCAAAGGAAAGCCAATCAGCGTGCCTTAATGACTACCGTCCAGTGGCTCTGACATCCATCATCATGAAGTGCTTTGAAAGATTAGCCATGGCACGAATCAACTCCAGCCTCCCAGATTGCCTTGATCCACTACACTTCGCCTACCACTGCAAAATGTCCACAGTAGACACCATTTCCCTGGTCCTGCACTCAATACTGGAACACAAAGATAACAAAGATACCAATGTCAGACTCCTATTTATTGACTACAGCTCAGCCTTCAACCCCATTATTCCTACAAAACTCATCTTCAAACTCCGTGGCCTGTGCCTCGGCTCCTCCCTCTGCGACTGGATCCTGAACTTCCTCACCTACAGACCACCATCAGTAAGGATAGGCAACAACCTCCTCCATCAGACAATTTTATTGAGGTATTTGTGGCATTATAAACAATAACAATATACATTAGTGAGCAGATACCAATTACAAAAAATATAGTGTAGATAGACCCGCCTATTCTTCCCCCCTACTCTACACTATTCTATGCCCCCCACCCTGACGATTAGTTCCCTGTGAAGAAGTTGATGAATGGTTGCTACCTCTGGGCGAACCCCAATAGTGATCCTCGTAAGGTGAACTTGATTTTTTCCAAGCCGAGAAAGCTTGCCATGTCCGACAGCCATACTTCGGTCTTTGGGGGCTTGGAGTCCCTCCAGGCCAACAGTATTCGTCGCCGGCTATCATGAATGAAAAAAATGAAAATGAAAATCGCTTATTGTCACGAGTAGGCTTCAGTGAAGTTACTGTGAAAAGCCCCTAGTCGCCACATTCCGGCGCCTGTCCGGGGAGGCTGGTACGGGAATCGAACCGTGCTGCTGGCCTGCTTGGTCTGCTTGAAAAGCCAGCGATTTAGCCCAGTGAGCTAAACCAGCCTCAGGGAAGCAAAGGCCACAATGTTGGCCTCTATCCCCTCCTGTACTCCCGGGTCTTCCGACACCCCAAAAATCGCCACCTCTGGACTCATTGCCACGCTTGTTTTCAGTACCCGGGATATGACGTCCGCAAATCCCTGCCAGTATCCCCTGAGTTATGGACACACCCTGAACATGTGGACATGGTTCACTGGTCCTTCCCCACATCTAGCACACTTGTCCTCCAGCCCAAAGAATTTGCTCATCCGGGCCACCGTCATGTGGGCCCGGTGAACTACCTTGAACTGAATCAGGCCGGGCCTGGCACATGTTGTGGTTGCGTTTACCCTCCTCAGAGCGTCTGCCCATACGCCTCCCTCCAACTCCCCACCAAGCTCCCCCTCCCACTTAAGTTTCAGTTCCTCAGTCCCTGTGTCCTCCGCTCTCATAAGCTCCTTATAAATATCTGAGACTCTCCCCTCTCCTACCTCACCCCTGGGAATTACCCTGTCCTGGATCCCCCTTGGTAGGAGGCGTGGAAAGGACGGGACCTGTCTACGTACGAAATCCCGTACCTGCAAGTACCGAAAGTCATTCCCCCTCGCCAGCCCGAACTTCTCCAGCGCCCTAATGTTCGCGAAGCTCCCTTACAGGAACAAGTCGTCCATCCTTCCCACCCCCGCCCTCCGCCACGCTAGAAACCCGCCATCCATCTTCCCCGGGACAAATCGGTGGTTGTCATATATTGGGGACCAGACCGACGCTCCCACTTCCCCCGCATGCTTCCTCCATTGGCCCCAAATCCGCAAAGCCGCCACCATTACAGGGCTGGTGGAGTACCTGGCCGGTGGGGGCGGCAGGGGAGCCGTGACCAGGGCTGCCAAGCTGGTGCCCCTGCACGAAGCAGCCTCCACCCGCTCCCAAGCCGACCCCGTACCCACCATCCATTTCCTTATCATGGCTATGTTAGCCGCCCAGTAGTAGTTGCTGAGGTTCGGCAATGCCAGCCCCCCCTCGCTACGGCTCCGTTCCAGCATCCCCCTCTTTATCCGCGGGGACTTCCCCGCCCAAACAAATCCCAGGATGATTTTATTGATTCTTTAAAGAAGGACTGCGGAATGAAAATAGGGAGACACTGAAAAATAAACAGGAATCTCGGGAGGATCGTCATCTTCACTGTCTGTACTCTCCCCGCTAGTGACAGCGGGAGTGTGTCCCACCTCCGAAACTCACTCCTCATTTGTTCCACCAGCCTGGACAGGTTCAACCTATGCATCTTACCCCAGTCGCGCGCCACTTGTATCCCGAGATACCTAAAACTTTCTACAACCAGCCTAAACGGTAGCTCCCTCAGCCTATTCTCCTGACCCCTCGCCTGCACCACAAACATCTCGCTTTTTGCCATGTTCAACTTGTAACCCGAAAACCGGCCAAACTCCCCTAGGATTTCCATAATCTGGTCCATCCCTGCCGCTGGATCTGACACATACAAAAGCAGGTCATCTGCGTAGAGCGAGACCTTGTGTTCTATCCCCCCCCTGCCCATTCCCTTCCATCCCCTTGCCGCTCTCAGAGAAATTGCCAGCGGTTCTATGGGCAACGCAACCAGCAGTGGAGAAAGGGGGCATCCCTGTCTTGTCCCGCGGTCTAGTCTAAGATACTCAGATGTTGTCCTGTTCGTCCTTACACTAGCCTCAGGGGCCTGATATAGCAGTTTAACCCAGTCCACAAAGCCTTCTCCAAACCCAAACCGTCCCAGCACCTCCCATAAATAGTCCCACTCCACCCGGTCAAAAGCCTTTTCGGCATCCATTGCCACCACTACCTCCACCTCTCTGCCCTCCGGGGGCATCATAATCACATTGAGTAGCCTTCTTAGATTGGCTACCAGCTGCCTGCCCTTAACAAACCCCGTTTGGTCCTCCACAATCACGTCCGGTACGCAGTCTTCGATTCTGGACGCCAGGATCTTGGCCAGCAGTTTAGCGTCTACATTAATCTGGGAGATTGGCCTATAGGACCCACAGACCTCCGGATCCTTATCCCGTTTTAATATCAGCGAGATGGTGGCTTGCGACATCGTCGGGGGTAACACCCCATTGTTCCTCGCCTAGTTAAACACCCTAACCAGCACCGGCCCCAGTATACCCACAAACTTTTTGTAGAACTTCACTGGATACCCATCCGGCCCCAGGGCTTTACCCGACTGCATGGCCTTCAGGCCCCCCATTACTTCTTCAGCTTTAATCGGGGCCCCCAGCCCCTCTACCATCCCCCTGCCCACCTTTGGGAAGGTCAGCCCATCTAAGAAGCGCCTCATCCCCTCCGGCCCCGTGGGAGGTTCCGAGGTATACAGCTTACTGTAAAAGTCCCTGAATACCCTGTTCAGTCCTGCCCGGTCTCCCACCCGGTTACCTTCCCCGTCCACTACCGTCCCTATCTCCCTGGACGCCTCCCTCTTCCTAAGTTGCTGTGCAAGCATTCTGCTGGCTTTCTCCCCATACTCATACACCCTGGCCTTTCTGAGCTGCTCTATGGCCTTCCCAGTGGATAGCGCTCCCAGCTCCGCCTGCAGTCTCCGTCGTTCCCTAAGCAGCTCTGCCCTTGGGGACTCCGCATATTCCCTATCCGTCCGTGTCATCCCCTGCACCAGTCTGTCCATCTCTGCCCTATCCGTTCTGTCCCTATGGGCTCGGATTGAGATCAGTTCCCCTCTCACCACCGCCTTCAGCGCCTCCCAGAGCACCGCTGCTGAGAATTGCCCTGTATCGTTGACCTGCAGGTAGTCCTGCATGCATTTCCCCACTCTCTCACACACCCTCTCCTCTGCCAACAATCCCACCTCTGACCTCCATTGTGGGCGCTGGTAACTTTCTTTACAAACCTGCAGGTGGACCCAATGTGGAGCATGGTCCGAAATAGTGATCGCCGAGTATTCTGTATCCCTCACCCCCTCCAAAAAGTCCCTACTCATAATAAAGAAGTCAATACGAGAATAAACCTTGTGAACATGTGAATAGAACGAGAACTCCTTCCTCGTCGGTCGGCTGGTTCTCCAGGGGTCTCCATTTGTTCCATGAACCTTCTCAGTTCTCTTGCCATTGCCGGGACCCTGCCCGTTCTGGAGCACGACCGGTCCAGGTTGGGGTCAAGGACTGTATTAAATTCCCCATCCATAATCAACTTGTGTGAATCCAAGTCGGTGATTTTCCCCAGGAGCCTTTTGATGAAATCTACATCAACCAAGTTTGGAGCGTAAACATTCACTAGGACCACCTTCACCCCCTCAAGCTTGCCCCGGACCATGAGAAATCTAGCCCCCCCCCCCTCCATCCGCAACTGTGCTGTCCGCCTCAAACCTAACCCGTTTGTTAATCATGATCGCGACCCCTCTGGTCTTAGCGTCAAGCCCCGAATGGAAGACCTGGCTAACCCAGCCCTTCCATAATCTAATCTGGACCGCCACTTTCAAATGTGTCTCCTGCAGCAACATTACATCCGCCTTCAGAGCCCGTAAGTGCGCGAACACACGTGTCCTCTTAACCGGCCCGTTTAATCCTCTAACATTCCAGGTGATCAGCCTGGTTGGAGGGCACCCTACCCCCCCCCCCCCCCCCCCCCTACGCCGATCAGCCATCCCCCTTCTTGGGCCCACCCTCCTACCCATGCGCCACCCCTCCCCTGGTCCGCCTCTTGGCAGTTCCCACCCTGACCCCTTCCTTGTTACTTGGTTCAGTTCCCTCCCTTGTCAGCAGATCATCTTCCCCCCCTCCCCCCTCAGCAACAACCCCTAGTAACCGAACCCCTGCCATATACTGGCTGTATACACACCCCCCACTTCGTTCCCATTGACTAGCTCAAAGCAGCTAGCCTGGTGGCTCTCAACTCCGGCCCACCATGTCTCACGCCTATTGTCCCCCCCCGCTCCCCTCCCCCCTGCCCATCAACACCACCTCCCCAGAACAGCCCTGTTCGAGCAATCGCTCTGGGACCGAGACAGAGAGAAAACAAACAAAGAACAAAGCAACATTCCCAGAAGAGAAAAAAGGGCAAAGAGAAGCCGAACAGCCCCTTAGCACCCAGCAACTTAAACTTTAACTATCACTTTGGCTTTAACTTTAAAACTTTCAAACAGGCAAACACAAACACAAGAACACCCCCAATTTTAAATAAAAGAACATGCCGAACGACATCGCTAACACAAAGGGCAATCTGTGAACAATTGCTGACATCCCTTAGTACACTCTAACCTGAGTCCATGGGTCCTTGGTTCGGCGCCAGTCCATGCCCCTTAGCGAAGTCCACCGCTTCCTCCGGGTCGTCAAAATAATGTTGCTGTTCCCGGTATGTGACCCAAAGTAGCGCCGGGAAAAGTAGCCCAAACTTGACATTATTTTTAAACAGAATCTCTTCAATTTGTCTGTAGGCTGCCCTACTTCTGGCCATCTCCTGGCTCAGATCCTGGTAGATGCGCAGGACACTGTTGTTCCATGAGCAGCTCCTCTTGGCCCACTGTAGAATCCACTCCTTGTCCACGAACCTATGGAACCTGACCACCATCGCCCCCCCCCCCCCCCCCCCCCCCCCCCCCCACCTCGTGGCTGCCTCGCCTGCACTCTATGTGCCCTGTCCAGCTCCAACGGACGCGGGAAGAAATCATTCCCCACCAGCTTCTGCCACATATGCCGTGGCATCCACTCCCTCGGCCCCCTCCGGGAGCCCAATGACTCTCAGATTCTGCCGGCGAGACCTGTTTTCCAGGTCCTCCAGCTTGTCCATCAGCCTTGCTTGCTGCTCCTTCAACTTACTAATTTCCACGTCCGCTACCGTTTGGAAATCCGCCTGCTCTTCCACTGTCTTCTCCAGTTCCTGGACCTTCTTATCCTGAGCATCCAGCCTCTGGTCAAATTGCTCCACCGCTTTCTGGAGCGGTTCCAAATTATCCCGCTTCAGTGCTGCGTAGCTCTCTTTCATGACCTGCAGCATGTTGTCCAGCGCTGCCTGGACCGGCCTTTCCGTGGTCCGCATCGGCCATCTTTCCTCCCACTTGAGCTTCCACACCACCTTTGTTCAGCCCCTTCTTCGCCTGTTTTCGCTCCTTTCTGCTCCTTAAGTCCATACACCTCTGTATGGATTCAGATCTAGAGTGCTATTGTTTTTCACTCCAGCGCTCAAAAGTTCAAAAGAATCGGGGAAAAAGGTCTTAAAGTCAGACTGGAGCGAGAGCCACTAAATGTGCGACTTACTCCCTCATAGCCTCCACCGGAAGTCCCAACAACCTTCTCCATGATCATCCTCAACACCGGTGCCCCACAAAGCTGTGTCCTCAGCCCCCAACTATACTCCTTATACACCTATGACTGTCTGGCCAAATTCCCCTCCAACTCGATTTTCTAATTTGTTGATGACACCACCGTAGTGGGTCAGGTCTCAAACAATGATGAGACAGAATACAAGAATGAGATAGAGAATCTGGTGAACTGATGTGACGACAATAATCTCTCCCTCAATGTCAACAAAATGAAGGAGATTATCATCGACTTCAGGAAGCGTAGTGGAGAACATGCCCATGTCTACATCGATGGGAACGAAGTCAAAAGGGTCGAGAGCTTCAAGTTTTTAGGTGTCCAGATCACCAACAACCTGTCCTGGTCCCCCCATGCTGACACTGTTAAGAAAGCCCACCAACGACTCTACTTTCTCAGAAGACTGAGGAAATTTGGCATGTCAGCTACGACTCTCACCAACATTTACAGATGCACCATAGAAAGCATTCTTTCTGGTTGTATCACAGCTTGGTATGGGGCCTGCTCTGCCCAAGACCGCAGGAAACTACAACGGTTGTGAATGTAGCCCAATCCATCGCAAACCAGCCTCCCATCCATTGACTCTATCTATAATTCCCACTGCCTCAGAAAGGCAGCCAGCATAATTAAGGACCCCATGCACCCCGGACATACCCTCTTCCACCTTCTTCCGTCAGGAAAAAGATACAAAAGTTTGAGGTCACGTATCAACTTACTCAAGAACAGCTTCTTCCCTACTGCCATCAGACTTTTGAATGGACCTACCCCGTATTACATTGATCTTTTCTCTATAACCAGCTATAACTGTAACATTATATTCTGCAGTCTCTCCTTCCTTCCCTATGTACGGTTATGCATTGTTTGTGCAGAATGCAAGAAACAATTCTTTTCACTGTATACTAATACATGTGACAATAATAAATCAAATCAAATCAAAAAATCATCTTTGGATCTTACAGTTGTAGCCATGCTGGCCACGCAAAATGGACACTGAGCCAAACTAAAATGGAGGACAGCAGGGAAAGCCTGTTTAGTGAGAACAGACAGCCTGCTCTCAACTAATTAGCATTTTGCAAGCAGCAAACCAGTTTTCTGGCCAGGTGCAGATCTCCAAGCCAAAGGTGTTAATGGCAAAGCGCTTAACATTCCGATGAGGCGGCCCAGATCCAGGCACACACAATGGCAACATTTCCATCTCAATATAGCACTTAATTGGTGGAGTAGACAGGATGGCACCAGAGTAACGAATATCGAAACCACCCCCCCAACATCGAGGAAAGCCCCGCATTGGAGGATTTCGAAGGTAGCCGTTTGGAAACGTTCCAATCGGTACCGAAAGGTAGAGCCCGCCTAGAAGGGGGCAAGGACATTAGAGAGGGGTATAAAAGCAAATTCCCCACAGAGCCCGGTCTGTTAAACTCGTGCTCCGGCTCTGACTGACATCTCGCATCCTGACTCCAGCCGTTGAGCACCAGCCGCCGAAACCGTAAGTTCAACGCTCGCTACGCGATCCAAGCCCACTAGACTCCCAAGTACCAGAACGCTTGCTGAAGGCTGCAGACAAAACCAGGACGAAGGCCTCGTTCTCTGACCTTGCCTGTTCCTGTTAGATAAGTATTCTGTTTGCTTAAGTTTAGTTATAGCTTAGTTTCTTAGTGTGCATGAGTATTTATTATAACTGTATAATAAATATTGATCGTTTGAACTTTACTAATCGGTGTATCGTCTTTATTACTTTGAACTTGACCTTGGAATACTTGTGACGTTGCCTATACGGCAACTGGCGACTCCAGAGCTAAATAATTACATAGAACAGAGCCTAGTAGTGTTAAGCACACGTCGAACTCGGAGGCGTGTTAATACACTCCAATAAACGCGTTTTACGCCCATAGTAAAACGTGCAACATTTAGTGGCGACTCTGGTGGGACCCTGTTGTAAGTGGAAACACCACAGTGTCCAGGACCCTGAAATTTGAATTGGAACTCCAAATTGCAGAGAAAGAAAGAGATCACAAGTATTCAAGGTGTTCAAAATAATAAGCGAAATTCGGAAGTGTGTTTAGTGCATGCGTACTAACAGGGCTGTAAGGTAAAACTGAAAGCTTTTTGTTGCGACAAACTTTCGGTAGTTTTGTGATCGGAAAATAGCGTAAGCCGTACCCTTTTCTCGAAACACCACCCCAGCAACCCCCTGTTCCAAATTATAAAAAGAGAGTCAGAGGAAATGGCCATGCAGGCAATGGAACGTCTGATGGATCCAGCAAAGTTTGTGGTCGCAGCGACCAGCAGCAGTAGCAGAGTAGGCCAGTGTCCCACGTGGGAGCTGGAACTCCGCAAATATTTACAAGGAAAGGGATGGCCCCTTTGGAAAGAGTTTTGTGCAAATGAGGAGACAGGTCCCGGGAGTATAGGTCATACTTGGTGGGAGAACCTCTCTCAAATACACAAAAGGAATCTAGGTAAAGCACGCAAGCCGATGGCGATTGTGTCCTGTTTGGCACAGTTGCGAGGCGCAGAGGAGGTCATCAGGACGCTCCGGACAGATTTAGAAGAGAGGAATAGGATGAGTAAGGTCGATGTCAGGGACGTCGAGAAAGAAAACCTGGAATTAAAAGGGAAGTTGGCAGAGAAGGATAGAGAGGTGGATGATGCCAAGAGGGCTCACCAGTCTTGTCTAGCTCATCTGAACAGTTCCCAGACCCAGTATGAGAAAGCCTATCAGGACGTGCAACGTGCCGTTCTGATAAGACAGGAATCGGAAAAGCAGGTGGAGGCATTGCAGAGGCAATGTTCTGATCTCAAAGCAGCTTTGAGAGCACTCCATGCTGCAACGACCGAACAAAGACAAAGCACAGTTGACCACGCAAAATGCAGGAAACAGATTGCGGAATTGCAATCTCTGCTTTCGGTGCAGAATGGCTTCCAAAGCACCTTTGGAGCACAGTTAGATGGGGAAAATGCCCCAGATTGGCAGGAATTAAGCGAGACAGCGCAGCGTTATGTTCAGGGAACATGTACGCCCGCAGCTCAGCAGAAACGACAGGCACCCCAACCCCCCACAGCTCAGACCATAACCGCACCCATGAATCCCGTAACCACGCAGAGAAAAGCCGAATTAGAAGGCGCCCCAGACATAACTTACACCACCCCTTTAACAGTAACCCAGCTAAGGGACGCTTGTGAAAAGATCACTCCGTTTCTCCCCACCGCAGACCCCCACCAGTTTTTCGCTAAAGTGAAACAGCAGGCTACCATGTACGGCCTGGATGAGAGAGAGCAGGTTAAGCTCACCGTGCTGAGTTTAGACCAGAGTGTAGTAGCAGCCCTCCCCGACCCACAGAACGTGGCAGGAGGCAGCCTAGAGGAGATCTGCACAGATTTAGAGGAGATGCACACCGCCATTTTAGATGCCATCGGGTACAATAGAGGTGACCCCGTAGAAGGATTGAATAAGTGCAGGCAGAAGAGATCCGAACACCCCACAGCATTCGCAGGAAGGCTGTGGATTCATTTCAGCGCAGTTTTCGGACAGCTAGATAGAGCGCATTTAACCCGTGAAAACATGGTTAAGTGGACGCGCACAATTATCTCACACGCAACAGAAGCAGGACAGAGCGCTTGCAATACCTATGACCCCTCAGAAGAGGCCCATAACGAAAAATGGGTCCTGAAAAGATTGTCCCGCGCTTGGGAGCAATCGCTTCAGGCAAAAGGAAAGGTTAGATCCCCAGAAGAGGCTCAGGCTGCTGCAGACATCCAAGCAGTCAGAGAGCACCAGAAGCCCGCATGGGTAAATGAAGGCAAGAGCAGCCCACAACAGAAAGGACAGGAATGCTATAACTGTGGACAGTTAGGGCATTGGGCAAAAGAGTGTAATGCACCCCAGCGATCTCAGAGAGGCCAGCAGACAGGCACTCTGAACCGCAACAAAGCAAAACCCATCCACAATGTAGTAGTACAGTCAGGACCCACCAATGTGGACGAGACGAACTGACGGTGTTCGGGCTCCCCCACTTGGGTCTGTGACACACTATGGGACTCATCAGGGAGGCCCGTAGTCACAGCGAAAGTCAAAGGGAAGCCCATAGAGTTACTGTGGGACACAGGAGGATCCCGCACCACCATTAACTCCACAACCACGGCACACGCAGACACGTGGCCGACCACCTCCACCATCACACTTAGCGGGTTCACCGGACACTCGCAGCAGGGACACATTACAGCACCCATAGCAATTCAGCTAGGGAACATTAGCACAAGGCACCCCGTAGTTTTAGTAAATCTTCCCAGGACAGCAGAACACATCCTGGGGATAGATTTTATGAACGCTCATAGCTTGTCGTTCGACCCAGTGAACCAGTGTGTCTGGCGAATGGCTAGATCAGACAGAGCACCAGCCACCCTCACAGTAGGAGACTACGCTAATCGGATTAGCGCAGTGGGAGAGTACTCATTCGACCTGACTACACTCCACACCGACAGACAAATTAAAGCACTACTAAACAAACACAAGACAGCATTTGCAAGTCACCGTCATGACTGTGGCAGAATGACTGGACAAGTTCATGTTACCGGACAGGACCCCCGACCGCAAAAGCAATATAGATTTCCCCTCGAGGCAGAGGTGGAAATAGAAAAAGTTATAGGTAGCTTGTTGGACCAAGGTGTACTGAGAACGGTAGCCTCCACCAACAATGCCCCTATTTGGCCAGTGAGGAAGCCCGATGGATCATGGCGTCTGACCATCGATTATCGGGAACTCAACAAAGTAACCCCCGCAGTAGCCCCAACGGTAGCTACTAGTCCCGAGACCATGCTCAAGCAGGGTCTCAACGCCAAGTACTTCACGGTATTGGATATCAGTAACGGATTCTGGTCCATACCATTGGCAAAAGCGTGCCAATACAAATTCGCATTCACTTTTAAAACTCAGCAGTACACGTGGACATGCCTCCCACAAGGATTCCACAATTCACCCTCCATTTTCCACCGACAGCTGGCAAGTGGATTAGAGAAATTTTCCCGACCCGAATGTCTGGTACAGTATGTAGACGACCTACTACTGCAGACAGACACAAAGGCAGAGCACATTTCGCTTCTGGCCGAACTCCTGGAACTCTTAACTGAAATTGGCTGTAAAGTTAACCCGAAAAAGGCCCAAATATTGGAAAGTAAAGTGATGTATTTGGGATCAGTCATCACGCACGGCAAACGCGAGATCGAATTCAAAAGAATTGATTCGATCGTCAAATTGCCCCTTCCCCAGAATGTTTCAGCCCTCCGGTCGTTTTTAGGACTGGTTGGCTATTGTCGGAACCACATCGACGGATTCGCGACAAAAGCCGCCCCACTTTCAGACCTCCTTAAGAAAGGAGCCCCCTGGGAATGGCTTCCGCAGCATACAGGCGCTGTGGAAGAGTTAAAACGAGCCCTTAGTGCAGCACCCGCGCTGCTAGTCCCCGACCAACTTTCCCCGTACGCAATCGAGGTAGCTAGCACAGATCTGACCCTCTCGGCCGTGTTGCTTCAGGAACGGCACGAGCAGCTAAGACCAGTGGCTTATGCCTCCCGACTGTTAGACCCGGTTGAACAAGGATTTTCAGCCTGTGAGAGGCACCTCCTTGCTGTCTTCTGGGCAGTGCAGTATTTTTCATACATAACCGGACTAAACCCCATCACCATTCTAACCGAACACACACCCACACAGCTACTACTAGACGGTCGACTGAAGGACGGTTCAGTTAGCCAGATTAGGGCAGCTAGGTGGACCCTACTTTTACAAGGACGGGACATTACAGTAAAACGGACCCGCACACACACATATTTAGCAGACAACCTCCAATATCCCGGACAGCCCCATGACTGTGAAATTGTAGCTCCCCTGCATAACACAGGACCCTTTTTAGCAAAAACACCCCCCAGGAAGATAGGGAACCCGAAACAAAGCCCCCAGCCCACAGACACGTGTGGACCCTTGAGGATTTATGTAGACGGTTCCTCCACAGTTTTAAATGGTGAGCGTATCACAGGATGCGGCATCTATGTAGAGGACGCGCAGGGGCGCGCTCTCGAAGAAATCGCTCTTAAGTTACCAGGTCACTTAGGCGCGCAGGCAGCAGAGCTAGCAGCCATAGCGTACATAGTGGACCACCCCGATTCTTTCCCCAGCCCAGCAGACATATATTCAGACAGCTTATATGTCTGCAATAGCCTAACAGATTTTCTGCCCCTGTGGAGGACACGAGGTTTTGTCTCCGCAGACGGAAAACCCCTTCCATCAGCCCCCTTACTCCAGCATATCCTAGAGAAAGCGAAGGACAGGACCTTCGGCATAATAAAAGTTCGCAGCCACCATAGGTCATCACCCCCTGGGAATGTAAAAGCCGACGCATTGGCTAAGGCAGGTTCCAGGAGAGGACACTTATGGACCCCCCCAGCTAGCGCACCAGCTAGCGCCCCTGTGAGCGCAGTACAAGTCTCACAAACAGAGGTTAAAGATCTCGTGGCAGCACAGAAACAGGACGGAGACCTCAGGGAGGTTTTCAAGGGAAACTTTGTGCCTGCGTACGAGCACTTTAAACACACACTGACCACACATGAGGGTGTGATCATTAAGGACCAACTTTATGTGGTCCCGAAGCAGGACAGGAATCAGATGATTGCCTTGTTCCATGACGGACACGGGCATCAGGGAATTGATGCAACAACGAGGCACCTCAGGCAACTCTGTTGGTGGCCTAATCTCAGGACTGATGTCACACACTACATTGAGAATTGCCTGATTTGTGCTCAGAATAACCCGGAGCGGTATTCTAAGAAAGCACAACTTCGGCATACTCGCCCAGTTAACGGCCCTTGGACAAACCTCCAGATCGATTTTATAGGTCCATTGCCCCCTTGTCGGAATGGCTATAAATACGTTCTGGTGGTGATAGATACCTTTACAAAATGGGTAGAGGCATTCCCATCACGTACAAACACAGCTAAGACAGCTGCAAAGATCCTGACCCACCACATCTTCACGAGATGGGGTTTACCCCGAAGTATCGATTCGGACCAGGGATCTCACTTTACAGGACGGGTCATGAGGAACGTCCTGACAATATTTGGAATCAAACAGAACTTCCATATTGCGTATCATCCACAGTCCAGCGGGATTGTGGAGCGCATGAATCGGACCCTAAAAACTACCCTTAGGAAAATGGTTCAAGAGAACAATTCCACATGGGATTCAGTGCTCCCATTTGCACTCATGTTCATAAGGAACACTGTCTCCACATCTACATGATACACACCACATACACTCATGACCGGACGCCCTATGAAAGGTACAGAATTCCTTTTAGGACTGGACATGACAAGCCCCGAAGTGACGGCCCTCACACATGAAAAGGCAGTTAAAGAACTAGTTGAGACTGTGAGGTCTGCACAGCTCGCAGCCGCAGTCCAGCTAGGGAAACGCCGACAGCAACGTACTGCCTGTTTCAATAAGACCGTACACACCACAGAATTCCAGGTTGGGCAACAGGTAATGTTATCTGTTTATAACCCCAGCAGTTTTTTGGCTCCAAAATATTCCGGTCCCTACTCAATTTCGGACAAAATTAGCCCCTCCGTTTACAGGATCAAATATCCTAATGGGAAGACCGCGTGGTTCCATATAAACCAGTTAAAGGCATATGGAACACAGGCCAACCATGCTCACCATGTCCTGCTGGATGCAGCAGAACACTTCACCCCGCCCACCAGAAACACTTTTCCACCATCCCCCTCACAGACCAGTTCATCAACGGACTCGCCCACGACTCCGCCCACAGACCACTACAGACCACGCCCCGACACGCCCACAAGCTGCCACAGCAGAGACAGTAGGACAGACACTGACTCTGAAGACAGCGACAGCACACAGCCATACAGCCCACACTGCACCAACTACGACCCCGACTCCAGTGACCCCATGGAAGTCACTTACCTTAAAAACCCAGAACCACCACCCGACCCCGACTACCCCGACAACACACTCGACACTACACAATGGCACAGGGACAATTCCTACAGACTTGTCCGCAATGATGAGAGTGACCCCCGGTCACACAATTCCAAAGTTGCATGCCTGATCCACACAAGGGTGTGGGATCCGGGAGAGCAGGACGACGCAATGTCTGAATCCCGACACGGCAACCCCTTTGTGACCCTGTTCACAGAGGCAGAATCAAAGTGAGGTGTCCAGATGATGTAAAATAGGAATCGTTTGAGGGAAACGATGTCCTTTCTGATGGAACCTGCACGTATGTTTGTCTTTGTTTTATGTTTGTTTCGTTTTCAGTAAAGTAAATGGTTCAGCTGGAGGATGGACATCTTCTTTTCAGCTGAAAAGATTGTGACCACCTCACATACACGTTAGCTTGTCTGCCGAAACTTTTGAGAACTTCGGTTTGATTGGAGATCTTTTCCAAAGTTGTAAGGCCACACGCCAAATAGCTTGTCCGCAGATATCTCTGAGAACTTCAGTGATGTCCTCAGTTGGAGCATCTTGGCTCCCTTGATTTTTTAGGTGCCCCTCTATTCGGCGAATAGAGGCTGCAAGTCATGATGAACACATTCGTACCCGTTTTTTTTCCAGGTTACTCAGGCAGTGGACAAACGGCACTGAGGACCCGCCCTGTCTGAGAACCAACCCTTGGTCAGCCAAGCTCGGGTATGGCACAGCACGCCCTACCCGGGGATCCCATCCAACTCGTACCCGTCGCGGCCCATACGCAACTCATTCGGATGTTTGTTTCCAAGTTTGTTTTCATTTTACGTTAGGTAGCCCTTCGGCCGCCATCCCACATGCTATTTACATCCGGGAACATTCGGATGGTAAATCAGCAAAGCCTGCGAGACGGCTCGCAGAAGGAAGGATTGTTAGGTGTATGCTGGTCTTTAAATTCGCTTTTTGAAAAAAAAAAATGAGGGGAGTCACAGGGTGTGACTTAGCCAGTCATTTTAAAGGGTCAATTGGGTTTTGAAAGACAGATGCACTAACAAGTAAAGGTCTTAAACTGTGTATTGACAGATACTGTGCTTGATCCCAAAGGTTTCAAAGGACGAGACAGAGGTCGAAGCCAGGATTGTCAATACCGGAGGAAGAAGGAAGAGAAAGAAGAAGACCAGCAAAATGATGGCAGCCCACTTATTACTGTTTAATGTCATATGTATATGTGTGGAAACAAGACACGTTTCCCCCACAACCCCCACCGTAAATGCTTCAATTACAGCAAACCCCCAGTGCTCAGCTCTGATCAGCGAGGTTCAGACCTGGTGTACTAAATTCATGACGTGGTACTCCATGTCCTACATAATCGAATCACTGTTGGTGATCGCGATCCTCATCATCCTAGTGCAGACCCTCAGGTTGAGGAAATGGAAGAGGAGAGCCTCTCGTTCCAGCACCTCACCCATCTATAGAGTTCAATCCCCCATCTTTGGATTCCACCAAACCCCTCAACCCCTCACTGATTACAACACTCTGTAAATAAAAATTCAGCCATGTATTATATTGTTCCATACTCGACTGCCGAGTTGGGAAGTGTGATGTTGTGGTATGAATGGTTAAGGTTTTAGAGTGATTAAATGTTTAAGTTAAGGTTAAGGTTAATAGTGATAGGTAGAGGTTCCCAGTTGTAGTAATGCATGTCCCTTTGACATAGGGCCAAGTAGAAATGTTAGTTAAAATTTTTTTTCTCTTCTTCCCATAGTTTAGAACAGAGTAGAACAGGAACTGGCAAGAGGTCAGAACACAAGGAAGGCAAAGTACATAGGTGATCCTTCACAATAGTATGATTGTGAGGATCACAAGGAGGGAATGTAGCCATGCTGGCCACGCAAAATGGACACTGAGCCAAACTAAAATGGAGGACAGCAGGGAAAGCCTGTTTAGTGAGAACAGACAGCCTGCTCTCAACTAATTAGCATTTTGCAAGCAGCAAACCAGTTTTCTGGCCAGGTGCAGATCTCCAAGCCAAAGGTGTTAATGGCAAAGCGCTTAACATTCCGATGAGGCGGCCCAGATCCAGGCACACACAATGGCAACATTTCCATCTCAATATAGCACTTAATTGGTGGAGTAGACAGGATGGCACCAGAGTAACGAATATCGAAACCACCCCCCCAACATCGAGGAAAGCCCCGCATTGGAGGATTTCGAAGGTAGCCGTTTGGAAACGTTCCAATCGGTACCGAAAGGTAGAGCCCGCCTAGAAGGGGGCAAGGACATTAGAGAGGGGTATAAAAGCAAATTCCCCACAGAGCCCGGTCTGTTAAACTCGTGCTCCGGCTCTGACTGACATCTCGCATCCTGACTCCAGCCGTTGAGCACCAGCCGCCGAAACCGTAAGTTCAACGCTCGCTACGCGATCCAAGCCCACTAGACTCCCAAGTACCAGAACGCTTGCTGAAGGCTGCAGACAAAACCAGGACGAAGACCTCGTTCTCTGACCTTGCCTGTTCCTGTTAGATAAGTATTCTGTTTGCTTAAGTTTAGTTATAGCTTAGTTTCTTAGTGTGCATGAGTATTTATTATAACTGTATAATAAATATTGATCGTTTGAACTTTACTAATCGGTGTATCGTCTTTATTACTTTGAACTTGACCTTGGAATACTTGTGACGTTGCCTATACGGCAACTGGCGACTCCAGAGCTAAATAATTACATAGAACAGAGCCTAGTAGTATTAAGCACACGTCGAACTCGGAGGCGTGTTAATACACTCCAATAAACGCGTTTTACGCCCATAGTAAAACGTGCAACACAGTAAATGGCTGCTGAGATAGTACATGCATCAGTTTTGATTTTCCCAAATTCTCTAGATTCTGGAAAGGCCCTATCCAATTGGAAAATAGCAAGTATAAATCTTTTATTCAGGAAATGAGGGAGACGGAAAGCAGGAAGCTACAGGTCAGTTGGGTCATCACCTGCCATAGGCTGGGTCCTGTCATTAAGCAGGTTATGGCTGGCACTTAGAAAATCTTAATGCATCCAGGCAGAGTCATCATGGTTTTGTGAAAGAGAAATTGTGTGTGATTAATTTATCAGAGTTCTTTGAAGAAGTAATAATCAATGTGGATAATGGGGAGCCTGTGGATGTGGTGAGTTTCAAAATTTATTGCATAAAATAAGAGCTCCTGTTGTTGGGGTAAGATGTTATTATGATAGAGGATTGCTTAGCTATCAGAAAACAGAGTCGGGGTAAATGGGTGTTTATTTTGGCTTGGCAAAATGTAACGAATGGGTGCCACAGTGAGCTGTGCTGGGGCCTCAACTATTTACAATCTACATCAATAATTGGAATGAAGGATCCATGTGTAGAGTTGCTAACTTTACTGGTGACACAAAGATAGGTAAGTAAGTAAGTTGTGAAGAGGACATAAGGAATCTAAAAAGGGATATGGATGGGTTAAGTGAGTAAGCAATAATTTGGCAGATGGAGTATAATGTGGGAAAATGTGAACTTATGCACTTTGGCAGAAAGAATAGAAAAGTCCTATACCACCTAATTGGGGAGAGACTGCAGAACCCTGAGGTGGAGAGGGATCTAGTAAATGATTATGGAAGATTAGCATTCAGAGGAATCTGGACATGCAGGTCCACAGTTCCCAAAAAGGGCAACACCGGTGGCCATATTTACCTTCATCAGCCGGGGCATTGAGTACAAGAGTTGGGAAAACATGTTGCAGCTATATGAAACCTTGATTAATAATAATAATCTTTATTGTCACAAGTAGGCTTACATTAACACTGCAATGAAGTTACTGTGAAAATCCCCCAGTCGCCATGTTCCAGCACCTGTTCGGGTACACGGAGGGAAAATTCAGAATGTCCAAATTACCTAACAGCATGTCTTTCAGGACTTGTTGGAGGAAATCAGAGCACCCGGAGGAAACCCACACAGACACGGGGAGAACGTGCAGACTCCGCACAGACAGTGACCCAGCGGGGAATCGAACCTGGAACCCTGGAGCTGTGAAGCAACAGTGCTACCCACTGTGTTGCCCTTTTTGGTTAGGTCGCATTTGGAGTATTACGTTCCGTTCAGGTCACCACATTCTCAGAAGGACATCGAAGCTTTGGAGAGAGTATAAAGAAGATTCACCAGGATGTTGCCTGGTCTCGAGGGTGTTGGCCACGAGGAGAGGTTGAATAAACTAGGATTTTTTTTCACTTGAAAGCCGGAGGCTGAGGGGAGACCTGATAGAGGTCAACAAAATGATGTGAGGCATAGACAGGGTGGATAGTCAGCGGCTTTTTCCAAGCATGGAACTGTCAATTACGAGGGGGCACATGTTCAAGGTGAGAGGGGGAAAGTTTTTTAAAAATAAATTTACAGTACCCAATTCATTTTTTCCAATTAAGGGGCAATTTAGCATGGTCAATCCACCTACCCTGCACATCTTTCGGTTGGGGGGGGCGAAACCCATGCAAACACGGGGAGAATGTGCAAACTCCACACGGACAGTGACCCAGAGCCGGGATCGAACCTGGGACCTCAGCGCCGTGAGGCAGCAGTGCTAACCACTAGGCCACTGTGCTGCCCGAGAGGGGAAATGTTTAAGGGAGATGTGCAGGGTAAATTTTTCACTCAGAGGGTGGTGGGAGCTGGAACGCCATGCCAGAGGATGTGGTGGAAGCAGGCACATCAGCAACATTTAAGAGGCATCTGGATGGTACACGAATAGGGAGGAAATAGAGAATACGGACCGAATCAGGGAAGAAGGTTTTGTTTTTAGTTAGGGAATCGTGATCAGCACAGGCTTGGAGGGCCGAAGGGCCTGTTCCTGTGCTGTATTTCTCTTTGTCCTTTATTGGCGTGCAGGTACAGCAAGTGATTAGGACGGGAAATGGAATACTGTTATTTATTGCAAGGGAAATGGAATATAAAAGTAGGAATGTTTTGCTCCAGTGACAGAGGGCATTGGCGAGACCACATCTAGAGTACTATGTGGCTTACATCTGCTCCTAATTTGTGTGTTTGTATGTGTGTATGTAACTCGTGAGAGAAGACATTTTAGACATTAACAATCCTCTGAGGAAAGACATTTGTGAGAGTTTGACCTTGTCCTAGATTCCCCAACCAGTGGAAACAATCTCTCAGTATCTATCCTGCCAGACCCCTTGTATGTTTTATTAAGATCACCTCTCATACTTGTACACTCCAGAGAGTATTGGCCCAATTTACCCAGCCACTTATCGTAGGACAACAATGTCTTCCCGGGAATCAATCTCGTGAAGCCTTGCTCCATTGTCTCCAAGACAAGTCTACCCTTCTTTAGATCTGGAGACGAAACATGCACAAAATACTCTGGGTACGGCGCCACCAACATGCTGTGCTGTTGTCGCAAGAGTTCCGCTCTTACCCTCGTAAGAAAGACCAGCATGCCATTTGCCTTCATAATTGCTTGCTGTAGCCGTGTGTTCGAATTCACCGTTCCTTGTACGACAGCAAGTGAATCATTCTGAACTGCAACATTTCAAAATTGCACACCTTTTCAAACAGTGTTATGATTTTCTCAGTACCCAAGTAAAAACCCTCACGCTTCTCGAACTCTACCCAACTTAGGACCCTGCTGCCTGCTCACTTAACCTATTTATTCATCTTTAGTCTCTTTGTGTCCCCCTCAGAGCTTACATTCCCACCTAGAAAACTTGAATATATTATTTCCAATATCATTGTCTCAGTCATTAATATAGATTAGAAAGAACCTAAGAACTGATCCTCACAGTACTGTAACAAGTACAGACTGTGAACTTGAAAATGTCCCATTTATCCCTACTCTCTGCTACCTGCCTATGACCCAATCCTCTATTGATGTTAATATATTACCCCCAAATTCTTTAGCCTTTGTCTTGCATATAAAGCTTTGTGTGACACCTTATCACATGTTTTGGAAATGCAAATATTCTACATCTTTTGGCTTCCTTTCATCTGCTACACACGTTACATCCCCCAACAAACTCTACAAAGTTTGATAAACACGATATACTGATCGTAAAGCCACGCTGAATTTATCTGATCATACTGTGAGTTTCTAAGTGCCTTGTTAAGACTTTATTAATCATAGATTTCAATCTATGACCAGTGCCACCGAGAAGGATGGCACCTTCTACAACACACTGTTCACCACGACCTGGAGGTTCCCCTCCAAGTCACTCACCACCCTAACTTGGAAATATGTCAGCCGTTCCTTCACTGTCACTGGATCAAAATGCTGCAATTCCCTCAGTGTCAGCACTGTGGGTGCGCCTACACCACATGGACTCCAGTGTTCCAAAATGGCAGCTCACCTCCACCTTCTCATTGGCAATTAGAGATTTTTAAAATAAATTTAGAGTACCCAATTCTTTATTCCAATTAAGGGGTAATTTAGCATGGCCAATCCACCTACCCTGCAATATCTTTGGGTTGTGGGGGTGAGACCCAGCACAGACATGGGGAGAATGTGCAAACGCCTCACAGACAGTGACCCAGAGCCGGGATCGAGCCCAGGACCGCTGCACCATGAGGCAGCAGTGCTAACCACTGCGCCACCGTGGCGCCGCAATTATCGATAAGCAATAAATGCTAGGCCTGGTCAACAATCTCTGCTTCCCACAATCGAATAAATAAAGCAAGCTTTCTCCCCTTTGTAAACTGACAGATACCCTTCTGATCTGTTTTGAGGCTGCTAAACTTAACTCTTTTTTTTTTGTTTTGACATGGGATTAACATTTTGAATCGCGTCTTTAATTGTTTCTACAATAACCCACATGAGGCCCACACATGAACACTAATCGATATCCCTGTGGAACGTGTTGAATATGAACTCCCCCGATGGTGAGCCAAGGCCCACCTTGCTGGGACTCGTAAATCCGCCTTTCAAAGTCGGCCCGGTCTGGGACCGTCACTCCAGGCCATCCCGACTGGGACCTTTGAGTTGGAAGCTGCGTTGTGGCCTTTCTTTATGATAACTAATTAGATGTTGTTTAGCTAACCTTCTCTGGCTCCTAAAGCTGTTATATTTCCCAAATGATTATTTTCTTCCGCAGTGTTTAGTCTATTTGCCAACTCAACTTCAGTCAGCTCCCCCTCATATCTATATAATTGGCTTTACTTGTACTCAAGAACATTGTTTTGCACTCGAGTGAGTCACTCTCAAGTTTAATAGTGAATTCAATTGCATTATTGTCACTTTTCCCCAAAGGGTGTTTTGTATCAGTTACTAATTAACCTTGAATCATCATAGCAAGAAGTCTTACAACACCAGAGTTACTCACCTGAGGAAGGAGCAGCGCTCCGAAAGCTAGTGATTCGAAACAAACCTGTTGGACTTTAACCTGGTGTTGTAAGATGTCTTACTGTGCTCACCCCAGTCCAACGTCTTGAATCATCATGTAATACTCGTTCTAAGACAGCCTAATCCTTAGTTTGTTTCACTGCATATTGCTCCAAGAAGCCGTCATACAACCATTAGACAAACCTAGCTTCCACTCTACGTTTGCCAATTTAATTTGACCAGTTTATCACAAGATTTAAGTCTCCCGCAATATTGCATTGTCTTTGCTACAAGCTTCAATGATTTCTTGAGTAATGCTCTGTCCAACAGTATAACTACTGTCGATGATGTGTAAACTACTACCAATCGTGTTTTATGACCATTGTTATAGAATATAGAATTTATAGTGTAGAAGAAGGCCATTCGGCCCATTGAGTCTGCACCAGCCCTTGGAAAGAACACCGTACTTAAGCCCATGCCTCCACCCTATCCCCATAACCCAGTAACCAACGTAACCTTTTTTGGTCACTAAGGGCAATTTATCATGGCCAATCCACCTAACCCGCACATCTTTGGACTGTGGGTGGAAACCGGAGCACTCGGAGGAAACCCACGCAGACACGGGGAGAACGTGCAAACCCCGCACAGACTGTGACCCAGCCGGGAACCGAACCTGGGACCCTGGAGCTGTGAAGCAACTGTGCTAACCACTCTGCTACTGTGCTGCCCGTTATTACCAATCTTCGCCCTGGAACATTGCAAATATGTATTTAGAAGTTTTGCTTTTGTGCAGAGAGCCTCGAATGAAAACTTCTTGACTGCCGTTATCCACTGTTCCTGCTGTTTACCCAGGTTTTAGGTCTTTTTGTTTATTAACAATTACACAGTATAAAATAACCAAGCTAAATACAAACGAAAAAAATCACCAGCAGCCTGCAAGGCTGCTGCAAGAAATCGCTTCAGGTAATCGGCCAGGCGGCAGAAGTGGCGGCTCGCTGGCCTTCAATGCCATGGACAGCGCTACGTTGATGCAGCAGAACAGGAACCATTCATTCAGTCGTGACCCTCACCTTCGAAGGTGCAACACAATTTTTGGGATGTGTAAATGGCGATGGGGGTGGGTGGGAATCAATGTGGCTGAATAACGGAAGTTCTGAGAAACACAAGTTTCAGTGAGGAGCTGAAGGGATTGGTAAAGAAATGGGGCGGGATTGTCCATTGGCTGATGCCGGAATTGGGAAACGTAATTGGGCGGAGAATCGGGTCCGACGCCAAAATCGCGGCGGCTGCCATTTGACGCCAAATCGCGATTCTCCGTCACCTCAACAGCGGCGTCACTGCCAGTCGGAAAGCACTACAGCAAACACCATTTGCATATCATTAACAGGCCTGACCCGGTATTCTCCGGGGCCTCCGTGATTCTGCGCCTCCGATTGGCCGAGTTCCCGATGGTGCCGTTCCCATTTGCTTTTTAACTATTGTGAAACCTGTGTCGTGGCTGCTGAGGGAGAGAGAGGGGGTATGGAAAGTTTGCTGACAGTTGTGCTACTGGCCGGGGGGGGGCTTCTGCCAGGGCCTGGGGGTGTAGTGCCCTGCCCTTGAACATCCTATCACTGCCCTTGAACATCCTATCAAAACTATTTTTCCACGCCAGTAACTCTGGGTAACTCTGCTTCAGTCAGTAACTCTGCCAGTTCGCTCCACAGTTTCACATTCCTTTGTGATACAAAGTGTCTGCTTGCTCCCAAATCTCTTCCATTTCCTCTAGGCGCCTATATCCAGCCACTGCTTCTTTATCAAATAAAAATTTTTTCTACCACGTTCCAATCTTTCACTTGTTTTTTTGAAAATGTTTTTATTGGAGTTTTTTTTACTTTTTATATACAATGAAAATAAACGTAAGCACGCCTGTACACACCACTTATGGTTTACAAAAGCTCCACATTTGAGAAACCCTCCGAACCCCAACCTCTCAAACTTCCCCAAAGCCACTTCCCCTTCTTGTTGTAAGATGTGTTTTCTTTATTCGCTGGTTCTTCAGTCCTGTACATAGTGGGGTAGTGTAGCCACATCTGGTATGTTGTTTTTATTTACAAACATTCAGTGCGGGGCGGATGGGGGCATGTGCCCCCGTGTGGGGTGTGGTTGGCTTATGTGCCTCCCGATTCTCTCCCCCCTCCCACCTCTCCCCCTCTCCCTTTCTGTCAGTGTTTGCGATCCCTCTGTGGGCGCCTACTCCCCTTTGTGGTATCATCACAAATGTAAAAACTGCAAGGGTTAATGAAATGTCCAGATCAGCCACTAGATGGAGCTGGAGTTACAAGTATATAAGACATTGATGCAAAGTCAAAGCATTGCCTGGCATCTTTGACTTTGTCTATATATATGTTTCTGGAACCTGCCTCTTCATTCACCTGAGGAAGGAGCAGTGATCTGAAAGCTAGTGTTTGAAACAAACCTGTTGGACTTTAACCTGGTGTTGTAAGATCTCTTCCCGAAAATATAAACTTAAGCCAAAAAAAAAGGGGTAAAATTCTTAAAGTGATGCAGGAGCAGAGGAACCTAGGTGTATCTGTGTATAAGTCATTGATGGTGACAGGACAGGTGGAGAGAGCAGTTAAGAAAGCACAATGCATTCTGAGCTTTATTAATAGGGGCATAAGAGCTAGGAGGTTACTCTAAACTTATCCAGGACCCGAGTTAGACCACAGCTGGAGTACTGTGGACAGTTCTGGGTGCCACACATCAGGAAGGATGTGATCACATTGGAAAGAGAGCAGAAGAGGTTTACAAGAACGGTTCCAGGGATGAGAAACTTCAGTTATGATGATTGATTGGACAAGTTCTCCTCGGAGAGAAGAAGGCTGAAACGCAGTTTGATAGAGATGTTCAAAATCATGAGGGGGGCTGGATAGAGTAGATCGGGAGAAATTTTCCCCACAGGTTTAAAGGGCTCAGTAATCTGAATAATAAGCAAATATGATGTGAGAAAAAGTCTTTTTGGCTGGAATATGTGGTGATATGCATCACTGTATATACCCAAGGGGTGAATTTAAATACACTACAACTAAATAACCACTAGAGGGAGCACCAGAGATGTCATGACATGCAGACAGACAGCCAATGGGTCATTACAACAGGACACAACCAATGGGTAATCAGGACACCCAGAGGTGGCATTACCACAAGGGGGCACTTCACAACCCATCTAAAAGGGCACATGCTTTGCCTCTTTCCACAGACAGACATCTAGAGAGTACAGCAGGGTTGATCAGCAGCATCACACCCAGCACGTGGCTTAGAGCAGGCTGGGAAAGATAGACTGAGTTACCACAATTAGATTAGCAGAGTCAAACTCATTGAGAACTGTGCTAATAGTTCAATAAACACATTGAACTCATTTCATAGTCTGGAGTTTCCTTTGTCAAAGCATACATCAAGGAAGCAGCTTATGCTACACGAAGCAGTAGAACACAACAGAATGCACCGACTGGAAGTGGGGTGGAGGCAGATTCAATCGAGACATTCGGGGGGGCATCAGATGATGACTTGATTTGAAACAATGTGCAGGGGAATGGGGAAAAGGTATGGGAATGGCACTGAGTTTGGAGAGCTTGCACAGACACGGTGGGCCGAATGGCACTGTAACTATTCTAAGGGGGAGGGCTGACTGGTGGAGATTTAACCTGAGGATCACCACACCTCAGGCGAGGGGCAAAGTTGAGAAGGTGGGGCCTTCATGAATAATCTCAGCCTATATGGGGATTGAACCCGCGCTGTTGCCCCTGTTCTGCATTGTGAACCAGCTGTGCAGCCAACTGAGCTAAACCCCCCCCCAGACATTAGTCATTGGTTGAACGGCAGTGACCAGAGATTCTGGACGATGTGTTTCTCCCTCTTTAACTTCCTCAAATTCTTTGAGGAAGACGGGACCCCTTTCCAAACCGTGATCTGCCCCACACCTAGAATTTCGAAAGGCATTGTGCAAAGTAGCAGTGGAACGCCAGGTGATTGATTCGGATTTCATTCCAGTGTTTTATTTCCTTTTTACTTACATAATTGAACGATGAGGGAATGCGGATATTTTGCCATGTTCACGATCTCCGCTCTGAATCTCCTCTGGGTCAATGCGTAAATGCAAGTGTTTGTACAGGAGCTGGTGCACATTAGCAGCACCGTGGTTCTGACCGCCAGATGAAGTGAGTTTGAACCTTGGAAGGTAACTGTCTGTGTGACGCCGACGCATATGTGGATGACGGTAATGGGCGCCGTCAGGACAATGAAGCTGCCGGAGATGGCGAACAGCAGTATAATGGATGTTCTTCTACTCTTCAGTTCTGGATCAGCGCTGCTTTCCCCATTGCTGCTCACCTTCAGGGCTCTGCGAGCTCTACTGGCCACTACGATGCAACGGGCAGTGAGAGAATTCAGCAGGAGCAGCAAAGGAATTGGAAGCAAGGTGCTCGAGAGGTTGGTGATCCATTTGTGAGCCGTCCACTCCGGCGAGGTAAAATATTCGGTGATGGTGTGGCACCCCCATTGTATTTCATTCACAATATAATAAGGCTCATAACGGAAAGGCATGGGGATGTTGATGCAAATATTGAGAACAAACATGATCGTTATAACCAGCGTGGCGGTTCTTGCAGTGCAGTATGTTGACTTCACTTTCTGGCAACAAATTGCCACGAAGCGGTCAAAGGTGAAGGACATTGTGAACCAGATAGAGAGCTGAATGCTCGTCCCTTGCATGAAGGCGCTTAAACGGCAGGCGTGGGTGTAGTTCAGCAGCGAGCCTGGAAAGTGGTACTTGACGATTTGGCTGACAACGACATTGAAGATCAGGACCATTAAGTCTCCCACTGCCATGGCCACCATGTAGCGAGTGATTCCTTTGGAGAGACCACATTTTCCTCGGTAAAGAATCACGGCGGTCAGCAGGTTCGCTGGAAGAAATGCAGAATCAGGAAATTTGCCAAAACACTCAGCCGCCATGCTTACCCCTTTGGAGCTCAGAACCTGGAGACCGAGCGGGATGGGTGGTGGGGCGCTGGTAGTAATCCTAGCCTCCTACTGCAGTTTAGTAATACCTATTTTCCAATCCATGAAGGGAATATCAGGTGTAATGTACAATGGCTGGTCAATGAAACGGAACCGGACTAGCCGTAATAATAGTGGCTACCAAAGGCTAGGAATCCTACAGCGAGTAACTCACCTCCTGACTCCCCAAAGCCTGCCCACCATCTACAAGGCAGAAGTCAGAAGTGTAATGGATTACTCTCCATTTGCCTCCAACACTCAAGAAGCTCAACACCATCCAGGACAAAGCAACCCCATTGCTCCCCTTTCCACAAGCATTCAATCCCTCCATCGACGCACAGTGACAGCCGTGTGTACCATCTACAAGATGCACTGCAGCAACTCGCCAAGGCTCCTCAGGCAGCACCTTCCAAACTCACAACCGCTACCATCTAGAAGGACAAGAGCAGCAGATACTTGGGAACCCCACCACCTCGAGCTTCCCCTCCAAGCCACCCACCATGCTGACTTGGAAATATATCGCCGCTCCTTCACTGTCCTGGAACTCCCTTCCGAACAGCACAGTGGATGTACCTACACTTCAAGAACTGAACAGTTTAAGAAGGCAACTCATCACCACCTTCTGAAGGGCAACTAGGGAGAGCAATAAATGATGGCGACACCCACACCCCATAAATGAATAAAATATAATAATTCAATATTACCCACTACACCTAATAGATAACCTCGATCGTATTAAAAGTGCCAGTTTCAAATGTTCGCCACCTCTTCACTGTACATTTTTACTTTTTTTAAGTCCTAATAAGATTTCCTAATATGTAATACTCAATAAAAACATATACCGTGCCTTTCTGGATGGGGGCATCCAATGCTGGATTAACACCACCCAATGTTGTTCAGCAATGTGACTTCAGATGAGAATGCAAAGAGGTGGGGAAAAGCGACGTTGGAGCCAAATGTTGTCGGTTTCCTGACAATTGGTTTTGGTTAAAACGTGAACATATTTCTTTTATTCTTTCAAGGGATGCCGGCTTCGCTGACTGGGTCAGCATTTTATTGCCCATCCCTAATAGCCCATGAACTGAGTGGCTTGCTAGACCTTTTAGGAGCCTTGCTAGTGCATTGAAGAGTCAACCAAATTTTTGTAGATCTGGAGCTACAAGTAGATAAGAATGGCAGATTTCGCTCCCTTAAACCCCTTTCAATGCATTCACAGAATCCCTACAGTGCAGAAGGAGGCCATTCAACCCATCGAGTCTGCACCGACCCTCTGACCCTAGGTCCATTCTGCCACTCTACCCCCGTAACCCTGCACATTGATCATAGCTAACCTACCTAACATGTACAACTTTGGACACTAAGTGGCAATGTTAGCACGGCCAATCCACCTCACCTGCACATCTTTGGACTGTGGGAGGAAACTGGAGCACCCAGAGGAAACTCACGGGGACGCTGGGAGAATGTGCAAACTCCACACAACCACCCAAGGCCGGAATCCATCATGGGTCTCTGGCGCCGTGAGGCAGCAGTGCTAACCCATTGTGCAGCCCTGTGTAAACATATGAAAGTCTATTGCCAGACCAGTGATTGGTCCCTGTATGATACCTCTGGTCAATTCTTCTTGCATATTGAAGCCAATATAAAAGTGCAAATAACCTCAAATATGTGAACATTGCTCGACTCCAACACATCACATTACACGTCAATGGAAACGGCTGTATTAAAATGAAACAACAGCAATTTTTTCTAACATTTCTTGTATTAGACGGTTAGAAATGTGTAGAAAGTCGACATAAAATAAAGGCTTACCATTCTAAAAGAGCGGGTCGAATCATTGGGATCTGGGGAGTTCATCTGCCCTGATAGTTGAAAGTAGCAGGGTAGGTGGGGAAAATGGGTAAAAGGACAGACAGTATCCTGGAGCTTATACGCCACAACACAGAGAACAAAGCAAGGGAGTTACAGCAAAACCTTAACAAAACATTGGCCGGAATTCTCTGGTTGTTGGGATTCTCTTTCCCCGTTGGCGTAGGGGGGTTTCATTGGGAAATCCCATTGACCAGTGGGAAGACAGAATCCAGCCGCCAGCGAACAGCGTGCCACTGAGAAAGACCGACTGGGGGAATCGGGGAACCCCGCCCATTGCTTCAACCTCAATCAGAGTATCCCGTCCAGTTCTGGGTACCTCGTTTGACCGTGGATTTGATTGGAGAGGGTGCAGAAAAGATTTACCAGAACCTTTCCCGGGAGGAAAGATTGGAGAAACTGCGGCTGCTCTCCTGGCAAGAGGAGGTTTGGGAAGAGATTTGATACATTTGTTCAAGAGCTTGAGGGATGCGGACAAATGAGATAGTGAGGAGCCAGCAATCCCCGACTGGCAGGGGCGTCAAGAACCAAGTGACATCCATGGAGCGTGACTGGCAAATACCACCTCACGGAAGGCAGGAGAATAAAGAACATGCAAGGAAATTGCAACCGTGGTTTGCGATTACTTACCAGGGACGCCAATAATTACAAGAAATGGGTAGAACACCTCGATGGGAAACATGTGCCGTCCCATTCTCTGTTAACATCGGGAGATGTCAAAACGAGGCAACTGCCTTGCGACAGACTTAATTTATACACGAGCCAATCCTCCAGTGAGAGGGTGAGATCACATCGCAGGTGTCATGGGCCAGACACTTAGGAGCAAACAAGTTGCTATCTCTCTTCATAAATCAGTAATTAAGAGAGGTTCTCCAATCTCAGGAGAACTAAAAACTCCAGAATCTCAGCGTTGGCAAATTCTCACCTCTGGGACTCTCACGGCACTGTCATTGTCTCGGCATGAATGGCTCAATGGTTCCCAGAAGTGGATGTAGACAGCCAGCTTTCACGTTTGTGATGTTGTCTCCCCCGCCCACCTCCCGGCTCACCTCCAGCCCTGGGGGGGGGGGGGGGGGGGGGGGGGGGGGGTCAGTGAATCAGGATGCTGAAACCCTGGGCTGTTACTTTGACATGGCCAAGGACAACGAGGGCAACTTTCACATTGGCCACAAAGGTTAGGTTGGGTTACAGGAATGGGAAGGGGGGGGGAGGGGTTTGGACCGAGGTAAGGTTCGCTATTCGGACAGTAGGTGTAGAATCGATTGCCGAATGGCCTCCTTCTGCACTGTAGGGATTCTAAGACAATTATTCCCGGCCATGTTCTGTTCATGTCTCTGGCAGCACTCCAGGTTTGAAAGACCAGCTGATCTCCGTTACTTTACTCGCTCCCCATTCAATCGCCACCTGACAGCCTGGGCTGGAACCGGCAGGCCTTGATGGTGGAAGCTTCTCCCTGAAATATTCCACCTCATTCTGACCCCTGTCTTTTGGAGACCTTCCCTATCACCGCCTTTCCGATCAAATGTGTTCCAATGCCTATTCCTTGGCTCGGCATCTGGTGTGACTTGTTATTAATCCTGCTTTTCCAATCTATCCTCTGAAATGAGGTCCCACATCCATGGAACCGTTCTTGACAATCTTTCCTACGCCTTCCCTCCAGCCATTCAAATCCTTCCCACACTGCGGTGCGCAGATTTCCACACGGGATTCCCGCTGAGGCTAATGTTTCAGAAAGGTTCCTTGCGACTCTCTCACTTTTGTACTCTTTACTTCTATTTATAAATCTCAGGATCCAGCACACCCTTTTTCACTGCTTTCTGGTCCATCTCCGACAACAGTAACAATCTGTCCTCAGAAATGTGCAGTAGCTGCCCCATTACCTCCTCCCTACTCAGCGTCCAAAGACCTGAACACTCTTCAGGTGAGACAATGCTTCATGTGCACCTCCTTCAATCTGGTCTCTTGCATTCGCTGCTCCCAGTGCGGTCTACTCTACATTGGAGAGACTAGATGCAGACTGGGTAACCGCTTTGCAGAATACCTTTGGTCCGTCTGCAGCCTCCCTGTTGCTCACCATCTCAACTCACCGTCCTGCTCTCATGTCCACATGTCCGTCCTTGGCCTGCTGCAATGTTCCAGTGAAGTCCAACGCAAACTGGAGGAACAGCATCTCGTCTTCCGATTAGGCACGTTGCAGACTTCCGGACTTGACATTGAGTTCAACAACTTCAGACTGTGGACTCTCTCCTCCACCTTTCACCCCATTTTTATTGATATCAATTCATTTTAATTTCTTCCATTATCTGTTTTTCCCTCAGGATTTCCTCCCCTGCCCCCACCTTCCCTGGGACCGTCAGTTCGCTGTTCCTCATTGTCCTTTGACATACTCCATGCCTTTGCTCTGCCATTCACACATTCTAATCTCTTTATGTGCCACTATCAGCACCCTTCTTAGCCTCAATCACCTCATTTACAGTCCCTTTGTCTTTCTGTCCACGACATCTTTGTCAGTCTCCACCTATCACTGGCCCCCTATCCAGCCCCTCCTCCCCCCCCCCCCCCACAACAGTATAAATCTGACCCTATTTCCAGTTCTCGCTGGTATTGACAAAGAGTCATCCAGACTTGAAAAGTTCGCTCTCTGCTCTCTCCACAGGTGCTGTCAGACAGGCAGAGGTTGTGCACTATTTTCTGATTTGGTTTCAGATTCCAGCATCCGCAGTAACTTGCTTTTGTCTTTTGTGTCCACGCAAAGCGTCAAGCTCCTCTGTCCTTGTCGCCACTTTTGGTGATTTGTTATTTCCTACCAAAATAGAACATACAGTGCAGAAGGAGGCCATTCAACCCATCGAGTCTGCACCAACCCACTTAAGCCCTCACTTCCACCCTATCCCCGTAACCCGATAACCCCTCCTAACCTTTGTTTTTTGGTCACTAAGGGCAATTCAGCATGGCCAATCCACCTAACCTGCACGTCTTTGGACTGTGGGAGGAAACCGGAGCACCCGGAGGAAACCCACGCAGACACGGGGAGAACGTGCAGACTCCACACAGTGACCCAGCGGGGAATCGAACCTGGGACCCTGGAGCTGTGAAGCCACAGTGCTATCCACTTGTGCTACCGTGCTGCCCAAAATGGGCGTCACAACTATTACAATGCCGGACAAGATGCCAAGTGGCCAGAACCACAATATTTTATTTTAATTTTGGAAGACCGTAAGACCATAGGAGCAGAATATAGGCCACTCGGTCCATAGATTCTGCTCCACTATTCAATCATGGCTGATATTTTAGTCATTCCCATTCTTCTGCCTTCTCCCCATAACCCCCAAAATCTTTATTAATCAAGAACCTATCTATCTCTGTTTTAAAGACACTCAGTGATTTGGCCTCCACGGCCTTCTGCGGCAAAGAGTTCCACAGATTCACCACCCTCTGGCTGAAGAAATTCCTCCTCATCTCTGTTTTAAAGGATCGTCCCTTCAGTCTGAGATCGTGTCCTCGGGCTCTAGTTCTTCCTACTGGTGGAAAGACCTTCTCCACGTCCGCTCTATCCAGGCCTCTCAGCATCCTGTAAGATTCAATAAGATCCCCCCTCATCCTTCTAAACCCCAACGAGTACAGACCCCGAGTCCTCAAATGCTCCTCATATGACAAGCGCTTCATTCCAGGGATCATTCTTGTGAACCTCCTCTGGACCCTTTCCAAGGCCAGCACATCCTTCCTTAGATACGGGGCCCAAAACTGCTCACAATAATCCTAATGGGGTCTGACGGGAGCCATATACAGCCAGGAGTGTGAGTAGAATATCTTCCTCCAGGAGTGATTACACACAGAAATAGGGATACGGTATATTGAAACAAACTTAATTAGCAACACAGTATTAAATTATCTTTAACATCACACAAGAAAATAGCCTACAATTATCCCTTAAATAATGCCAATCAATACATGGACACAATAACCCTGAACTGCTATCTTTATTTTCACTCAAACAACAAAAAAAACTCTCAGCTCTCAATCCACTTTCAAATACAGTGAGCACTCAGGAATACTTGCTCTACACAGATGTCTGAATACTTCACTTTGAGATCGAGATATTTTGACTCTACTTTAAAGAAAGAGACCTGGTCCTGCTCGAACAATGCAGGATCTCTCTTCTTGGATTTCTTCAGAAGCAGCTCTCAGCTTGTTTCAGCTTGCCTTCCGGCCACACAACTCAAACGCTGAACTGTTTGGAAAGAAACTGTTAGTCTGTCTACAGACATATCTTTAACTGGACTGTATCGAGAGCAGATGCTTGACTTCTGTTCACATCCCAATCTGACACTAAACTGTGTTGCTGCAAAATGTCTGGTACTCTGGCTTCACCCATCACTATACCAAGCTGAAACACATGCCTTCAACTATTTACTCCCAGGACCCACAGTGATTGAACACAGATCTCTTGTGCGTGTTGTGCTCCTGAGAAGAAATATGACCCCTGAGTGAGTCAAGACTCTTTGAACATTTGTGACCAGAAAAGACATTGATTGACTCGTGCTGTTCTGTGAGCACATGACCGGAAACATGAAATCAGTGCCAGCGAGATCTGTATCAGAAGGAGAGGCAGAGATTTAATCAGTGAAGCCTCAAGGAGCAATATCGTAGAAGGAGGAAGCCTCAGGAATCCATCTTTAAGGTAGAGTCTGATCCCCACTTGTGCCTTGCCAAGTGCAGTTGGGTAGTGGACATCCTACACAAGCCCAGTATTCAAAATTAGATAAGTATTAACAGTTCAACATATGCTTATAGTGGTAGCAAAGGAAGATCGAATAACGGGTGTGCTTTTGCCGAACCCCTTGGTGGGGGGGGGGGGGGGGGGGGGGGGGAAGAATGTGCCCAACCTAACAGCGATGGCGAAAGCCTGGCCAGGTTGGTATCGCCAAAATGAGGGAGAGGTCTCCGTGCTGCCATCCTCGTATGTTGAATGGAGTAAATGGTGAGAGAGCATTTGAAAGCAGCTCCCCCTTGTTCACTGCAAGCAGCTGAGGTGCGAGTCGGTGGAATCAGATGGCCAGAGAGCCAGGTATGGCGTGATTAATGTGGGGGCCCATTTTTGGGACGAGGGGAGGTTGAATTCAGGCCGCAGCCATGGCAATGTGGCTGAAGTGAAACATCTTGCAAAACCGCCCAAAATGACACGTTGAATCTTCCCTGCTGAATGGTGCCCTATATTTCATGACTAGGGTCTGGTTTAGCTCACTGGGTTAAATCGCTGGCTTTTAAAGCAGACCAAGCAGGCTAGCAGCACGGTTCGATTCCCGTACCAGCCTCCCCGGACAGGCGCCGGAATGTGGTGACTAGGGGCCTACTCGTGACGATAAGCGATTTTCATTTCATTAGGGGCTGGTTTAGCTCACTGGGTTAAATCGCTGGCTTTTAAAGCAGACCAAGCAGGCTAGCAGCACGGTTCGATTCCCATACCAGCTTCCCCGGGCAGGTGCCGGAATGTGGCGACTAGGGGCTTTTCACAGTAACTTCATTGAAGCCTATTTGTGACAATAAGCAATTTTCATTTTTCATTTTCATGACTTTACGTCTGTTGAATATCGGCTGAAGTGTTTGTGCTTGGAAATCTAGAGCAGTTTTCCATTTGGCGAAGAGCAAAGATGGAAATGGCAGAAACTGTTGAAAAAAGAAAAAGGTCTCTGCTCTCCATGAGGCGGTTCTTTCCTGTTTATTCCCTTAATTTTATTTTTGCCATTACATTTTTGATCCATGGGTGATTATTGGACATGTGTCTTTAAGGTAAACACCCTGTTTATTTAACTCAAGCAGAAGAATCCAGAAGTCTGTGCTGGTTTGAATGGGAGTTGTTGACTGGCTAGCACAAACTAGGTAGATGGACTGAGACTTGGTTTGATTGATTTGGCTGGTGGCCAATGAATTGGCCCAAAAGGCGGCGCTCTGCCTGGTAACAGGTGGCGATTGGATCTTATCCCAGTTTCAGTTTTGATTTTAGCAGCACTGAAAAGACACAGCTTATTCTCTCCAGAAAGATCTGGCTAACCCTCTCCAGAAAGCCTGCAGTGAGGGGTGTCTCTCTCTATCCAGCAGCCTGTGGGTGCTGTGTCCCTCAAACTGCAGAGGCCTGAAGGCAAATAACAAACTGAGAGGAAAGTTTCTGGAGGAGAGTTGAGCACTATATTTAAATCTACAGTGAATGTCTGTGCAGGCTGCAACAAAGACTTTAATCTGCAAGCTTGCTGTAAAGAGAAGGTTGCTAAGAACCATCATTTGAAACAAAGCCTCTTTCTTCCTATCACCTACAATTTTAATCCCCTTCCACCCCTCTGTATTTATCTGTCTTGTGTGTGTGTGTGCAGAGGGTGGGGGGAAATTAAAGTGGGAGTTAGGTATTAGTTAATGGTTGAACAATTGTATTTGCTGTGCATTTCATTATAGTCCTTGTTATAAGTAAACAGTAATTGTGTTTACATTCACAAACCTCGTGACTGTAATTATTGTGCAGCCAAAGGCTTTGTGTATTTTTGACGAATTATTGGTTAATTCACTTGTGTTGTGACTCTGGGATGAATGCTGCTTTAATTGACTGTGTACTTGCCCAGGATGATGTCGTAACATGATTTAGGGGCTCGTCCAGGATCTTTGGCACTGTGGACTGCGAAGTTTGGGTTACAGTGTAAATTAAAAAGAGACAGCAGATTTGTATCAATATAACAGGATGGCTCTGGAAGCTACTAAGTATTTTCATCAGATGGATGACTTATCTCTGATTTATTTAAAAGAGCTCTGCAAAAACAAGTTAGCTGAATCGGAAGGCGAATTGGAAATAGAGGTACCCGTTAGAGCTGGGAAGGTGGAGATAATTGAGGCAATTGCTCACCATTTCAATTTGAAAGAACTGCGTGAAGTACAGCCAGTGGCAAGGCAACAATCAGTAGAATTGGCTAAAATCCAGCTACAAATGAAGATGCAGCAAAGAGAAATGGTGCTGAGGCAAAAAGAGAAAAAGGAATGGAGATGAGGCAAAACGAAAAGGACAAAAGAAGAAGAAATGGAGAGGGAAATGAGGAAGTTGGAATTAGTGAATGACTTCCAGCTTAAGGCACTAGGAATTAGCGGGAGCTGCCAAAAAGTAGAGGAGGCTTAATACTGGAGCAGAACCCAGTGGGGGCATGTTTAAATATATACAAGCCCTCAATTTGATAGGAAGGAGGTAGAGATGTTTTTCTAGGGCTTTTGAGAAAATAGCAACCCAAATTGGGTGGCCAAGAGAAAAGTGGACATTGCAGAGTAAACTGACGGGGAGGGCACAGGAAGTTTTTTCCCACTTGTCAGAGCAGGTGTCTACGGATTATGACGTGGTTACAAAAGATTATTCTGGATGCGTAGGAATTGGACAGACTTAAGGTTTGAGCAGAACAATTTTGATAGATGGGTAGGGGCATTAGGAGTTGCAACTGCCGATGAAGCTCTGAGAGAGGTCATTCTCTTACAGGATTTTAAGAAATGGTCCTTTCTATGGAATTTAAGAATTCCTCCTTTCTATAGTAAGAACCTATGTCAAGGACCAGAGGGTGAAAACTGCTAGGCAAGCAGTAATTATGGCTGACGATTATGAGCTAATCTATAAATCTATTAAATTTGTTTTTATATTTACATTTGTTTCACCCCATAAGTTTGAAAATGGGATAAGGAAGTGGGAGAGTGAAAGGAAGGCCAAAGTAAAAAATGGATTGCTGGGAATGCTCTGAGGTCTACTCAGGAAGAGGTCACCAGGAAGGAAGGTACGGAGGGTGAAGGTGAGACTCAAAGCCGAGGTGTTACCATTGGAATAAGGTAGGACACGTTCATTCAGCATGTTGGAAGTTAAAAGGAAAGTCCATGGGAGTTCACCAGTTGTGAACCTCTGAATATATTTATCATTAAATTTAAATAAATCCCTCCCGAAATTGTGTTTCTCCTCATTGTCTATCACAAATACCAGTCTGGGTTTAAAATCTGCTCTCAATTCATTTTGAGTGTCTCTTCTGTGTAAAACTGTCTGTGAGGGGCGGGTATGAAGCCACATTGACAACATTCTGGAACGGGACAAATCTCTATCCTCCACAAAGAGATTTCTCATGAAGTCAATGCGGGAAAAGATGGTGCAGCTTTTTCACAGAGATTGTGGAGAATACCACAGGGCAGATTGTAGCTTTGACTGGACTCAGCTGATTTGAGGTAAACGCTGCTGTGGCAGCAGGTGTGAGGAATGAGGTAGATTCGAGATATGCCGGGGTTTTGTCTCAGAGAAAGATTATCCCCTTTTTTTCAGCTGACGCAGCCAAACCCATAACTATCTTAAGAGACACAGGTGCTATTCAAACTCTTTTTACAGCAGATGGATTTGATTTTCCCTCCAGAGAGTTAAAAAAAAAATTTAGAGTACCCAATTCATTTTTCCAATTAAGGGGCAATTTAGCGTGTTCAATCCACCTACCTTGCACATCTTTGGGTTGTGGGGGCAAAACTCACGCAAACACGGGGAGAATGTGCAAACTCCACACGGACAGTGACCCAGAGCCGGGGTCGAACCTGGGACCTCGGCGCCGTGAGACTGCAGTGCTACCACTGCATCACCATGCTACCCTTTCCCTCCAGAGAGTTCAACGAAAGCTAGATATTAGTGAATGGGTTAAGTGGAGATTTCCCATCATCAGTGATCACTTCCCTTTTAAAATTAAGGGAAAGGTCGATAGAGAATCATGTAGTAATTCTGCCACAGCATCTATTAATGATAACCAGAAAGTTCATGAAGCCAATAACATGCCATCCTCCGATCCTGAAAACAATTGGAATCTGGAAAGCATAAAGTTTCAGCCCACATTGTAAAGGTCCTTCCTGTTTATTCCATTATTTCCCCTTTCTTTTATTTTCCTGTTGTATTTTGATCTATGGATGATTAATGGAGATGCCACTTTAAGACACGAAACCTGTAGGAGGTTTGTGCCTTTAATTCAGCAGCAGGAGAGGTCACTGTGCTAGTCTGTGCTGATTTAAGCTGTAGCTCTAGATTGACCGGCACCAATGACAGAAATTGGCTGTGACTCGGTTTGATTGATTTGGCTGGTGGTCAATGAATTGGCCAAAATGTTGTGCTCTGTCTGGTAACAGGTGTTGATTGGATCTGATTCCCCCTGGAACGTCTTTCAGGACTCTAAGGGTTGAGTATGGTTTCAGCTTTGATCTGGGGAGCCCCAGGAAAGGACCTGTTATCCTGTCCCTCTCCGTTTTACTCCAGAATGGTTGTGTTTTCTGAACTGACAGAGAACCCGGATGACTCTATGTGCAGGAGAACCATTACTGGCTGTGAACACAGAGGCAGAACTGACCAACTATCTCTCCTGAAAGGTAAAGGCAAAACCAACCAACTCTCTCTGCAGAAAGATAGGGGCCTGAATGCAAATCTCAAACTAAAGGCAAGGTTAAACAGCAATAAGGTGTCTTACCAGAAGGCTTGATGCCTGTGAGTGCTGCATTTTCTAAACTACAGGGACCTGAATGAATGATTCTACAAGAAGACCGTTACTGGCTGAACAGCAGAGACTTTAATGAGCAAGCTTAGTGTGAAGAAAATCTGCTAAATAACCACTATGCTAAGCAAAGACTCTTATCAGCACTAGAGTGCTGAGCTTGTGGCATTTGAGTGCTACAGTGAGAGTTTGGTGACTGAGGGAGTATAAGGGTTCATTTTTATTTAAAGTCTAGTATTTCTTTTATTTAGTTAATTAACTTAAAAGTTGCTGTTTGGTCTATAAGAAGGTGAATTTTGGGACTTACGTGCAGCTGGAGCTTGTTAATTAGTTAATTGCATTAGGCCAGTTTTCAGAAGCTAGAGTCACAGTATAAATAGGAGCTAGTTACAGTGCAGACTTTGTTTGCACGAGAGTGCTGAGCTTGTGGCATTTGAGTGCTACAGTGAGAGTTTGGTGACTGAGGGAGTTAGGTGAGGAGGGAGTAAGGTGCTCCTGACATTTCATTTCATTTCCTATATTTATCAAAGAGCGTGAAGAGAGCCAGGAGTTTAGAGTACAGCTGACTGGAAGTAGAGTCAGAGGGCGGAGGTCCAGTTGGTCCAAGGGGCAGCTAATTCTGTAAAGTAAGAGGGGATGGAGGCTAGGGCAGTTGCATGCTCCTCCTGTAGGATGTGGGTGGTGAGGGATACCACTGGTGTCCCCGCTGACTATACCTGCGGGAAGTGCACCCAACTCCAGCTCCTCAGAGACCGTGTTAAGGTACTGGAGCTGGAGCTGGATGAACTTCGGATCATCCGGGAGGCAGAGGGGGTCATAGAGAAGAGTTACAGGGAGGTAGCCACACCAAAGGTACTGGACAAGAGTAGCTGGGTTACAGTCAGGGGAAAGAAAACTAACAGGCAGACAGTGCAGGGATCCCTCGTGGCTGTTCCCCTTCAAAACAAGTATACCGTTTTGGATGCTGTTGGGGGGGATGACCTACCGGGGGAAGGCCCCAGCGGCCAGGTCTCTGGCACTGAGTCTGGCTCTGGGGATCAGAAGGGAAGGGGGGAGCATAGAAAAGCAATAGTAATAGGAGATTCAATGGTTAGGGGAATAGATAGGAGATTCTGTGGTCGCGAGCGAGACTCCCGAAAGGTATGTTGCCTCCCGGGTGCCAGGGCCAGGGATGTCTCTGATCGTGTCTTCAGGATCCTGAAGGGGGAGGGTGAGCAGCCAGAAGTCGTGGTTCACATTGGTACCAACGATGTAGGTAGGAAAAAGGGTGTGGAGGTAATAAACAAGTTTAGGGAGTGAGGCTGGAAGTTAAAGGCCAGGACAGGCAGAGTTGTCATCTCTGGTTTGTTGCCGGTGCCACGTGATAGCGAGGCTAGGAATAGGGAGAGAGTGCAGTTGAACACGTGGCTGCAGGAATGGTGTAGGAGGGAGGGCTTCAGGTATTTGGATAATTGGAGCGCATTCTGGGGAAGGTGGGACCTGTACAAGCAGGACGGGTTGCATCTGAACCAGAGGGGCACCGATATCCTGGGAGGGAGGTTTTCTAGTACTCTTCGGGAGGGTTTAAACTAATTTGGCAGGGGAATGGGAACCGGATCTGTAGTCCAGCAACTAAGGTAGACGATAGTCAGGACGCCAAAGCACGTAGTGATCCAGTGGGGAAGGTAACAATGACAAAGGAGAGTACTTGCAGGCAAGGAGATGGGTTGAAGTGTGTATACTTTAATGCAAGAAGCATCAGGAATAAGGTGGGTGAACTTAAGGCATGGATCTGTACTTGGGACTACGATGTGGTGGCCATCACGGAAACTTGGATAGAAGAGGGGCAGAAATGGTTGTTGGAGGTCCCTGGTTATAGATGTTTCAACAAGATTAGGGAGGATGGTAAAAGAGGTGGGGGGGGGGGGGGTGGCATTGTTAATTACAGATAGTATAACAGCTGCAGAAAGGCAGTTCGAGGGGGATCTGCCTACTGAGGTAATATGTGTTGAAGTTAGAAATAGGAAAGGAGCAGTCACCTTGTTGGGAGTTTTCTATAGGCCCCCCAATAGCAGCAGAGATGTGGAGGAACAGATTGGGAAACAGATTTTGGAAAGGTGCAGAAGTCACAGGGTAGTAGTCATGGGCGACTTCAACTTCCCAAACATTGAGTGGAAACTCTTTAGATAAAATAGTTTGGATGGGGTAGTGTTTGTACAGTGTGTCCAGGAAGCTTTTCTAACACAGTATGTAGATTGTCCGACCAGAGGGGAGGCCATATTGGATTTAGTACTTGGTAATGAACCAGGGCAGGTGATAGATTTGTTAGTGGGGGAGCATTTTGGAGGTAGTGACCACAATTCTGTGACTTTCACTTTAGTAATGGAGAGGGATAGGTGTGAGCAACAGGGCAAGGTTTATAATTGGGGGAAGGGTAAATACAATGCTGTCAGACAAGAATTGAAGTGCAGAAGTTGGGAACATAGGCTGTCAGGGAAGGACACGAGTGAAATGTGGAACTTGTTCAAGGAACAGGTACTGCGTGTCTTTGACATGTATGTCCCTGTCAGGCAGGGAAGAGATGGTCGAGTGAGGGAACCATGGTTGACAAGAGAGGTTGAATGTCTTGTTAAGAGGAAGAAGGAGACTTATGTAAGGCTGAAGAAACAAGGTTCAGACAGGGCGCTGGAGGGATACAAGATAGCCAGGAGGGAACTGAAGAAAGGGATTAGGAGAGCTAAGAGAGGGCATGAAAAATCTTTGGCGGGTAGGATCAAGGAAAACCCCAAGGCCTTTTACACATATGTGAGAAATATGAGAATGACTAGAGCGAGGGTAGGTCCGATTAAGGACAGTAGCGGGAGATTGTGTATTGAGTCTGAAGAGATAGGAGAGGTCTTGAACAAGTATTTTTCTTCAGTATTTACAAACGAGAGGGGCCATATTGTTGGAGAGGACAGCATGAAGCAGACTGATAAGCTTGAGGAGATACTTGTCAGGAAGGAAGATGTGTTGCGCGTTTTGAAAAACTTGAGGATAGACAAGTCCCCCGGGCCTGACGGGATATATCCAAGGATTCTATGGGAAGCAAGAAATGAAATTGCAGAGCCGTTGGCAATGATCTTTTCGTCCTCGCTGTCAACAGGGGTGGTACCAGAGGATTGGAGAGTGGCGAATGTCGTGCCCCTGTTCAAAAAAGGGAATAGGGATAACCCTGGGAATTACAGACCAGTTAGTCTTACTTCGGTGGTAGGCAAAGTAATGGAAAGGGTACTGAGGGATAGGATTTCTGAGCATCTGGAAAGGCATTGCTTGATTAGGGATAGTCAGCACGGATTTGTGAGGGGTAGGTCTTGCCTTACAAGTCTTATTGAATTCTTTGAGGAGGTGACCAAGCATGTGGATGAAGGTAAAGCAGTGGATGTAGTGTACATGGATTTTAGTAAGGCATTTGATAAGGTTCCCCATGGTAGGCTTATGCAGAAAGTAAGGAAGCATGGGATAGTGGGAAATTTGGCCAGTTGGATAACAAACTGGCTAACCGATAGAAAACAGAGAGTGGTGGTGGATGGCAAATATTCAGCCTGGAGCCCAGTTATCAGTGGCGTACCGCAGGGATCAGCTCTGGGTCCTCTGCTGTTTGTGATTTTCATTAACGACTTGGATGAGGGAGTTGAAGGGTGGGTCAGTAAATTTGCAGATGATACGAAGATTGGTGGAGTTGTGGATAGTGAGGAGGGCTGTTGTCGGCTTCAAAGAGACATAGATAGAATGCAGAGCTGGGCTGAGAAGTGGCAGATGGAGTTTAACCCTGACAAGTGTGAGGTTGTCCATTTTGGAAGGACAAATATGAATGCGGAATACATGGTTAATGGTAGGGTTCTTGGCAATGTGGAGGAGCAGAGAGATCTTGGGGTCTATGTTCATAGTTCTTTGAAAGTTGCCACTCAATTGGATAGAGCTGTGAAGAAGGCCTATGGTGTGCTAGCGTTCATTAGCAGAGGGATTGAATTTAAGAGCCGTGAGGTGATGATGCAGCTGTACAAAACCTTGGTCAGGCCACATTTGGAGTACTGTGTGCAGTTCTGGTCACCTCATTTTAGGAAGGATGTGGAAGCTTTGGAAAAGGTGCAAAGGAGATTTACCAGGATGTTGCCTGGAATGGAGAGTAGGTCATACGAGGAAAGGTTGAGGGTGCTAGGCCTTTTCTCATTAGAACGGAGAAGGATGAGGGGCGACTTGATAGAGGTTTATAAGATGATCAGGGGAATAGATAGAGTAGACAGTCAGAGACTTTTTCCCCGGGTGGAACACACCATTACAAGGGGACATAAATTTAAGATAAATGGTGGAAGATATAGAGGGGATGTCAGAGGTAGGTTCTTTACCCAGAGAGTAGTGGGGGCATGGAATGCACTGCCTGTGGTAGTAGTTGAGTTGGAAAAGTTAGGGACCTTCAAGCGGCTATTGGATAGGTACTTGGATTAGGGTAGAATAATGGAGTGTAGGTTAACTTCTTAAGGGCAGCACGGTAGCATTGTGGATAGCACAATTGCTTCACAGCTCCAGGGTCCCAAGTTCGATTTCGACTTGGGTCACTGTCTGTGTGGAGTCTGCACATCCTCCCCGTGACTGCGTGGGTTTCCTCCGGGTACTCCGGTTTCCTCCCACAGTCCAAAGATGTGCAGGTTGGGTGGATTGGCCATGACAAATTGTCCAAAATTCTATGATTAACCTAGGACAAAAGTTCGGCGCAACATCGTGGGCCGAAGGGCCTGTTCTGTGCTGTATTTCTCTATACTCTATACTCTATACTTTTGACCCTCACCCTTACTATTTTTTATCCCTTTTCACCCCTCCATGTTGTCCTGTCTTGTGTGTGTGGGTGGAGAGTGGGCATTTAAAGTGACTAGTAGGTATTAGCTCATCGTCAACCAGTTGTATTTACTGCATATTTCATGATAGTCCTTGTTATAAATAAACAGTAATCGTGTTCAAAGTTACAAACCTGGTGACTGTAATTATTGGGCAGCCAGGGGCCGAAGACTCTGGGTATTTTTGGCAGAATTATTGGTTAGTTCACTTGCGTTGTGATTCCAGGGCACGTGGGGCTGGAACTGACCGTACTCCAGCCCAGGGTGTGGTAACAATATTATCAAATGGGGATAGGGGCTCGGTTTACGAAAATTCCGAAGAGAATGTCGGAACCATAAAACAAAGAATCGCATATATTGTCAACCAACTCTGAGAGGATTGAATCCTCAGCTGCACTTGTTGTTAAAGGTATCATATGAAGGAAAAGAGAGCATGCAACACTGGAGGGGTTGAAGGGTGTTTATTGCTTCACAATTAACCAAATATTTCCCTCAGCATTGACAATACTGCTTGTAGTTGACTGCAGAAGATTCCCGAAATTTGGTTAAATATTTATTGGACAATCAGAAAAGACTGACTGCATTACACAAGAGACAGAGTAATGACACAGTTGTAGGGAAACAGGGGCCACTCTAGTTAGCGAATCATGTTGTGGACATAAGAAACTGAAGCAGTAAAGCCACATCCATCTCAACTAAATCCAGAGGCTGGCTCAGTTAGAGACTGAAATACAGTGGATGTTGGACATGTTGCAGAAACAAGCAAAAGCACTGAGATCCACAGAATGCCACGTAGAGTTTGAGAAACTTCCATGCTAGTGGATGAATCAGCGCTAGCTGCCCTGACTTTTTCAGACCATTTTAAGCTGCAACAGATGCCAGTGACCTGAGGAGAGGGGCAGTGCTACTACAAGATGACGGTGCAGGAATAGAGAGGCCAACGGGGCATTTTCTGAAAAAACTAAATCCGTGTCAGTGGATGTATTCCACCATTGAAAAGGGAGCCTTACCATTGCTGCTATCCCTTCAGCATATACGTCCAACATGACAATCAACAAAATTTGGTTACACAGACCATAATCCACTGGCTGTCGTAGAGAAGTTTAAATCCCAGATCGAGATCGCAAAGTTATTCTGTTGGAGTTAAGTATTAAAACAGTTCAATGTTAAAATTGTACCCATTCCTGGAAAGGATAATGTGATTGTGGATACTTTGTCAGGTGTTTAAGTGCTGTCTAGTTACTAATGTAGGGACTGGGAAGGAAACTTGCATAATGGGGGTGGATTGGATGGATATGCGATTTATGTCTTGCATACCTCATAATGAATTGTCTGTGCCAAGGAGTTTCATTCTTTTAAGGGGGAACGTATGTAAGGATCCTTCCTGTTTATTCCCTGTGTTTTCCTTTAGGTATTAGTTAATGGTTGACCAAGTTTGTCTGCTGCATATTTCATGATAGTTCTTGTTATAAATAAACAGCAATTGTGTTTTACATTTACAAACCTGGTGACTGTACTTATTGGACAGCCCAGGGCCAAAGACTATTTTTAATAATAATTATTGGGTAATTTATTTGTATTGTGTCGGCAGGATGAGTGGGACTGGAATTGACCATGCACTAGTTCAGTGTGTCGTAACACCTCCCTCCAGAGAATCCATCTACGTTTCACATAAGTTGTCAATGAAAACCAAGGGGACAGAGTTTTACAGTGAACATGGACAGCGAGCGCATGCCCCAAATTCATCGCATACAAACGCGCAAAATTACGGTCGGCGGACATGCGGACATGTTGGAGGTCCGTCTGCAGGCAATTCAAAGCTGGCAAAGATACCCATTCAAGGACCAATTGTCAAGCGATTTATCTGGCCCCTCCAGTTTTACAGATGACGGCGGATGGGCCAATTGGCCAGGCGGCCTTCACGTTTTCGCTACAAGCTCCTTCCAGGGCGGGATGAAATGTCTGCAGTTCTGCCGAAGGGTCACACAGCCCGGAAACATTGACCCTGTTTGTCTCTCCACGGGTGCGGCCAGAACTGCTGAGCGTATCCAGCATTGTCTGGAGTTTTAAAAAAAATTATAAAATGTCAGGGGTTGAATAATATAAAAGGAGACGTTTGAGGGGTGAGGTGATAGGTGACCTGCTGTGTCAGAAACTTGAATTTGCAGGGACTGCCGAAGTTTCCAACATCTGATTGTGCTCTTTTTTTCTATGGTAATACAGCTTCCTGAGGCAGCAGGAATCAGCATTCAGGGGGTACCTGCCTTCTTCATTCCCTGCTCTTGAGCACCCACCCTCTTCCCCAACCCCCTTTACAGGCAACACTGAGAGCCTTTCTCAGTGTGTTTTTCATGCTGCTGGCTGCAAGCTAACTGGTCAGCCAGCATCAGATCCCAGTTCGGGGTCAAACGTGGTCAGAAGCACATATCGCATCTAGATTTTTCTAATTGCATTCCGTATATATATATATATATATATATATATATCTGTTGTCGTAATACTTTTTTGAAATCCTGGTTTACCATATTGGCAGACTCTGTGTCTGCAAAAGGTGCAATTAAAATGTCGTAAAAATGAGATCATCATTCATTCCAACCATGTATGTGTTGCCTATATAATGCTGAATGGAATTTTGTTATGATTGATAGAGATTCCCTGGAGAGCAGATCATTTGAGACATTGCATTTAGACTTAGGTAAGCAGGTCAGGGGATCTGAGTGGTATAAAGATGACATTATTAATGACAGAAAGCTGATTTGTAGCAGACAGTTTTTAGTTTCAATCTCCAAAAGACGGAAAGATTTTCAGCTGGCATCTGAAAGGGTCTCTATCATTCCAAGGAGATAACGGGTATCCCTGTGTTTACTAACTTTATTTATAAGTGGCTTTTTACTTGTGATGGGCTTTGCTTAATTGGAGATAGAGAGCATATCAGTTAGAAGTCAAAGTGTTTCCTGTTAACTGTAAAACTATTTTCTGTGAAGTTAATATAGTTTAATCCTGCGTAAATAATAAAGTTTGTTTTAATATAAACAATATCTATTGGTTAGTGGAATCACTCTGGGGCGAATCAGCCTTTCCTCACAGTTTTACGCATTTAAAAAATGCGTTTGAGGTTCTTGTCCCGTATCCTAACACATGTTGGGGTGTGCTTGAGGATCTTAAAACACTATCAATTCTATTGTCCATGACAACAACAGAATCTGCCCCTCACCCTGTAACAGCAGCATCTGGACCCAAGATGGTGTCCCATTATCTTCCCTGAATAAATACATTCCCTTATTTCTTTCTTACGGCTTTATTTGAATATTTGAAAAATATCCTTATTTTTCCTCAGGAAATGAATATTAATGTGCTCAGGTGATGAATGTAGACACATGTAAGCACAACAAAGCATTTCAGAAATGTGTTCTGCATTCAATGAGATTTATGGGGCTATTGTTCAAAGAGAAGCTAAAATTATTCTCATATGGATGTCCCATCTCAGGCCACCACCCTAGTTGACTTCTGGTCGCAGCTGACCCATCAGCGGGTCACATGTATGTCATAATATATACCATATATCATGGTGCAGACACACACTGATGGACACACACAGGGACCAATCAACATGTACAAACACCGCAGCCAATCACCAGTTAGAATACACACACTATAAAGGCAGAGGGCACCACGGTTCCCGCTCATTCTGGGTGCTGCCTCTGAGTGTAACAGGAACTTATTCAGCCCAGCACGGACTCACAACACGTGCTGAGAGAATCAACTGGTTCGGACAAGGCTTAGGTCTCTAGTTTAAGTTAGCATAATTTAGACCCACAGTCATCGTGTGTTAGTTAGTTAGAAGTAGTTAATAAAATTGAGTTGAACCTTCATCAGTGTTGGAAGTGTCTGTTCATCTCTCAAGCCTACACAAGCCAACACTTCAATGTAGGGACAGCCATTCTCAAGCCCACTTTCCAGGTTTAAGTGGTTACTTCGAATTTCAATTTTGCACAGTCAGAATGCCATTCCTGTGCATCACCATCTCTATTCCCCTCCTGTCAAAATCTCCTTTAGCTGTTCCAGAAATCTGCTCATTCTTATCTTCAATCAAAATGGTTCTGTACTTTTGCTTTGTTGTTCTTTGAGCATTTTGTGATTGCGTTGTCTCTGCAGGTCGCACATCAAACCAGTTCCATTTCAGTTTGGTTTGAGCCATGCCAGTCCCTTCCTCTTTCTGAAGTTTTCTAGTTCATTCTACATTTTTGCACAATTTCTGAACTATCTCAGTCCAGTTCTCAACAGATTTTGGATGGTCTTTGGTAAACTGATCACTTGCCTTTCTTCCAAATATTAGATCTGAATTAGTATCATTGACAAGCAATGTCTCAGGTCATTGACTCAGAAAGATCCTTGTGTACTTTTAGTACCTCTGGTTGACAATTTAGTATCTCGACAAGGACTCCTACATCAGACTCTCATTTATTGACTACAACTCTGCCTTCAATACCATAATCCCAGCCAAGCTCATATCAAAGCTCCAAAACCTAGGACTTGGCTTCTCACTCTGCAACTGGATCCTCGACTTTCTGACCCACAGACCACAATCAGTAAGAATAAACAACACCTCCTCCACAATAGTCCTCAATACCGGAGCCCCGCAAAGCTGCGTACTCAGCCCCCTATTTTTTTTTTTTTACATAGCATTTACAGTGCAGAAGGAGGCCATTCGGCCCATCGAGTCTGCACTGGCTCCTGGAAAGAGCATCCTACCCAAGGTCAACACCTCCACCCTATCCCCATAACCCAGTAACCCCACCCAACACTAAGGGCAATTTTGGACACTAAGGGCAATTTAGCAAGGCCAATCCACCTAACCTGCACATCTTTGGACTGTGGGAGGAAACCGGAGTACCCGGAGGAAACCCACGCACACACGGGAAGGATGTGCAGACTCCGCACAGACAGTGACCCAAGCCGGAATCGAACCTGGGAGCCTGGAGCTGTGAAGCGATTGTGCTATCCACAATGCTACCATGCTGCCCCTATTCTACTCCCTATGCACACACGACTGCGTGGCAAAATTTGGTTCCAACTCCATCTACAAGTTTGCTGACGATACGACCAAAGTGGGCCGGATCTCGAATAATGGTGAGTCAGAATGCAGGCGGGAGATAGAGAACCTAGTGGAGTGGTACAGCAATCTCTCCCTCAATGCCAGCAAAACTAAAGAGCTGGTCATTGACTTCAGGAAGCAAAGTACTGTACACACCCCTGTCAGCATCAACGGGGCCGAGGTGGAGATGGTTAGCAGTTTCAAATTCCTAGGGGTGCACATCACCAAAAATCTGTCCTGGTCCACTCACGTCGAGGCTATCACCAAGAAACCACAATAGCTCTAATACTTCCTCAGGAAACTAAGGAAATTCGGCATATGCACATCAACCCTTACCAACTTTTACAGATGCACCATAGAAAGCATCCTATCTGGCTGCATCACAGCCTGGTATGGCAACTGCTCGGCCCAGGACCTCAAGAAACTTCAGAGAGTCGTGAATACAGCCCAGTCCATCATACGAACCTGCCTCCCATCCATTGACTCCATCTACACCTCCCGCTGCCTGGGGAAAGCAGGCAGCATAATCAAAGACCCCTCCCACCCGGCTTACTCACTCTTCCAACTTCTTTTATCGGGCAGGAGATACAGAAGTCTGAGAACATGCAGAAACAGACTTAAAAACAGCTTCTTCCCCGCTGTTACCAGACTCCTAAATTACCCTCTTAAGGACTGACCTCATTAACACTACAACCCTGTATGCTTCACCCGATGCTGGTACTTATGTAGTTACATTGTGTACCTTCTGTTTCCCTATTATGTATTTTCTTTTATTTCCTTTTCTTTTCATGTACTTAATGATCTGTTGAGCTTCTCACAGAAAAAAACTTTTCACTGTGCCTTGGTACACGTGACAATAAACAAATCCAATCCAATAATTTCCAATTTTGCATGCATTTCATTTATTTTCACATTTCCCGTTACTGACTTTGATACATCGGTAATGTTACTTGGATCAGTCCTTTTCTCGGCTGTATCACTATTCAACAATGAGTTTTTATTCACAGGAACAACTTTCAAATTGCGGCACCATACCCCTCCCATCTTCTTCATTTTCTCCATTCTGCTTTGAAGTTCAGGAATCTCATTGGTCTTTTCACAACAAAGTTCGAACACTTTGTTCGTTTTGCTTTTTAATTCTGCATTCGACCAATCTGATTTACCAGAGCATCCTTTTCTTCTTTCAGGCATTTTCTGTGATACTTCACATATATGTCTCATGCTTGAAGTTCACTGCCTTTTAACCGAAGATCAATCTTTGATAAGTTTTCTTTTTCAAGTTTATCCCTTGGACAGTTCAAATCCTCAGTCAAATATCCCACTTTTTATGACTGAATTTCAACTGTTCTCATCAAATCTCTTCCTTCATTTGCAAATTCCCGTACCAGCCTCCCCGAACAGGCACCGGAATGTGGCGACTAGGGGCTTTTCACAGTAACTTCATTAAAGCCTACTCGCGACAATAAGCGATTTTCATTTAGGGGCTGGTTTAGCTCACTGGGCTAAATCGCTGGCTTTTAAAGCAGACCAAGTAGGCCAGCAGCACGGTTCGATTCCCGTACCAGCCTCCCCGGCCAGGCGCCGGAATGTGGCGACTCGGGGCTTTTCACAGTAACTTCATTGAAGCCTACTTGTAACAATAAGCAATTTTCATTTCATTTTTCAAATTCCTCCTTCATATGTGAAAGTTAATTTTTTGTGTTAATCAGGTTTCCCTCCGATTGCTTCTGTTCTGCATTAAGTGCTCAGCACAACATCGAGGGCCGCAGGGCCTGTTCTGTGCTGTACTGTTCTATGTTCTATGTTCTATGTTCTAAGTGTCGTGTTTCTGTCCACGGTAATTTTCAAAAGTTTGTTCAGATCACCATGATCTATCTGTTCCAATACACTTGTCCAGTAAGAAGTCTTACAGCACCAGGTTAAAGTCCAACATGTTTGTTTCAAACACTAGCTTTCGGAGCACTGCTCCTTCCTCAGGTGAATGAAGAGGTATTCACCTGAGGAAGGAGCAGTGCTCCGAAAGCTAGTGTTTGAAACAAACATGGTGGACTTTAATCTGGTGTTCCAAGACCTCTTATTGTGCTCACCCCAGACCAACGCCAGCATCTCCACATCAATACACTTGTCATCACATTATTCTCTCCACAAACCAAATCATTACCTAGGATGGAATCTATTCCTACAGTAGGTAATTTATGAATAATTCCCACAGTAACAATCCCATTTACAAAATTTCTTAAATTAACTTCACATAAAGAAACAGGTTCATACTTTCCATTAATACCTCTTAAGAATACTTTTCCTTCACAAAACTTCCTGGAATACAAATTATATCATCAGCGACCATAAAGATTGGTCTGCTCCTGTATCATTCAAGATTTTAATTTGTTATTTACTTTTTGAGATGAGTAAGGAAATACCTGTCCCTTTGAAATAAAACATTCAAACCCACAAATAGCTTAAATTCCTTCACCAGTACCCAAGCAATTCCCTGAACTCTCTTGAGATCCATCTTCCTTTTTCATTGATTCTGAAGGTCCATTTTCACCTGTACCGCAGCTACAGTTTTAACAGACATTCTCTTTTCAGATGTTTCCATTCCATTCCTGGTCTCCCATTTAGTTTCCAAAATTCTTAGGCTTCCGAATGTCACTACCCCCATCAGCACCTTTCCTTCTGATCTGAGGTGAGATTTCCTGACCATTCCCAACTGGTTCATCTCTTCCTTGACTACGTGTTTTCTTTTCTCCTTCCCAATTTCTATCCTTCTCATGGTTAAAAGGATGATGGAGGAAAGTTTTGGTTCTATAGACCAGTTCGTAATTATCAACTAGCTTTACTGCCTGTCCAGCAGTTTGAACTTTTTGTTCCTAAACATAGATTCTAATAATCAAAGGAAGCGATTCTTTGAATTCTCCTGAAAGAATAACCTCTCTAAAGGATTCAAAATGTTCGCTCCATCTTTAACCAATGGTCAAAATTAGTTTGCTTTTCCCTTTTGAATTCATTGTGAGATTGGCCAGACTGTTTTCTTGTGTTTCAAAATTTCTTCGCATACGTCTCAGGAACAAACTGATAGGTACTAAGGATAGCTTTCTTTACGATATCATAATCTATAGATACATCTGCCGACAAAGACACGTACTCTTCACTAACCCTACCTACCTACAGTCTACTTTGGAAAAGTAATTTCCAAATTTCTTTTGGCCGTTTCATCTGTTTATTCACCTTTTCAAAAGAAATAAAGAATGCTTCCACATCATTTTCCTCAAAACATGGAAGGGCTTTTATAAATTTACACATCTCCCCACTAGGTTCTTGTCCTTCCTCAACCTTATCTGGTGTCTCTATTTTAAACGCCAGCATTTTAAGTTGAAATTCAATCTCTCTTTTTCTCTTTCGTCCCTTGTTAATTTGTACATTTCCACTTCATGCTTTCTCATTTCCATTTCTCTTCCTTTTTCATTTGCCTCCAATTCAAGAATTTTCTTTTTCCTGTATTTCTAATTGCTTCATTTATAATTGAATTTTAGCAAATTCAATTTCCTCACTTTTTGGACGACCTGCTTATCTGACAACTCTTGCATTTTAAAATGTTTTACTGAGCTTTCTTTTTTTAAAATTTAGTGTACCCTATTTTTTTTTTAAATTAAGGGGCAATTTAGCATGGCCAATCCACCTACCCTGCACATCTTTGGGTTGTGGGGGTGAAACCCATACAGACACGGGGAGAATGTGCAAACTCCACACAGACAGTGACCCGGGGCCGGGATCAAACCCGGGTCCTCAGCGCCGTGAGGCAGCCATGCTAACCACTGCGCCAGCGTGCCACCTTTACCGTGGGCAATGCAGGCAATGCTAATTCCAGTGTATCTGCATATTCAGTGAATTGACTCCTGGTTACTTTCTCTAAACAATTCAGAGTTACATCTCCCAGCTATAGGAAATTAGGTTAGCAATTTCCAACACCATTTTGCATCCTACCCCTACAATGTACCTCACCGTACATCAGTATCCCACTTACACTTTTTTAATTAAAAGGATTCACAGATCCCAGCTTTTACCATTAAAACGGAGTGTGACGACTGGGGGATTTTCACAGTAACTTCATTGCAGTGTTAATGCAAACCTACTTGTGACAATAATAAAGATTATTATTATTAAAACCAAGGCCAGTTTTTACTATTGAGCCTCCAGTAACGTGTTTTTTTACAATTCAAAATATCCAAACGAATTATTACTAATCAGCATCCAATAACACTTTCTCCACATTTTTAAATCTTTCAAGAGCACCCACTTTTATTACGATCCCAATTGATGTTATTACTGCACGAGAAGATCACAGAATCGGACCCTGGCTCAAAATACCAGAAAACGTTCCAGAACAGAGTCACAACAGCCTGACTAGTTTTAACAACAAGCAAAAAAAAAAATTATTAAACATGAAAACTTTGATTATGATGCAACACTCCTTTACTCCCCCTAAGCGCCACAGGTTTCCTCAGATTATAAGGTTACCACTGGTTACAAATTATATCTATAATGCCATTCAAGGTCGTTCGTCGGGCTCACATGACAGTGGCCTGGATGAGCAGATTCTTTGAGATGGAAGACAGGTGTGCAAAATGTGCGGGAGGACCAGCGAACCATGACTACATGTTCTGGGCATGTCTGAAGCTTAGGGGGTTTTGGTAGGGGTTTGCAGATTTCATGTCCACAGTGTTAAAAACAAGGGTCCAGAGGTGGCGATTTTCGGGGTGTCGGAAGACCCGGGAATCCAAGAGGAGAAAGAAGCAGACGTTTTGGCCTTTGCCTCCCCGGTAGCCCGGAAACAGATACTATTAGCTTCGATAGACGCAAAGCCCCCGAAGTCAGAGACCTGGCTATCGGACATGGCTAGCTTTCTCTGTTTGGAGAAAATCAAGTTCGCTTTGAGAGGGCCACTGTAAGGGTTCGCCCGGAGGTGGCAACCGTTCGTCTGCTTCTTCACGGAAATTTAATCATCAGCAGAAGGGGGTGGGGGGGGGGGGGGGGGGTTAGTTTAGCTTCGAGTAGGGGATTAATAAAGGTGAGGCCTGTAAGGAAGGGAGACGGCTTTTGCGCTATGTTTATAGTTTCATATACGTTGTTTATTTTGTTGTTGTTACAGTACCAAAAATACCTCAATTAAATGTTTATTTAAAAAAAAAATATATCTATAATGGTCTCAGTAACATAGTCACTTTAAACACACATGCTGGATGTGGTCAGATGCACTCCATCCTGAACACAAGTGAATTTCTGTGGATTTCTCCTCAAAATACCCCCAGATGATTGTTATACCGTGAGCCACTTTGTCTCACTGACTTTTGGCTTTCACGCGAGTGATTTAAAATTTGACTTTCAAAAAGGCACACTTTCAAATCCTCTTTTTACTAATGCTTTCCCTCAGCTGCGTCCATCTGTTAGGACTGTGCGAGAATCCCAACAATTTGAAATTTGTAAGACTGAGGGAAGACCACTAAACCATAGAAGTAATAATGCTTCATTTATTGGAAATGGTATGTTATTGAAAACAAACTTTGATTTAAACACAGAATTAAACATATTAACAGCAAAGAAATAGCTTTGTCATTAACACAGTTAAAACAGTTCTCAGATAAAAGGAAAAAAAACTTTAACTCTTATCTAAACCTGTCACTATATATTCCAATTAAGCAACCCAATACAGTTCAAATGCCACTTAGAAATAAAGTTTTTGTTAAAATTTAGAGTACCCAATTACTTTTTTTCCAATTAAGGGACAATTTAGCATGGCCAATCCACCAAACACGCACATCCTTTGGGCTGTGGGGGTGAAACCCACACAGACACGGGGAGAATGTGCAAACTCCACGTGGACAGTGACCCAGGGTCGGGATTGGAACCCAGGTCCTCAGCGCCGCAATCCCAGTGATAACCACTGTGCTGCCCCACGTAGAATTAAAGTTAACAAACGGGGTTACTTGCTTCTCTATACAGAGCTTTGGGAAGACATTATCAGGAACAACCTGAAATTCCCTCTGTCCTGACAGGTTAAAATCCGATGGCACACTGCAGAACTGCATACAGACCTGGTTTCTCCCATTAATCACATCAACTATCCCAAGCATAAGGCATTCAACGGTCTCCTCCCACTAAGATGTCCCATGGATCTGCTTAGCTAGGGCTAAACCTGATACCTTTTAAATTAGCTATGCTCCAGGGAACCTCCAAAATCAAAACAATGTTCCATTAGTCATCTCTCTGTAAAGAAATATGCGGTTAAAATTAATGATTACCTGACCTTTATGACCCCTTAATCACAGCTCCATGCCAGGAAATATTTGAACCCAGAGTTCTCAATAACATTATTTCAACACAATATAAAATATAATATATAACGATATCCTATACTAATCACACATCCACTTTAAAACAAATGAACCTGCAATATGAAAATATGGCTTCATTTTCCAAAGCATTTTCAACTTTAAACACTATTCATTACTATACACTGCTAGTGCACTATATGTTGCATATCTTGTCATATTTATGCATGTAAATTTAAACATCAGTATCGTCTATGTCAGCCTTTCTTTCCCATTCTTCTCACATCTCCGAGTCATGATAAAGCGTCTGCAATCACGTTTTCTCTTCCTGCTGCATGTATCATTTCAAGTTAAATGATTATAACCAACAACTCCATCTAAACAGTTATGCATTTTAATTTTTAAACTTCTCCAAACACTTCAATGGATTATAGTCTGTATAAACAATCACCTCTGATGAATTGTTAGCCACATAAATGTCGAAATGTTGCAACGCCAATACCCGAATTCAACATCTCCTTCTCGCTGATTGAATACATCTTTTGATGAGTATTTTGTTTTCTGTAAAAATAGCCAACATGTTTTACTATACCTTCATTGTCTTCTTGTAACAGTACAGCACCGATGTACTACCATCATTCACATCAATGGTCCCCTTAAATTGCTTGTCATAAGTCGATGTCCAAAATTGGTGCGGTGGTTAATACAGTTTTCAGATTGTCAAATGCCTCCTGACATTCTGACGTCCAATTAAATTTCCTGTGCTGTTACAAAAGTTCAGTCAGTAGAGCAACCGCACTGCGAAAATTTAGCATGACTTTTCTGTAGAAGGGCAGCACGGTGGCGCAGTGGTTAGCACTGCTGCCTCATGGCGCTGAGCACCCGAGTTTGATGCCGTCCCCAGGTCACTGTCCATGTGGAGTTTGCACCTTCTCCCCATGTCTGTGTGGGTCTCACCCCAACATAAAGATGTGCAGGGTAGGTGGACTGGCCACGCTAAATTGCCCCTTAATTTGAAAAAAAATAATTGGGTACTCTAAATTTAAAAAAAAATGAATTTTCTGTAGAAATCGCTCCAGCCCAGAAATCTCAAAACTTCTCTTCTTGTTGACAGTAGTGGGAAATCCTCAATATCTTTTGTTTTCACATGTCTTGGGGTCATCTGACCATGTCTAACAGTATGGCCCAAGAACATGACTTGGGCTTTCGCAAACTCATTTTTAGTCAAATCTACCACCAAAACAGACTCTTATAGTGTTCCAAATACTCCCTCCATGTTTGATTGAACCCATCAGATCATCTATGTACACTGCACAAGTCTTTAGTCCACAAAATACCTTGTTGGTTAGTCTTTGGAATGTTGCTGGTGCATTCGTCATTCCAAATGACATAACTTTAAACTGGTGTAGACCATGTAGCGTTAGGAAAGCCGGAAGTTCCTTTGCCCGCACCGGTATAGGTACTTGCCAGTAGCCTATTAGTAAGTCAACTTTGAGAATGGAATTTGTTTGTCTCAGCTTTTCAATACAGTCTTCCAAATGAGGGATAGGATATTGCATTGTTACTGCATTTATTTTTCCACAATCCACGTAATCGTTGTGTTCCATATGGTTTTGGTACCATCACAGTAGATGAACTCCAATCACTGAAACTCGCTTCAATGATATAATTCTTAAGCATGCATTTAATCTCCTTTTGAACTGATGCAAACTTTAGTGGGTTCAGTCTATATGAATATTGGTTTATTGGATAACAATTTTCTACATCTACATCATGCACAACCACCTTTGCACTTCCTAGCTTGTTCCCACATATAGCTCAAGGTGACAGTAATAACTCTTTCAGGTCGCTCTGATTTTCATCCGGAAGGTAACTCATTAATTTATCCCAAATTCCTATTACTTCCTCATTGTCCACTCGAATTTGAGGAATGTCCAAATTCGGAATCATCCGGATTTACCTCCTCTCCCTGAGTTATAATTAGTAACACACACTCCTTTTTTTCCCTCCCTATCAAAATAAATTTTCAGCACATTAACAGACTTGTTGAGTCTTCCTTCGAACTGGTGTTCTTATCAAATAATTCACCTCACTTAATTTCCTTTCAATTTGATAAGACATCATAATCTTGCTCTTAATGGTTCACCTGCCATTGGTAACCATGCTAATACATTCTCCCCACCAACAAAACTACAAGTTTTGATTTATTATCCGCCTCTTTTTCATAGGGGCTGGTTTAGCTCACTCGGCTAAATCGCTGGCTTTTAAAGCAGACCAAGCAGGCCAGCAGCACAGTTCAATTCCTGTACCAGCCTCCCCGGACAGGCGCCGGAATGTGGCGACTAGGGGCTTTTCACAGTAACTTCATTGAAGCCTACTCGTGACAATAAGCGATTTTCATTTCATAATAATTTTAGATATTCATCACTATTTATTCTCTCCCTAAAGTTTAATCCATAGTCCGACAATGCAATCTCAGAACGCTGATTTACCAATTTCCCCTGAATCGATTTAAGTGGTCCTCTTACTTCATGACCAAAAATCTATTCTCATGGACTGAATTTAGTTGATTCGTTTGGTGCATCCCTAATTAAAAATAGTACAAATGGAATTCCTTTATCCCAATCCTTTGGATAATCTTGACTACAGGACTTCAACGTGGTCTTTACATTCTGGTGCCAACTTTCTGATGCTCCCAGTCAGCGCCGGCCCTAGGGTTGCTGGCGCCCCGGGCAAGCTGAACTTCGGCGCCCTTTGGGAGGGGGGGCGGGCCGGGGGGGCGGGGCCGGGGGGAGCGGGGGGGGGTGGGGGGGGCGGGGCCGGGGGGGGGTGGAGGGAGGGGCCGGAGGGGGGGGGGGCGGAGGGGGGCCCGAGGGGGGGGGGCGGAGTGAGCCCGAGGGGAGGGGGGTGGAGTGACCACCGGCGAGTCTGGATCCATCCGCCATGTTTGTGCGGGGCGGCCTGAGGGAGGGCGGCCACCGCGCATGCACTGGTTGGCACCGGCCCAACTGCGCATGCCAGGACCCGAGTCTTTTACGCGGCGCCCCTAGCACATGGCGCTCCGGGCGACTGCCCGAGTTGCCGGTACCTTGAGCCGGCCCTGCTCCCAGTGATTCTGGGTGATATGTGGTTGATTTAAGTTGCTTTATTCCAAAGCTATCCATAACCTCCCTGAATAACTGACATAAAGTTGGTGCTTGGTCTGACTGGATTTTTATGGTATAAAAATTGAGTTGATTCCTCTGCATCCCACTTATCTCTGAAGATATGCCCGTTATGGACAGCAGATACTGATTCCCGCATTTTGTTTTAGGCACGGGTCCCACACAATCCTAGCAAAAGGTTCCTCAAATACTGGAATGGATATTAAAGTTGCTGGTTTGATTACAGCCTGAGGTTTCCCTATTCCCTTACATGTGTGACATGTACAGCAAAACTCATCTACACCCTTATGAAGTCCAGGCTAATTAATATATTTTTGTTTTTGCTTGAGTTTTCTTTATTCCAAAAGTACCCCCTCCTGGAACTTCATGCACTACTCACAAAACCTCCTTTCTATAACTCATTGGTAATACCACTTGACGAACTTCTCCCCATTTCTCATCTGCTTCAATATACAAAGGTCTCCATTTTCTCATTCATACATTATTTTTAATGTAATAGTGATCCGGTATACACTCAGATTCCATTTCCGTATGTGGGGTGGGATTCTCCAGTCTGACAGTCTGGTGTTTCCTGGCCGCGCGCCATTCGCTGGTGGCTGGTTTCTGTCTTCCGCTGCTTGTCAATGAGATTTCCCATCATGACTACCCCACACTGCCGTGAAACCCGCTGGCGGGGATGCGTGCCGGCGGTAAAATTGAATCGCATCGACCGGAGAATTCCGGCCATGCTTTCAGATACAACTGCTTTGTCTCTGAATCTTTCTGCTGTAATTGAAGCATTGTGGATAGCACAATTGCTTCACAGCTCCAGGGTCCCAGGTTCGATTCCCGGCTTGGGTCACTGTCTGTGCGGAGTCTGCACATCCTCCCAGTGTGTGCGTGGGTTTCCTCCGGGTGCTCCGGTTTCCTCCCACAGTCCAAAGATGTGCAGGTTAGGTGGATTGGCCATGCTAAATTTCCCTTAGTGTCCAAAATTGCTGTTAGTGTTGGGTGGGGTTACTGGGTTATATAGGGTGGAGGTGTTGATCTTGGGTAGGGTGCTCTTTCCAAGAGCCGGTGCAGACTCGATGGGCTGAATGGCCTCCTTCTGCACTGTAAATTCTATGATATCTATGAAAGATATCTGCTTCATCCACCACCTGCACCTGTTCTTTACCAACCATCTGATCAAACATGGTTTCTGATAACTGAACTTCAGCCTCCTTATTTGTACTCCTCAAGTTCTCTTCCTCCTGTCTCAACCTATGGCTTTGTGATCTTATCGGCACACAATCAGGAAATAACCCTGAATATGCTTCTTACAACACCTCAGTTATTTGACTTTCCACTGGCTTTTCAACCACAGTAGGCATCACGCCCACCTGAGATCCAGTTACATCATTCCCCAGGATAAAAAAGGTAATTTTTCTATTATTCCTACCACCACTTCACCACTTTCCACCGGACTGTCTAACATTACATTGCCTCCTCTCATCACTAAACCCACATATCACCACCTTTTCTGTCTCTACACCTTCCAAATGTCTCCTTATCCCTCACCATTAAGGCTTGCTTGCTCCTGTGTCACTTAAGATCTTAATATCCTTAACTTCTCCACCTTGTACACATGAGTAAGCCTTACCCCACAAATAAAATCCTTAAGAAGTTCTGACCCCTGCTTAATCACCAACCTCTGAACGGGCTGTACACTCTGTTACACCTCTTCCCCTGGAACAATGTTTTTCCTTCCCACTTTGACAAACCACACTGGCTTATCCTGTTTTCACGCAGTCTGTCTTCCCGGTACTTTTCTTAAGCTACTAAACACTGTGACTTCACATGTCCAACTTTATTACAATGAAAAAACTTACGTTTTCTTATCTCCCTTCCCCTATCATAGGTTTCCTTTTTAACCTGAGGCAAACTCTGCTTAATATCACCAACTTTGCCTGTGAATTTCTCATTTCCCCAATCTCTAACCATCGCAGATTGAAATTGATGCTGAGAACCAGAGTTGGCTTTGTGAACTAATTCAAAATAATCTGCCATTTCTGCTGCCAATCTGGCAGTTTCAACTCTTTATTCTTCCACATGACTCCTCACTATTGCGGGAAGTGAATCTTCAAATTCCTCCAAAATAGTTGTTTTCCTAAGAGCGTCATATGTTTGGTCTATTTTGAATGTTCTTATCCACCTCTCAAAATTATCTTGTTTAACTCCTTTGAATTCTAAATATCTCTTTCCTTAGATTTCCAAACTTCTATCTGTAAGCTTCTGGCACTAGTTCAGATGCACTTAATATGGATTTTCTCACCTCACCATAATCTTTAGATGCCTCCTCCGATAGTGATGCAAACACTTCACTAGCTCTATCTATCATAGATCATAGAATTTACAGTGCAGAAGGAGGCCATTCGGCCCATCGAGTCTGCACCGGCTCTTGGAAAGAGCACCCTACCCAAGGTCAACACCTCCACTCTATCCCCATAACCCAGTAGCCCCACCCAACACTAAGGGCAATTTTGGACACTAAGGGCAATTTATCCTGGCCAATCCACCTAACCTGCACATCTGTGGACTGTGGGAGGAAACCGGAGCACCCGGAGGAAACCCACGCACACACGGGGAGGATGTGCAGACTCCGCAGACAGTGACCCAAGCCGGAATCGAACCTGGGACCCTGGAGCTGTGAAGCATTTGTGCTATCCACAATACTACATGGTGAAGAACTGAGACCGCGGCACCGTGGCACAGTAGTTAGCACTGCTGCCTCAGTTCAATTCTGGCCGAGGGTGACTGTCTGTGCGGAGTTTGCACGTTCTCCCCGCCAATTCAATTGTTTAGCTACTGTCTCAAATTAGATTTTTTACAAAGGGCTTGCACACCTTTCCCATCAAACCTTGGCAATACTTGAATATTTAAAAACATATTCCTGCTAGGATTTTGCCCAGGAGGAGTTATTCCTCCCCCTAGACTTTCCTCAACATCTGCCTTTAACTGCAAACTTTAAAGCTGATATTTTCCATGCTTGTCTCACTTCTTGCACTTCAGTTCCATTCTCTAAAGTTCAAAATATCTCTCCTTGTCTTTCTCTATCCTCTCTCTTTCCTTTTCTTCCACATTTGCCTCTCCCTCCTTTGCTTGTAATTCCACAGAAACCCTGCGGTGCAGAATGAGGCCATTCGGCCCATTTAGTCTGCCCCAACCCTCTGAAAGAGCACCGCCCCTAGGCCCACTCCCCCGTCCTAACCCTGTAACAGCATAACCCCACCTAACATGCACATCTTTGGACACAAAGGGGCAATTTATCATGGCCAATCCACCTAATCTGCTCATCTTTTGACTTTGGATGGAAATCGGAGCACCCGGAGGAAACCCACACAGACACGGGGAGAACACGCAAACTCCGCACAGACAGTCATCCTAGGCCAGAATTGAACTGAGGCAGCAGTGCTAACTACTGTGCCACGGTGCCGCGGTCTCAGTTCTTTACCATGTAGCATTTGTAACTGGATCCGAGACAATTCCAATGATTCTGACTGTGTCTCTTCCAAATTTAAATGCTGAGCTATCGCTGGAATTATCTCTGCCTTCTTCACCCCTGATGGCAAAGTCAACTGGCAAATCCGAAAGCTTTGTTTTAACCACCCTCTGTAAACCACCCAGTGTGACCTCTTCCACACCCAGAAAACTCTTAGTCACTGAAAGAGCCCGTTCACGTCACACCCTATTTAAACTGACAGATATCAACAGCTGAAGAAAGCACCACCCACCCACCAATCTCGCTGTCTTTAAATTCAATAATCCCAAGACAAACAAGAAATTATACTTTTTAAAATCCTGGCAAAGAGCCCCCAATTTCTGTTAGGACTGTGCAAGAATCCCAATAATGGCAATTTGGAAGACTGTGAGGGAAGGCTATTTAACCACAGTCGGGATAACACTGGATAGGTATATTTTATGATTAAACAAACTTTAATTTAATCATAGAATTAACAGCAAGGAAATGGTTTTACAATTAAAACAGTTCTTAAATGAAAGTGGAAAAATCTTCAATTCCCAATCTCTACCTGCCACTACATATTCCAATGAAGCAGCCCAATACAGTTCAAATCTCACTTATATATAAAGTTAACAATCAGGGTTACTATGCACGCCTTTGGAGAGAGCTATCAGGAATAACCTGAAAATTCTCGTCTTGTCAGACTCAAATTGTATGGCAAACTGCAAAACTACAGACAGACTTGGCTCCTCCCATTAATCACATTATCTCCATTCCAAGCATACGGCATTGTCCAGTCTCCTCTCACTTAGATGTCCAATGACCTGATTAGCTATGCCTAAACACAATCCCTCATAAATTAGCTACACCCTAGGTAACCTCTCGAAATGACAATAATGTTCCATTAGCCAGCTCTCTGTAAAGAAGTAAATGGTTAAAAACAATAATTATTTCACCTTTATGAGCCCTTACTCACAGATTTAGCAGATACACTGCTTGCATATATTTGAGCCCTTGGTTTTTATTAATATTACTACAATATATAAAATATAATGGGCATGATTCAGCGGACAAAGTCTGCTTTTGGGCGCGTTTGGCAGGGTGTTTTGCATTGGCTGTGTTGGCAAGGCCGCAGCCTGTGTTAAAGGACACTTAGTGCCAGAAATGAGCCCAATATGAATCCCTTCCGTTCCTGGCTTCCTCACCGCCTGAATCATACGGCTCACACCTCCGCTGCTCACTGCTAACCAGGGGAAGCTGCTTTTAAGTTGTCCCTCACCACTCACTCCCAGGCAGCACACAAGCATGGCAGGCAGCGCAGACCTGCTCCTCGCTTTGGCGATGCCGACCTGACCAGGCTGCGAGACGCCATCGGTGAGAGGCAGGTCAACCAGTTACCCTGAGGGAGTGGGAAGACCAGCAGCAGGATTAGCAATGCTGCCTGGGCAGCTGCAGTGAGTGGGAGCAGCATGAGCAGGTGGACCGACGTCTAATGTACGAAGAAGAGCGACCTTGAACGAGCTGGAAGGGAAAATCGCAACCCCGCTCTCGACAACAGAGCCGCCTGCCACCCCTCAAATTCCCCAACCCCCCCCCCCCCCAATCCACTGGCTGACACCTCTCACCCTGCCCATATCCAATCTTCAAGCCTGTTCCTCACAACCTCTGGAACACACCAGTATGATCCCTTCACGTCTAGGTGCGGTGCCCACATATGCTATCGATCCTCTGACCCATCAAGCATATGGCTCATATTGCCCTCTCTTTGTCCTCACAGGAGATAGCCCATAAGAAGAGGGCAAGGGAGGACATGGGGGTGGGGTGGGGGGGGGGAGGAGTCACAGAGATTTCAGTCCTCATCCCCAGAGTTGCCTGAGGAGAGAGCACTGGCTGACAGTGAGGTTGGCCTGTATCAGAGAGGTGGGGACCCAATGCCCCTTCATCCAAATGACCTGTTTCAAGTGGGTTATTGAGGTCCCACAAAATTATCCTTCCCTCGCACTGCCCATTGTCGTGCAGGATCACCATTCGATGAGGCTGGTGTCATGTGAGTGTCTCTTTAAGAAAGGTTTGTCTCTTACCATATGACTTGTAGCACATTGGGCTGTGGCTGTGAGGTGAGGGGGTGCTGTCAGTTCCAGTTTGACTGCTGTGGACTACAGAAAGAGAAAATAAGTGTTTTGACCGTTTCTCTCTGTTTTCGTTTCAAAAGTGTTTCTGGTAAAAAGCACATTAGTTGTGGTTAGGTTTAAAGATATAGTTATTTTCTGGAAGGAGTTTGAATCTGCTGTTTGAGACTGGATCAGAAGTTCAGGAAAAGGACCAGTCCCATTCAAGTGAGAATACAATGGGCTGGACCACACCCTTGAAAAGGTTTTTTTGCTTCATTGGATTTGTTATTGAATTGGAACAGTTAAGGGGGAATTCATTAAGTGTTAGACATAAATTACTGTAGCTGTGTGGTGTCTTTAAGTTTGTAAGTGATACAAAAAATCTTGCTGCGTGTTTTTATATATATATATATGAACTATATTCTTTGAATTAACCTTGTTTGGATTAAAGTGTCTCGGAAATCTGATGAATCACACCTGAAGCAAAGACTCTTGGGCTCATCCTAGCCAAATTCAACATAAAGATTGTAGGTCAGTTGAACTTCTTAATACACTTTGGAGTTTCTACACCCTGGCCCATAACATTGGTCATCCAAAGTCCTGCCTCCTGGCCACCCAAGAGAAGCCCTTGGAGGAGTGCTCCGAAGGAAACACTGGCAATGCATCACAGTTACACCCCACCACCGCGGAGGCACAATCCTTGGAGGGCAACAGGCTTCGGGGACACTATCTGGTGAACACCACACATCAGCTGTCGGCAGGATCAATCTCAGGAGACAGCAGTTGGAAGCCTGCTGGATCTCTGCCAGGTGCCAAGCCTCGGAGCGAGGTTCTCCCAGAGCTGATGCAGATGATAGGATAGAGCCCATGACATCCAGGAGGGGGTGGCATCCAAGGCATGGCTCAGTTTGACTGCTGTGGACTACAGAAAGAGAAAAGAAGTGTTTTGACCGTTTCTCTCTGTTTTCGTTTCAAAAGTGTTTCTGGTAAAAAGCACATTAGTTGTGGTTAGGTTTAAAGATATAGTTATTTTCTGGAAGGAGTTTGAATCTGCTGTTTGAGACTGGATCAGTATTTCAGGAAAAGGACCAGTCCCATTCAAGTGAGAATACAATGGGCCTCGACATCATCCAGTCGATGAGGGACATGTCCTGGACACAGGTGGACATTGTCAAGGCACTCCTGAGCGTGGCCCAGTCACTGAGGAGCATTACTGTGGGCGTCAGCACCATAGTGCGGATAAAGGGGAGTCTGTAGGGCTGGCAGAGCCAGTTGACTCAGAGGCTTCTGGAGCTCACTCCAACTGCTCCTCCATCCCATGGAGTCCCTCACCGTCCTATGGGCAACATCAGGGAGGCCAACCTGGGGTGCCACCAAGGAGGCTACGACAGTCTCCAGTTGTCGGCTAGACAGCTGGTTTATGATGCAAAACAAGGCCAGCAGCGCGGGATCAATTCCTGTACCAGCTGAGAATTCTGAATTCTCCCTCTGTGACCCGAACAGGCGCCGGAATGTGGCGACTGGGGGCTTTTCACAGTAACTTCATTGCAGCGTTAATGTAAGCCTACTTGTGACAATAAAGATTATTTTTGTTTTATTCATTTTTTCTTCTGATTCCCCTTGCTGTCACCCACGCATCACAAGGGCAGCGGGCAGAACAGGGTGGCACAGTGACGCCTGTGATACTGGTACATCGGCCAATGCCCTCTGGCTCCAGGCCCTCTGGAGGACGACTGCCAAGGGCATCGAGGCCGCAGGGTGAGGAAAGCTGCAGGCTGCCTCCATCTCTGATGAGCATCCTGGGGACCCCACCTAAATGTCATACACAACCATGAAAGATCAAGAAGATTGGAGAGCATTGAGTGGGCTACCTGTAGCGAGGGGGTGTTATCTCTCACCTTAAAATATTCACTATTAAACCATTTCATACCTGATGCATGTGAAGCGTCTGTCGCGCTAATCTTCACAATGCCCCCCCCGCCCTCAGACACAGTGGTCCAATGTTAGCAGCCACCCATGGGGGAATGGGGATGGGGTGTTGAGCTGGCGTACACAGCCTCGGCCTAGGAGAATCGGAGACAATGAGGTCCCCCAGGAATGTTGAACTCTTGCCGTCGCTGTTCTCTATCCTGCAGCTACATTATAGGGCTTGGCCTCCAGCCTCTCCTGTTTTGCCTCCTCCTCTTCCTCAGATGAGATTGCATGTCCCTCCTCCTCCACCATGTCACCCCTCTGCTGTGCCAGATGGTGGTGGGCGCAGCCGACCACCACAAAATGGGGGAACCCTCTGGCGAGTGGACTCTGGCACAGCGGTCCAGGCATCGGAACCCCAGCTTGAGCAGCCTGATGCACCGCTCAGTGAGAGGGTGGCAATGGGCCTTCATTGCAATGGGTCTCTGCCTCGGACGTAGGCCTCTGCACCGACATCATCAGCTATGTTGTCAGCGGGTATCCCTTATCCCCCACGATCCAGCCTGTCATCCTGGATGGTCCTGGAAGACAACGGGAATACCGGAGTTCCCAGAATGTAGCTGTCATGCACGTTCCCAGGGTAGCTGGCACACATGTGCATCGCACACAACTCAGGGAGTGGAGCGCTTCCTGTCGATAAAGGGCACTTTCTGATGGCCTGGTGCTTCCAGGGTAACATACCTGCCATCGATTGCAGGCTGAACATGGGACATCCCAGCGATGGCAGGAAACCCTGCACCCTGGGCATCTTCACCAGGTCAAAGGTGAAATAGTCTGATGCCCGGTCGTCAGGTCCCAGATTCACCTGTGGGCTGATGACTGCGAAATGCCACACAGGTCCCCGCTCGAGCCCAGGAATGGCTCGGTGGCATCGATGCTTAGGGCTGCAATGGCCTTCAGAACCACCGGAAGCAGGAGTTCTCCTCCACAGGGTGGCATGTCTGCCAGGGCATGGCACAGATGTCGGACTGTGTCCTTGTTGAAACAGAGTCTTCTGCAGCTTATGCTGTCCGTCAGCTCATGGAAGGCCCAGCCATGCCTGTACACACTTTGGGCCGTTGCTGGCCTCCCCTTCTGGGTTCCCTCCTCAGCCTGAAGGTGGCCGGTCTTCGGGGTGCGTGGCGGCCCTGCGCATGAGGGGCCGCCTCCGCCCTGTGACAGCGCTGCTGCTTTCTACAGCGTCTGCCCACGTTGGCAGCCGTAAGCTCAGCGAGGGGAGCATCCGCGGAATCGACACCAGCAAACACACTTTGATCAGGAAGGAATAGGAGAAGGAGGGAGACTGACAGTAATTTGGGCTTTCATCCCGGGACCCTCAAATCCCCCAAGCCGCCCCCACTCTTACCATGACGGCCCTGCCTTCTCTCAGAGTGTCATCTAATGAGCTACTTGAGCTGAAAAACCTTGCTCAGTACACTTATCCTCAGCTCCTAGACTCCAGACATCTGTAAGCAACATTAGTTCTGAATGTCTGCCATCTTTTGCCCCAAGACGTGTTTCCCAATGAATCGCCTCAGAGGACTGGGTCTCCATTTTGAACAATAGTCCCTCGTCCCATACATTTTATCTACGGCAAATAGTTTTGCTTAATCCACCCTGTCTCTGCCATTAGTATGCAAATTTGAGGGAGCTATTCAAAATGTTGTGGGGTCTGGACAGTGCTGATAGGGCGTAGTTATTCCCATTTCTGGAACGACTGAAGAGAGGGGAAGAAATTTGGCAAGCCAATTGGAAAAGACGACTTTGGGGACACACCTTTTTTCATGACTAAGGGGTTAGGATCTCGAGTGCACTGTCTGGTCTGACAATATGGTGGCGGACGGCTCAATCTCTCCAGTCGAGAGTAAATTGTGGTTTTACCTGAAAGGGCAGGAGGTGCAAGGCCACGGGGCTAAGGCAGGGGAATGCACTCGTGGAATTACCCCCGTGGTTTGAGAACATGGACACGAGGGGCTGAATGGCCTCTTTCCTTACTGTAAACATCTGTTTTTTTCCCATGATCCTATGAATTTCAAGCAAATCATCCCTTAACGTTATAAATTCCAGGGAATTCAACCCCAGTTTTTCTTATTGGTCCTCTTCAGTAGAATCAAGTATTTAAAGAACGCCTTCAGCTCAGAAGGAGGCCATTCGGCCAATTGTGTTGGTGCCGACTCTCTTACAGAGCAAGTCCAATTTGGACATTCTGAATTCTCCCGAACAGGCGCCGGAATGTGGTATTTTCACAGTCACTTCATTGCAGTGTTAATGTAAGCCGACTTGTGACAATAAAGGTTATTATTATTATTATAATCCTACAAATTCCTTCCGTTAGGTCACTCATTGCAAAGCGATTTTGAAATCCAAGGTTAAATCTGTCTCCAGCACGCCATCAGGGAGTATATTCTAGATTCTAACCACTTTTTCCATATAATAAAGATTTATCTACATCAGCAATTTAACCTCCCCTTCAAGGTGAAGATGGTGAGCCCCGTATTTTCTTTCAGAAGCCGGTTAATCAGTGAATTTCTCTTCCAAAGAGACCAGTGGAGACTGGGTCTTTGAACTTACTGAAGTCCGAGTTGGGTAGACAAGGAAGTCAAGGGTCACGAGCTTCAGTTAGGACACTGGAGCTGACGTCACAAATCCGATTAGCCATGATCTTATTGAATAGCAGAGTAGTGTTGAAAGGCTGAATGGCCTCCACCTGCTCCTAAGCCCTATTGTGATGGATGTAAGAGATTTGCATATTGTATATTAGTTGCAGCAATGTTACTAAAACTTGGGTTTAAGATGCATTTAGGCAATATGACAGCTCACACGGTGATTAAGGTGTTGTAAAAGATAGGTAATCATTTATTTTCAATTGAAGTGTTCTGCCATTAGATCTTCAGAACCATTTACTTGTTTACAGAGAGTGAACTAATGGAATATTGTTTACTCTTGAAGGACCCCTGGGTGGCAGATAATTTATGAGGGGTATTATGTTTGATCCTGGCTAAACAAGTCAGGGAGATCTTGTAAGAAGAGACAGGGAGAAGCCCTGTTTGAGGGCAGCATGGTGGCATTGTGGATAGCACAATTGTTTCACAGCTCCAGGGTCCCAAGTTCGATTCCGGCTTTGGTCACTCTCTCTGCGGAGTCTGCGTGTGTGCGTGGGTTTCCTCCGGGTGCTCCGGTTTCCTCCCACTGTCCAAAGATGTGCAGGTTAGGTGGATTGGCCATGATAAATTGCCTTTAGTGTCCAAAATTGCCCTTAGTGTTGGGTGGGGTTACTGGGTTATGGGGATAGGGTGGAGATGTTGACCTTGGGTAGGGTGCTCTTTCCAAGAGCCGGTGCAGACTCGATGGGCCGAATGGCCTCCTTCTGCACTGTAAATTCTATGATAAAGCCAGGCCTGTCTGACAAGACAATTGGCCCTAGAACTTAATTGGAATATAGTGGCAGATTTAAGAAGTAAGTTAAGGTTTCTTCTTTTGCTGAAGAAGTGATGGAACTGTTAACTGCAAAGTTATGTTGTTGTTCCTGATGTGGTTAATTCTGGGTGTAAATTAAAGTTTGCTTTAACGTAAAAGATACCTATTAGTCAGTGTTATCACTCCTGTTGTGCAGTAACAGTTTCTCACTGTTTTACAAATTGAAAACAGTTGGGCTGCCATCCAGGATCTTAACACCATAATCCCAATCTCCTTTCCACCAATGGGAATTGTCTCTCCCTATCTACTCCATACAAGCTGCTGGTGATTGCAAACACTTCCATAAAATCTCCCTTCAGCTTTCTCTTTGATCAGGGACACACTCCGAGCCTCGCCAACGCATCCTCCAAACTGAAGTCCCTCATTCCCGGATCCAACCTTGTCAATATTTTCTGCACAGGACTGGAAAAGATAGTTCAGTTGTGGCCGAGTTAATGCTTTTAGAATGATTAAATAAAAATAAAACAACAAGCAAAATACTGCAGACGCTGGAAGTCCGAGGTTAAAAACAGAAAATGCTGGAAAAACAGGCGCGCCCACATTAGTAAGGCAGGTTAAAGCGATGCGTAGCCACCCCCCGCATGTTGGATCCGACCGTCACTCTTACAGCCCCGACAGCAGACGGAAAATCGCCTGACAAAGGAGCAAACTCACTTTTATAGAGCACCAGGATATCACAAACGTTACCACTTCAACAGAAATACGGGGCAGCACGATGGCACAGTGGTTAGCACTGCTGCCTCACAGCTCCAGGGACCCGGGTTCAATTCCAGCCTCTGGGTCACTGTCTGTGCGGAGTCCGCACGTTCTCCCCATGTCTGTACGGATTTCCTCCGGGTGCTCCCGTTTCCTCCCACAGCTCAAAGGTGTGCAGTTTAGGTGGACTGGCCATGTCCTTCATTGTCCAAAGGTGCAGGTGAGGTGAGGGCATGGGGATAGGGCGGGGGAGTGGGTCGAGATAGGGTGCTCTTTCAGGGGATCCGCGCAGACTCAATGAGCCAATTTGCCTCCTTCTGCATTGTGCAGATTCTATGGTTCTACTCAATAAACCATTACCATAAAAATAACCAACTAAGGAATGATGAAGTGAGGCGAAAGAGCACATAGAGAAGTTGAAATAATAAAGGTACCCTCAATAAATGCATGGTCATACTTATCGGGAACTCCAACCATGGCAAGAATTGGATAGCAAATCACTGATTTGTGGGGGACTGCTGAGTGGTCCATTCCCTCCAGAAACCAAGCAATACCCCTTCAAACAGGAGAAGGTTGGTCAGGTTTGAGTGCCAAGGCAGTGCTTTGCAGCAGATGCTGTTTCATGTTCAAGTGCACCACTCAAGGGAGAAAAGAGCTCCCAGTTGCAAACAAACACATTAGGGCATATCTGTTTTTGCAGATCAATGATCGAAATGAGTTGCATATTAGTTAGTTGCACAATACTTAGTGGAACAAATGCAAAAGCCACAGTGGCATTGGGCACTGGCTCCAGCAAACACCTCCGTCCTGTGACTGTAACTGCGCTCCTGAGGCACCTTGGCCGGGATTCTCTCTTGTGGGGCTACACCTGCTGATGAGGGCGGAGAATTTGGGAACACCGTTCTCCACTCCCTCCGCTTGTGAATGAGATTTCCCTTTGAAGCCACGCCTCGCTGCCGGGGAAGCCACTGGTCAGGGTGTGCTGCCTGCTGGACTATAGAATCCCACCACCAGCCAGAGAATTCCAGTCCGTCGTCTTTTGTGATGAATTTCGGAATTGCAGATGTCTTAGAACATAAGAACATAAGAGCTAGGAGCAGGAGTAGGCCATCTGGCCCCTCGAGCCTGCTCCACCTTTCAATGAGATCATGGCTGATCTTTTGTGGACTCAGCTCCACTTACCGGCCCGAACACCATTACCCTTAATCCCTTTATTCTTCGAAAAACTATCTATCTTTACCTTAAAAACATTTAATGAAGGAGACTCAACTGTTTCACTGGGCAAGGAATTCCATAGATTCACAACCCTTTGGGCAAAGAAGTTCCTCCTAAACTCAGTCCTAAATCTACTTCCCCTTTTGTTGAGGCTATGCCCTTTAGATCTGCTTTCACCCGCCAGTGGAAACAACCTGCCTGCATCTATCCTATCTATTCCCTTCATAATTTTATATGTTTCTATAAGATCCCCCCTCATCCTTCTAAATTCCAACGAATACAGTCACAGTCTACTCAACCTCTCCTCGTAATCCAACCCCTTCAGCTCTGGGATTAACCTAGTGAATCTCCCCTGCACACCCTCCAGTGCCAGTATGTCCTTTCTCAAGTAAGGAGACCAAAACTTAACACAATACTCCAGGTGTGGCCTCACTAACACCTTATACAATTGCAGCATAACCTCCCTAGTCTTAAACTCCATCCCTCTAGCAATGAAGGACAAAATTCCATTTGCCTTCTTAATCACCTGTTGCACCTGTAAACCAACCTTCTGTGTCTCATGCACTAGCACACCCAGGTCTCTCTGCACAACAGCATGCTTTAATATTTTATCATTTAAATAATAATCCCGTTTGCTGTTATTCCTATCAAAATGGATAACCTCACATTTGTCAACATTGTATTCCATCTGCCAGACCCTAGCCCATTCACTTAACCTATCCAAATCCCTCTGCAGACTTCCAGTATCCTCTGCACTTTTCGCTTTACCACTTATCTTAGTGTCATCTGCAAAGTTGGACACATTGCCCTTGGTCCCCAACACCAAATCATCTATGTAAATTGTGAACAATTGTGGGCCCAACACTGATCCCTGAGGGACACCACTAGCTACTGATTGCCAACCAGAGAAACACCCATTAATCCCCACTCTTTGCTTTCTATTAATTAACCAATCCTCTAGCCATGCTACTACTTTACCCTTAATGCCATGAATCTTTATCTTATGCAGCAACCTTTTGTGTGGAACCTTGTCAAAGGCTTTCTGGAAATCCAGATATACCACATCCATTGGCTCCCCGTTATCTACTGCACTGGTAATGTCCTCAAAAAATTCCACTAAATTAGTTAGGCACGACCTGCCCTTTATGAACCCATGCTGCGTCTGCCCAATGGGACAATTTCTATCCAGATGCCTCGCTATTTCTTCCTTGATGATAGATTCCAGCATCTTCCCTACTACTGAAGTTAAGCTCACTGGCCTATAATTACCCGCTCTCTGCCTACCTCCTTTTTTGAACAGTGGTGTCACGTTTGCTAATTTCCAATCCACCGGGACCACCCCAGAGTCTAGTGAATTTTGGTAAATTATCACTAGTGCATTTGCAATTTCCCTAGCCATCACTTTTAGCACTCTGGGATGCATTCCAGCAGGGCCAGGAGACTTGTCTACCTTTAGCCCCATTAGCTTGCCCATCACTACCTCCTTAGTGATAACAATCCTCTCAAGGTCCTCACCTGTCAAGGGGCTCGTTTAACTCACTGGGCTAATTCACTGACTTTTAAAGCAGACCGAGCAGGCCAGCAGCACAGTTCGATTCCCGTACCAGCCTCCCCGAATAGGCGCCGGAATGTGGCGACTAGGGGCTTTTCACAGTAACTTCATTGAAGCCTACTCGTGACAATAAGCGATTTTCATTTCATAGCCTCATTTCTATCAGTCACTGGCATGTTATTTGTGTCTTCCACTGTGAAGACTGACCCAAAACCCCTGTTCAGTTCCTCAGCCATTTCCTCATCTCCCATTATTAAAACTCCCTTCTCATCCTCTAAAGGACCAATATTTACCTTAGCCACTCGTTTTTGTTTCATATATTTGTAGAAACTTTTACTGTCTGTTTTTATATTCTGAGCAAGTTTACTCTCATAATCTATTTTACTCTTCGTTATAGTTTTTTTAGTAGCTTTCTGTTGCCCCCTAAAGATTTCCCAGTCCTCTAGTCTCCCACTAATCTTTGCCACTTTGTATGCTTTTTCCTTCAATTTGGTACTCTCCCTTATTTCCTTTGATATCCATGGTCGATTTTCCCTCTTTCTACCGTCCTTCCTTTTTGTTGGTATAAACCTTTGCTGAGCACTGTGAAAAATCGCTTGGAAGGTTCTCCACTGTTCCTCAACTGTTGCACCATAAAGTCTTCGCTCCCAGTCTACCTTAGCTAGTTCTTCTCTCATCCCATTGTAATCTCCTTTGTTTAAGCACAAAACACTAGTATTTGATTTTACCTTCTCACCCTCCATCTGTATTTTAAATTCCACCATATTGTGATCGCTCCTTCCGAGAGGATCCCTAACTATGAGATCATGAATCAATCCTGTCTCATTACACAGGACAAGATCTAGGACCGCTTATTCCCTTGGGTTAAATGCCTGAGTTAGAGTGTGTTTGACTGCTGCAGTCACGTTTTTTACAAAATAAATTCTAGTTTGAATTGTTGGGAGCCAGGGGTGCAATTAAGCCATCACAAAAAGCTCGGGCTAATGGAATTTTATTTTGATTAAGGGGATTCCCTGTGGAGTTAATTAGGTTTCAGATTGGTATGGTAATGTCATTACTGGGTGGAGCTAAGGCATCAGGCATTTTGTAGAAAAAGCAGGTCAGTGGAGTTCTGTAAGAAACTGTGACTACAGGGCAGGCAGCTTGCTCTCTGCAGTTCAATTAAATGATAAACAGTCTTTGAGGCTGTGCAGACTTGTCTGAGCACAAAGGGGGAGTTGAAACAAGCTCAGAAACACCTTGTGAAGACATACAGCCAGAGTTTCTGCTTGGGTCTGACAGGAGTCAGGTCTTGTCTTTTAAGCAGTATCAATAGATCTCTCTTTCTCAAAGAACATCTCTGTGAAGCAAGTATTCCTATATGCCATCGGTAATTGCAGTGGATTGAGAGCTGAGATTTTTGTTCCTTGTTGTTTAAGTGGGAATTAAACAGCAATTAAGGGTAGTGTATGCCATGTACTGAGAGATATTGTTTAACGAGTAACTGTAAGCTATTTTTGGGTGTGATATTTAAGATGTTAATATTGTGTTAGTAAAAGGTTTGTTTTAGTATCCCTATTTCTTCATGTAATCACACCTGTAGCAAACTGACCTTTCCTCACAGTCTTATAAAATTAAAATAAAATATTGGAGTTTTGGTCCAGTATCTTAGCCACTGTTGGGGTCTGGTCTGGGATCGTAATAAAACTGGGGGCTCTTTGCAGGATTTTAAAGTATAATTCCTTTTTTTATCTTGGGATTATAGAATTTAAAGACAGTGAGCTGGATTCTCCGCACACTGACACCGAAATCGAGTCCGGCGCCGGGGCGGAGAATCCATTTCCGCGCATGAATTCGGGACCGTCCCCTATTCCCCAGCCCCCGAAAAACGGAGTACTCAGAGAGTGCGCCACATATCCCCCACCAGCGGCCATTGCTGGAGGCCCGCCCCGCTATTCTCCGCCCCGAACGGCCGAAGACCCGACAGCGTGGATCTAATGTAGTCCTGCCATTTGGGATAATCGCCTGGTGGCTGCGCACTCAGTATGTGGCTTCCATGGTCTGGGGGCGGGCTGATCGGAGGGCAAGGGGGGCCTCATACTGCAAAGTGTACATCAACTTAAAATGTTGGAGTTACATGCAGAAGCTGAGGAAGGTCTAGAGGAAGGAGAAACACTTCCTCGTCAAACGTTGAGTAGGGATAAGTTTAAATATATTCAAGCACTGCCAAGGTTTGATGAAGAAACTATCGAAGCCTTTTTTTTATCTCATTTGAGAAAGTGGCTAAACAATTGCATTGGCCAAAGACCTAGTGGTTCACAAAACATTGCTGGATAGACCTAGTGAAGTGTTAGCATTACTCTCAGAAGAGGTATCTAGAGATTATGATGAGGTGATGAAAACAATACTAAGTACTTATGAATCAGTGCCAGATGACTGCAGATAATTTTAGAAATATAAGGAAAGAACTAGGTCAGACATATATAGAATTTAAAATATAAACTAAATAGTTTTGATAGGTGGATAAGAACATTAAAAATAGACCAAACATATGACGCTCTTCGGGAAAAGATTATTTTGAAGGAATTTAAAGATTCACTTCCCGCAAAAGTGAGAACACATGCAGAAGAGCAAAGAGTTAAAACTGTTAGATTGGCAGCAGAAATGACAGATGATTTTGAATTAATCCACAAAGCAAAGTCTGGTTTTCAACATCAATTTAAGTCTGTGAAGGATAAAAACTGGGGGAATGAAAAATTCACAGGTGATCAAGGCAAAGGAGGTTTAGAATAAAGAAGAACAAAGAAAAATTACAGCACAGGTACAGGCCCTTCGGCCCTCCAAGCCTGCGCTGATGCAGATCCTTTATCTAAAATTGTTGACTATTTTCTAAGGATCTGAATCCCTCTGCTCCCTGCCCATTCATGTATCTGTCTAGATACATCTTAAATGACACTATCGTGCCCACCTCTATCACCTCCGCCGGCAATGTGTCCCAGGCACCCACCACCCTCTGCGTATAGAACTTTCCACGCATATATCTCCCTTAAACATTTCCCCTCTCATCTTGAACCCGTGACCTCTAGTAATTGAGTCCCCCACTCTGGGAAAAAGCTTCTTGCTATCCACCCTGTCTATGCCTTTCATGATTTTGTAGACCGCAATGAGGTCCCCCCTCAACCTCCGTCTTTCTAATGAAAATAATCCTAATCTACTCAACCTCTCTTCATAGCTAGCGCCCTTCATACCAGGCAATATCCTGGTGAACCTCCTCTGCACCTTCTCCAAAGCATCCACATCCTTTTCGTAATGTGGTGACCAGAACTGTACGCAGTATTCCAAATGTGGCTGAATCAAAGTCTTATACAACTGTAACATGACCTGCCAACTCTTGTACTCAATACCCCTTCCAATGAGGGAGAGCATGCCGTATGCCTTCCTGACCACTCTATCGGCCTGCGCAGCCACCTTCAGGGTACAATGGACCTGAATACACAGGTCTTTCTGTGCATCAATTTTCCCCAGGGCTTTTTCATTTACCGTATAGTTCACTCTTGAATTGGATCTTCCAAAATGCATCATCTCGCATTTGCCCGGATTGAACTCCACCTGCCATTTCTCCGCCAAACTCTCCAATCTATCTATATTACGCTGTATTCTCTGACAGTCCCCTTCACTATCTGCTAGTCCATCAATCTTAGTGTAATCTGCAAACTTGCTATCAGACCACCTATACCTTCGTCCAGATCATTTATGTATATCACAAACAACAGTGGTCCCAGCACGGATCCCTGTGGAACACCACTAGTCACACTCCCTTCCACCACTACTCCCAGTCTCCTGTTGCCCAGACAGTTCTTTATCCGTCTAGCTGGTACACCCTGGACCCCATGAGACCACTTTCTCCATCAGCCTACCATGGGGAACCTTATCAAATGCCTTACTGAAGTCCATGTATATGACATCCACAGCCCTTCCCTCATCAATCAACTTTGTCACTTCCTTAAAGAATTCTATTAAGTTGGTAAGACATGACCTTCCCTGCACAAAACCAGGTTGCCTACCACTGATAATCCCATTTTCTTCCAGATGGGAATAGATCCTATCCCTCAATATTTTCTCCAGCAGCTTCCCTACCACTTACGTCAAGCTCACAGGTCTATAATTACCGGAATTATCCCTGCTACCCTTCTTAAATAAGGGTACAACATTAGCAATTCTCCAGTCCTCCGGTACCATTTCCCTGGCCCTACACTCATCCCTAGAGCATCTCAAAAACAAGGACTCCTACATCAGACTCCTATTTATTGACTACAGCTCCGCCTTCAACACCATAATCCCAGCTAAGCTCATATCAAAGCTCCAAAACCTAGGACTTGGCTCTCCACTCTGCAACTGGATCCTTGACTTTCTGACCAACAGACCACAGTCAGTAAGAATGAACACCAACACCTCCTCCACAATAGTCCTCAATACCGGTGCCCCGCAAGGCTGCGTACTTAGCCCCCAATTCTACTCCCTGTACACACACGACTGCGTGGCAAAACTTGGTTCCAACTCCATCTACAAGTTTGCTGACGATACGACCATAGTGGGCCAGATCTCGAATAACGACGAGTCCGAATACAGGAGGGAGATAGAGAACCTAGTGGAGTGGTGTAACGACAACAATCTCTCCCTCAATGCCAGCAAAACTAAAGAGCTGGTCATTGACTTCAGGAAGCAAAGTACTGTACACACCCCTGTCAGCATCAACGGAGCCGAGGTGGAGATAGTTAGCAGTTTCAAATTCCTAGGGGTGCACATCACCAAAAATCTATCCTGGTCCACTCACGTCGACGCTATCACCAAGAAAGCACAACAGCCCCTATACTTCCTCAGGAAACTAAGGAAATTCGGCATGTCCACATTAACCCTTACCAACTTTTACAGATGCACTATAGAAAGCATCCTATTGGGCTGCATCACAGCCTGGTATGGCAACTGCTCGGCCCAGGACCGCAAGGAACTTCAGAGAGTCGTGAATACCGCCCAGTCCATCACACGAACCTGCCTCCCATCCATTGACTCCATCTACACCTCCCGCTGCCGGGAGAAAGCGGGCAGCATAATCAAGGATCCCTCCCACCCGGCTTACTCACTTTTCCAACTTCTTCCATCGGGCAGGAGATTCAGAAGTCTGAGAACACGCACGAACAGACTCAAAAACAGCTTCTTCCCCACTGTCACCAGACTCCTAAATGACCCTCTTATTGACTGACCTCATTAACACTACACCCTGTATGCTTCAACCGATGCCAATGCTTATGTAGTTACATTTTATATCTTGTGTTGCCCTATTATGTATTCTCATGTATTTTCTTGAATTTTGTTTAATTCCCTTTTCTAATGATCTGTTGAGCTGCTTGCAGAAAAATACTTTTCACTGTACCTCGGTACACGTGAGAATAAACAAATCCAATCCAATCCAATCCAACCTCACCCGTGTTCAAGGATGCTGCAAAGATATCTGTTAAGGCCCCAGCTATTTCCTCTCTCACTTCCCTCAGCAACCTGGGATAAATCCCATCCGGACCTGGGGACTTGTCCACCTTAATGCCTTTTAGAATATCCAACACATCCTCCCTCCTTATACCAACCTGACCTCGAGTAATCTGTCCCTCACCTCAACATCCGTCATGTCCCTCTCCTCAGTGAATACCGATGCAAAGTACTCGTTGAGAATCTCACCCATTTTCTCTGACTCCACGCATAACTTTCCTCCTTTGTCCTTAAGTGGGCCAACCCTTTCTCTAGTTACCCTCTGGCTCCTTATATATGAACAAAAGGATTTTCCTTAACCCTGTTTGCTAAAGATATTTCATGACCTCTTTGAGCCCTCTTGATTCCTCATTAGTCCTGAATTCCCGATATTCTTCCAAAGCTTCGTCTGTCTTCAGTCGCCTACACCTTGTGTGTCCTTCCATTTCCCTCTTAGCTAGTCTCACAATTTCACCTGTCATCCATGGTTCCCTAGTCTTGCCATTTCCATCCCTCATTTTCACAGGGGCATGTTTAGTTGGTGATGTTAAGGAGAGTGCGCCTCAGAGTAAAAAGGAACCCATGAAAATGTAAGAGAGATAAGAAAATTTAAGTGTTTTCATTGTGATAAAGTTGGACATGTGAAGTCACAGTGTTGGTGGCTGAAGAAACATATGGGGAAGACAGACTCTGTAAAACAGGATAAGCCAGTGGGATTTATTAAAGTGGGAGGAAAAACCATCGGCCAGTGGGAGAGGTACAACAGAGTGTACAGCCTGTTCAGAGGCTGGTGGGTAAGCAGGTACCAGACGTTTCATTTGGGGGGATAAGGTTTACTCATGTGCACAAGGTAGAGTATGTAGGGAAATTAAGATTTTATTGGATTCAGATGCCAGTCAGTCTTCAATGGTGAGAGATAAGGAGATATGTAGCTTGGAAGGAGTATTGCCAGAAAAGGTGGTAATATGTGGGATTATTGGTGAGAGGAGCAGTGTGCCATTATATAAGGTAAAGTCAGAGAGTCCAGTGAAAAGTGGTGAAATGGTGAAGTGATGAAATGTATCCGGGCTGCTGAGTGAGGCAAGGAAGGAAAAAGCAGGGGCGCTGTCAATAAATTTCAGTTCCCCTCTGGCCACAGGGAAGGTGCTGGAGGACTGGATGATAGCCAATGTAGTACTATTATTCCAGAAGGGAGGGAGGGATTAACCAGGAAACTACAGGCCAGTTAGTCTAACCCCAGCGGTGGGGAAACTATTGGAAGCAATTCTGAGGGTCAGAATTAATCTGCATTTGGAGAGGCAGGGATTAACCATGTCATGTGAGAGTACCTTTAAGAAATGTGTGTTTATAAATGGGTGTGCGCATATAAATATCTGTAGTGAGAGTACCTTTCAGAAATGGGTTTTTACTACTGCAGTGATGTCAGAAAGTGGGTGGAGCTGGGCTCACTTTCAGCTTTTTGCTTTCGTTTTAGGCTGCTTCCTGCAGGGTGTGTTTTAGTTTTGTTTTCAGTGTTGGAGCTGAAGCCAGACAGAGCAGGTGTACTGTTGATCTCGCTGCCATCAAAAGACTATCTCTTGACCATTTGGTAAATTCAGAATTATAAATGTTCACAGTAGTGACTTTAACATGATGCGTTTCTGAAAAAGGTTTTGTTTTTAAGTGGGATGGATGTTAAAAGGAAATCTTAAAAGATTACTTAAGTGTTGTAGTCTTTGGGGGATTGTATTTGAATTAATGGTAGACTACGTCAAATGCACTTCCCTTATCTACACACCTTGTCACCTCTTCGAAAACCTCAATCAAGTTGGTCAGACACGACCTCCCCTTAACAAAAACTGTTCTTGGTGTTATGGGCCAGGGTTTAGAGAACCACAAAGTGCATCATGGAGCTCACCTGACCCACAACTTTTAATAGATTGTGGTATGGGGAGCACATGGCCCACTCTACAGGTACAGCAGAAATGGAAAATTATTTTTTAAAGCAAAACTCTGGGTGGAATTCTCCGCCATCTCCAAAAATCGCGGAGGCCATCGTGAACTCGGCCAAGGTTCACGGCTGCTCGGGGCCCGCTCCCCGCACCTAATTCACCCCCACCTGGGGGGCTAGGAGCGGGCCACCGTCGTGCCGGAAATGACGCCTGAACGATGCATCTCTGATGTCATCCGCGCATGCGCGGGTTGCCAATTCCAACCCGCGCATGCGCGGACGACATCAGCGCACAGACGGCACGAACCCGCGCATGCGCGATGCCGTCTTTCTCCACCGCCGCCCGGCAAGACGTGGCGGCTTGATCTTGCCGGGCGGCGGAGGGGAAAGAGTGCGTCTGTTTTGGACGCAGGCCCGATGATCGGTGGGCACCGATCGCGGGCCTGTCCCCTCCGGAGCACAGTCGCGGTGCTCCCGTCCCAATCGGGCCCCTAGATGCCCCAAACGGGCATCTGGGGCCCGTTTCACGAATGCAGCGACCAGGTGTGGTTGCTGCCGTGGTGAAACGGGCGTCAAGGGCCGGCCGCTCGGCCCATCGGGCTCGGAGAATCGCCGTTCGCCGTGAAAAACGGCGAGCGGTGATTTTTCCAAGCCGGGGGGGGGGGGGGGGGGGTGAGAATCGCTGGTGGCGCCAGGGGGGCGTAAAAAATGTCGGGAGGCCCTCCCACAATTCTCCCACGCCACGTGGGGAGCAGAGAATTCCGCCCAATGGTTATTCTATGAACACAAGTTAACCTTTTTAAAACATACAGGGAACATCTCAGCAACCATTAATTCAAATACAACCCCCCAAGGAATACAACACTAAGTAATCCTTTAAGCTTTCCTTTTAACATCCATACAACTTAAAACACCTTTTACCAGAAGCACATCGGTTAAAGTCACTACTGTTATTAGTTTTAAATCACCGGGATCGATTTACAGTCTTTAGATTACAGAAAGAGATTCATACACCTTCTGGCTGTGACCGCAGCTATCCAGCTCTGAAAACGAAACTAACACACACACCCTGTAGCAAACAGCCTAAAATGAAAGTAAAAAGCTGACAGACAGCCCAGCTCTCTGTCTGGCTGTGACTGCAGCTATCCAGCTCTGAAAACGAAACTAACACACATCCTGTAGCAAACAGCCTAAAATGAAAGTAAAAAGCTGACTGACAGCCCAGCTCCACCCACTCTCTGACATCAATGCAGTAATAAACACCCGTTTCTTAAAGGTACTCGCACTACAGATATTTATATACACACTCATGTATAAACACCCATTCCTTAAAGGTACTCTCACATGGCACCAGATAAGTGTGAGATAATGTGCTGGGGCAGGACAAACAAGGCAAGGGAATACATGATAAACGATAGTTCCCTGGGAAGCACCGAGGATCAGAGGGATCTGGATGTACATACACTGATCCCTTAAGGTAGCAGGGCAGGTGGATACAGTGGTTAAGAAGACATATGGTACCGTCGCCGTTATTAACCGAAGCACAGAGTTTAACAGCTTTGAAGTTATAGAACATAGAACATAGAACAGTACAGCACAGAACAGGCCCTTCGGCCCTCAATGTTGTGCCGAGCCATGATCACCCTACTCAAACCCACGTATCCACCCTATACCCATAACCCAACAACCCCCCCTTAACCTTACTTTTATTGGGACACTACGGGCAATTTAGCATGGCCAATCCACCTAACCTGCACATCTTTGGACTGTGGGAGGAAACCGGAGCACCCGGAGGAAACCCACGCACACAGGGGGAGGACGTGCAAACTCCACACAGACAGTGTAAAAGCACGTATGCAAATTTCCCCAGAACAGCTGATCAGTAGCTCTGCTCTGCTGCCCTCTGCTGGATGAAGAGGCTGGAACTGTATAAATTGTTGGTTAGGCCACAGATAGAGTATTGTGTGCAGTTCTGGAATTCATATTATAGGAGGGATGTTATAGCACTCGAAAGGGACCAGAGGAAATTTATCAGGATGTCGCCTGAGCTGAAGAGTTTAATTTATGAAGAGAGATTGGATTGACTTGGATTGTTTTCCCTGAAGCAAACACGATGGGCCGAAGGGACTTTTCTGTGCTGCATGACTTTGACTCTATGACTCGATAGTGTACATTAATTTATAAGTTATAATTTATCTAGGGTGATCATATAGGTGGATCACAGGTGGGGGTGACGCCTACTGTGGTTGAAAAGCCAGTGTCAAACAACAGAGGAACTGCAAGATGCATAACCTAGGGTGTTTCCTGATTGTGAGGTGATAAGTTCACAATGTCATAGGTTGAGACAGGAGGAAGAGAACTTGAGGAGTGCCGACAGCGAGACTGAGGTAAAGTTGTCACAAACCATGTTTAATCAGATGGTTAGTAAGGAACAAGAGCAGGTGGCGGATGAAGCGGATATCTTTAGTTCAAGAAAGTTGGTTGAAGTACAGCAGGAAGATTCAGAGACAGAATCATGCAATCCCTACAGTGTGGAAGGAGTCCATTCAGCCCATCGAGTTTGCACCGACTCTCTGAAAGAGCATCCTACCCAGGCCCACTCACCCATCTCCCCTATTCCCATAAGCCTTTCACCTAACCTACACATCCCATGACACTAAGGGGCAATTGAACATGGCTAATCCACCCAACCTGCACACCTTTGGATTGTGGGAAGGAACCGGAGCACCCGGAGAAAACCCACACTGGAATTGAACTCAGGTCCCACATGCTAAGCACTGTGCCACCATGCCACCCTTTGTAAGAGCACCCTACCTAGGCACTCTCACCCGTCCACCCTACCCACACCTAACCCATAACCTAACCTGCACATCTCTGGATAGCAAGGGGCAATTTAGCATGGCCAATCCATCTAACCCGCACATCGACACAGACATAGACATAGAATTTACAGTGCAGAAGGAGGCCATTCGACCCATCGAGTCTGCACCAGCCCTTGGAAAGAACATCCCACTTCTCCACCCTAGTCCCGTAACTCAGTAACCCCACCAACCTGATTGGATACTAAGGGAAATTTAGCGTGGCCAATCCACCTAACCTGCACATCTTTGGACTGTGGAAGGAAACCCACATAGACAGGGAGAACGTACAGGGAGATAAAGCAGTTGTATCAGAAAGCATATATGGAAATAGAATCAGACTGTATAGCTGAGTGCTATTACATTAGAAATAGAACATAGAACATAGAACAGTACAGCACAGAACAGGCCCTTCGGCCCTCGATGTTGTGCCGAGCCATGATCACCCTACTCAAACCCACACTATACCCGTAACCCAACAACCCCCCCTTAACCTTACTTTTAGGACACTACGGGCAATTTAGCATGGCCAATCCACCTAACCCGCACATCTTTGGACTGTGGGAGGAAACCGGAGCACCCGGAGGAAACCCACGCACACACGGGGAGGACGTGCAGACTCCGCACAGACAGTGACCCAGCCGGGAATCGAACCTGGGACCCTGGAGCTGTGAAGCATTTATGCTAACCACCATGCTACCGCGCTGCCCCTATTAATATAATATATTAATGAGAAAATGGAGACCTTTACATATTCAAGCAGATGAGAAATGGGCAGAAGTTTGTCAAGTGGTATTACCGGTGAGTTATAGGAAGGAGCTTTTTGCAGGTAGTGCAGGAGGTTCCAGAAGGGGGTGATTTAGGAGTAAGGAAAACTCAATCAAAAATACAAAAACAGTTTTCTTGACTTGGACAGCATAGGATGTAGTTGATCTTTGCTATATATGTCACACATGTCAGGTGATGGGTGGCACAGTAGCACAGTGCATAGCACAGTTGCTTCACAGTGCCAGGGACCCAGGTTCGATTCCCAAGCTTGGGTCACTGTCTATGGGGAGTCTGCATGTTCTCCCTTTGTCGGAGTGGGTTTGTGTGGTGGCCGAGTGGGTGACTTGTCCGGGATCTCACAGACCTCAGTGCACAGGTGCATGCGCGCTGTCACTGAGGCCCTATATGCCCAGTCGGCGTATTTGGACTGAGTCCACAAGGATGCCCGGGCAGCGGGCTTTGCCACCATCACCGAGATGACCCGGGGGTCTAGGGGGGTGATTGACTGGATGTACGCCACTCTACGTACACCAGCCCATGTCAGGCTGGTCTTCACAAACCGAAAGGTGTTCCACTTGATGAATGTGCAGCTGATGTGTGACCATGAGCTGCGCATCATGCATGTCTGTGCCCGATATCCGGGCAGTGTGCACGATGCCTTCATCCTGGCACACACGCCAGTTCCGGATGCCTTTGAGGCACAACCCCAGGCGAGGGGTTTGCTCCTCTGTGATAGGGATTACCTGCAGTGGTGGTGGCTAATGACGCCTATCCACAGGCCACAGACTGGCGTGGAGACCCGCTACAATGACGCCCATGCAGCGCCCAAGGACATGATCAAGCGGTTCATTGGCATCTTGAAGATGCGGTTCGGGTGCCTGAACCCGGGCCGCTCTGGAGGGGCCCTCCAGTATAGCGCGAGGAGAGTCTGCCACATGGCCTGGTGCATCCTGTGTCTTGCACAATATCGCATAGCAGAGGGGCGACGTGCTGGAGGAGGAAGATGAACGCCAGGCCTCGTCCGATGAGGAGGATGCTGGGGAGGGCGAGGATGGGCAGGAGATGGAGCCTGGGCAGGCATGGAAGGCCGCGCCAGGGCCACCATGTACCGGACCCTCTGATCACCTCCAGGTTCACTGACACGGGGGGGGGTGGGTCTGCCCGATGGCACAAACATCCTATCTGTGGTGAATTATAAACCTCAGTAATTCACACTGTATTGTACCACATGTATTGAGCCTGTACTCTGTACCGGATTGTGTGTAATTGCGCGGCCCTGCCCATAGGGGGAGATAGAACATAGAACATAGAACAGTACAGCACAGAACAGGCCCTTCGGCCCTCGATGTTGTGCCGAGCAATGATCACCCTACTCAAACCCACGTATCCACCCTATACCCGTAACCCCCCCCCCCCCCTTACTTTTTAGGACACTACGGGCAATTTAGCATGGCCAATCCACCTAACCCGCACATCTTTGGACTGTGGGAGGAAACTGGAGCACCCGGAGGAAACCCACGCACACACGGGGAGGACGTGCAGACTCCGCACAGACAGTGACCCAGCCGGGAACTGAACCTGGGACCCTGGAGCTGTGAAGCATTTATGCTAACCACCATGCTACCGTGCTGCCCATGAGGAGTTTGTACTGGGCTCCACCCTTGGCTCCGCCCATGGCTCCTCCCCCAGCCGGAAGTTTAAAGATCAGTGCTGTGAGCCTGTCTGCCAGTTCATCTTGAGTTCATCCCGTCACAGGCAGGCTCTGTTGTAAGGCGATTAAAACCACTGTTCACTTCTAACCACGTGTTGCGTGAATTGATGGTCTCATCAATTTAATCGTCTTAAGAAACAGTAAGGAATGACCATGGAATCAGCCCTCAAACCTGATCGACTGGAACTCGACCCACAGGATGCAGAGGCGAAATAAATCTATTCACACTGGCTTCGATGTTTTAAGGCCTGCCTGGCTGAAGCAAGCACTACAGAAACTACAGAGCAGAAACTCAGCCTACTGCACGCAAGGGTGAGCCATCGTATATCTACTCAACTTAATTGTACCAACTCATATACGGAGGCCCTGGCCCTGCTCGACAGAATGTATGTGAGGCCCGTCAATGAGGTCTACGCACGCCACCTTTTTACGATCGCCACCAGCACCCGACAGAATCGCTAGAAGAATCCCTGCGCAATTTAAAAGCCTTATCCCGGGACTGTAATTACCAAGCTGTAACTGCTGCCGAACACAGGGAACTCGCTGTCCGCGATGTATTTGGTGCAAGCCTCAGGTCCAACTACGTGCGCCAGCAGTTGCTTGAGAATGGGGCCCAAAACTTTTTTTTTTTTTATAAATGTTTTTTATTCAGTTTTCATGTTTTATATTGAACAAATTACAAATTGTTAGAGAGAGAGAAAAAAAAAAGTACACGCAAAAATTAACATATATATTTGCAGGTAAGCATCTTCGTAATAATAACTGTGGCCTCCCCCCTTTAGCCGGCATACATATTTTACATTCCCCAATATGGCCGAGGCACATGTTTATTAGCATTTATTTATAGTTTGGTTTTGGGCCTTAGCGAGCCATCAAACCCCCGTAACAAGCCCGTAGCCCCCCCCCCCTCCCCGCCGGCTACCTTCCCCCGACTATTCTTCCTCTTGTACGTTGGCCACAAACAGGTCCCGGAACAATTGCATGAATGGCTCCCACGTTCTGTGGAAGCCGTCGTCCGACCCTCGGATGGCGAATTTGGTTTTCTCCATTTGGAGAGATTCCGAGAGGTCGGACAGCCAGTCTGCAGCTCTGGGCAGTGCTGCTGACCGCCAGCCGAATAGGATTCTGCGGCGGGCAATCAGGGAGGCAAAGGCAAGGGCGTCCGCCCTCCTCCCCAGGAATAGATCTGGCTGGTCTGAAACCCCGAAGACTGCCACTATCGGGCATGGCTCCACCCTCACCCCCACCACTTTGGACATAGCCTCGAAGAAGGCTGTCCAGTACTCCACAAGTCTGGGGCAAGACCAGAACATGTGGGCGTGGTTGGCCGGGCCTCTTTGGCACCGTTCGCATCTGTCCTCCACCTCCGGGAAGAACCTGCTCATACGGTTTCTTGTTAGGTGGGCTCTATGTACCACTTTTAGTTGCGTCAGGCTGAGCCTTGCGCACGTGGAGGTGGAGTTGACCCTATGCAGTGCTTCGCTCCAGAGTCCCCACCCTATCTCCATCCCCAAGTCGTCCTCCCATTTCCTTCTTGTTGCGTCCAGTACGGTGTCGTCCCTTTCTACCAGTCGGTCATACAAGTCGCTACAGTTCCCTTTCTCTAGGATACTTGCGTCCAGTAGGTCTTCCAGTAGTGTCTGTCGTGGCGGTTGTGGGTACGTCCTTGTCTCCTTTCGTAGGAAGTTTTTGAGCTGGAGGTACTGTAGCTCGTTCCCCCCAGCTAGCTGAAATTTCTCTGTCAGTTCGTCCAGTGTTGCGATCCTGTCGTCCGTGTATAGGTCCCTGACTGTCAGTGTCCCCCCGTCCTGCCTCCACCTTTTGAAGGTGGTGTCAGTCAGTGCTGGTTTGAACCTATGGTTGTTGCAGATGGGGGCCTTGTCCGACATTTTGGTCAGGCCAAATTGCTGCCGCAGTTGGTTCCAGGATTGGAGGGTGGCTGTCACCACTGGGCTGCTGGAGTGTTTTTTGGGTGGGGATGGGAGTGCTGCTGTGGCGAGGGCCCGGAGGGAGGTCCCCATGCAGAGGCCTCCTCCGCACGCACCCACTCGGCTTCTGGCTCCTGGATCCATCCCCTTACTCGCTCGGCTGTTGCCGCCCAGTGGTAGAATTGTAGATTCGGGAGAGCTAGTCCCCCCCCCTGGATTTTGTTTTTTGTAGGACCTTCTTTGGGATCCTAGCATTTTTACTCCCCCATACGAACGCCATGATAAGTTTGTCCAGCACTTTGAAGAAGGCCTTGGGGATGTAGATCGGAATGGATCTAAACAGGAAGAGGAACCTGGGCAGTACGTTCATTTTGATCGTCTGGACTCTCCCCGCGAGGGAGAGCGGGAGTGTGTTCCATCTTTGCAGGTCCTTTTTTACTTCCTCCGCCAGGCTGGTGAGGTTCCATTTGTGGATCCCTTTCCAGTCATGGGCTATTTGGATCCCCAGGTAGCGGAATTTCTGTCGGGCTTGTTTGAACGGCAGCCCCTTTAGTGCTGCCCCCCCCCCCCCCCCCTTGCGGGTGTACTGGGAAGATCTCGATTTTGCTCATGTTGAGTTTGTAGCCCGAGAAGGCTCCAAACTCTTTCAGGAGCGCGATGATTCCGTCCATGCTGCTTTATGGGGGGGGAGGGGGGGGGGGCCAAAACTTAGAAGACACAGTAGAACTCGTCACTACTGTGGGGATCTCGTTCCGCAGCCTCAACTTGTTCCCTGCGGACCCCATGACCCCGTCATGGACCCCCGACCAGCGACTGCCCCAGGCCTGCGCCGTGCGGCCACACAGCCACTATACTGCCCCAGTCTGCCACTTTTGTGGGCACCAGCAGCAGCAGCACTGCCCGGCCCGCAACGCCACCTGCAGCAGCTGCGGTCGCAAAGGACACTATGCCCGGGTCTGCCTGGCGAAGAAAACTCCTGCCCCAAACCCTCCCGCAGCCCAGAGCACTCGCTCCCCGAACTCGCAGGCCCGCAGGCCTTTAATGCTGCGGCCTGTACTCCGACTCCACCCCCAACTGCCACGTGCGACCCATGGGGGCGGCCATCTTGGCAACCCCCCACCACGCGACCGGCCACATGCGACTCATGTGGGCCGCCATCTTGGATGCCATCTTCCTCGCCGCCCGCCACGTGTGATCCACGGGGGCGGCCATCTTGGACGCCACCTTCCTCGCCGCCCGCCACGTGTGATCCACGGGGGCGGCCATCTTGGGCTCCATCCTCTCCAAACTCAGAAACTCAAATCAAAGCTGTGACCTCAGCGGACATTCATCACGGGGCCACTCCAGCGCAGCTGATCGAGCCGCCGACTACCCGCAACTCAACACGGTCACGTTGGACCAGTCGTGTCCGAAATACCTCCGCAACTCGATGATGACCGTTGAAATCAACGGGTACAGTACACCGTGCCTCTTCGACTCCGGGAGCACCGAGAGCTTCGTACACCCAATCTGGTAAGGCGTTGTTCGCTCCCTGTTTTTCCTGCACGGCAAACTATCTCCCTCACTTCGGGCTCCCACTCTGTTCACCTCCAAGGGCGCACCGTCGTGACTCTTTTTTTTTTTCTTTTTTTTTATAAATTTAGATTACCCAATTATTTTTTCTATTAAGGGGCAATTTAGCGTGGCCAATCCACCTACTCTGCACATTTTTGGGTTGTGGGGGCGAAACCCACGCAGACACGGGGAGAATGTGCAAACTCCACACGGACAGTGAACGAGAGTCGGGATCGAACCTGGGACCTCAGCGCCGTGAGGCGGTTGTGCTAACCACTAGGCCACCATGCTGCCCCCACTGTCGTGACTCTAACGATCCAAAGCGCTAGCTACTCAATTTTTCAGCTATACGTCCTGCCCGAACTCTGCACCCCACTCTTACTGGGACTCGATTTCCAGTGTAATCTCAAAAGTCTCACACTCAGCTTCGGCGGACCCCTACCCCCACTCACTATCTGCAGTCTAGTGACTCTAAGAATCTCCCCCCCTCCACTCTTTGCCAATCTCACTCTGGACTGTAAACCCGTAGCCACCCACAGCAGGCGATACAGCCTGCAGGACAGGGTATTTATCAGAACCGAGGTCCGGAGGCTCCTACGTGAGGGGATCATAGAGGCCAGTAACAGCCCCTGGAGAGCTCAGGTGGTGGTCATCAAGACCGGGGGAAAATTCCGAATGGTAGTGGACTATAGCCAAACCATTAATCGGTTCACGCTCCTCGATGCGTATCCCCTCCCTAGGATTGCAGACATGGTGAATCAGATCACCCAGTATCGTATTTTCTCCACGGTGGATCTGAAGTCTGCATACCACCAGCTCCCAATCCGCCCGGAGGACCGCCACTACACGGCGTTCGAGGCCGATGGCCGCCTCTTCCATTTCCTCCGGGTTCCCTTTGGCGTCACGAACGGGGTCTCGGTGTTCCAACGAGCAATGGACCGAATGGTGGACCAGTACGGGCTGCGGGCCACGTTTCCGTACTTGGATAATGTCACCATCTGCGGCTATGACCAACAGGACCACGATGCCAACCTCCATCGATTTCTCCAGACGGCCCAGAAACTCAACCTCACTTACAACATGGAGGCGACTGGTCTCTGCATTTTCCGCACGACCAGACTAGCCATCCTCGGCTATGTCGTGGAAAACGGAGTCCTGGGCCCCGACCCGGACCGTATGCGCCCCCTCTTAGAACTCCCTCTCCCCTCATTGTCCCAGGGCCCTCAAAAGGTGCCTGGGATTCTTCTCGTATTATGCCCAGTGGGTCCCTCAGTATGCGGACAAAGCCCGCCCACTATTTAAGGCCACACTCTTCCCTCTATCGGATGAGGCTCGTCAGGCCTACACTCGGATCAAGGAGGACATCGGCAAAGCGGCCATGCGGGCGGTGGATGAATCCGTCCCCTTTCAGGTAGAGAGCGATGCCTCAGAGGTCGCTCTCGCAGCCACATTGAATCAGGCAGGGAGACCAGTCGCCTTTTTCTTCCGAACCCTCTCCGCTTCGGAACTTCGACACTCCTCGGTCAAAAAGGAAGCACAAGCCATTGTGGAGGCTATACGTCACTGGAGGCACTACCTCACAGGTAGAAGGTTCACCCTCATCACCGATCAAGGATCGGTTGCCTTCATGTTTGACAACTCGCAAAGGGGCAAAATTTAAAATGATAAAACCCTGAGGTGGAGGATCGAACTCTCCACCTTCAAATACGATATTATGTATCGACCGGGGAAGCTCAACGAGCCCCCAGATGCCCTGTCCCGCGGTACGTGCGCCAACGTGCAAAACGACCGCCTGAAAGCTATCCACAATAACTTCTGCCACCCGGGAGTCACCCGGCCCGCCCACTAAGTCAAGGCCGAAATCTACCTTTCTCCACTGAGGAGGTAAAAGCCGTCACCAGGGACTGCCCGATCTGTGCGGAGTGCAAACCGCACTTCTATAGACCAGACAGGGCCCACCTGGTCAAGGCTTGTCGGCCCTTTGAATGCCTCACTATCGATTTCAAAGGGCCACTCCCCTCGACTAATCGGAATGTGTACTTCCTAAATGTCATCGGCGAGTTCTCCCGCTTCCCCTTTGCTATCCCGTGCCCCTATATGACCTCCCACACAGTCATTAGGGCCCTGCATAGTATCTTCACCCTGTTTGGTTTCCCCAGCAATGTACACAGCGACAGGGGTTCGTCCTTTATGAGCAACGAGCTGCGTCAGTACCTGCTCGACAAGGGCATCGCCTCGAGCAGGACTACCAGCTACAACCCCAGGGGGAACGGGCAGGTGGAGAGGGAGAATGCGACGGTCTGGAAGACCGTCCTACTGACCCTCCGGTCCAGGAATCTCCTGACCTCCCACTGGCAGGAGGTCCTCCCCGGCGCGCTCCACGCTATTAGATCCCTCCTATGTACGGCCACCAATCAGACCCCTCACGAGCAGCTCTTTGTTTTTTCCAGGGGTACTACCACGGGGGCTTCGCTCCCCGCATGGTTGAAGACACCAGGCCCAGTGCTCCTCCGGAAGCACGTCAGGCCACACAAAACTGACCCACTCGTAGAAAGAGTGCTCCTACTCCACTCAAACCCCCATTACGCCTTCATAGAGTATCCTGACGGCCGTCAGGACACGGTATCCCTCCAGGACCTAGCACCAGCAGGATCTAATCCCACCACTACCACCGCTGAGGTACCCCTCACACTACCCCCCACCCAACTCTTCACACCCCACGTCCCCGCACCTACCGGGTTGCTACACATGTTCCGCGCACCCGCGCCCACAAGCTCCCAGCGCCCCCAGTCCCCAGTCGAACCAGGTGGGTACGAAGCTCGGACAGAATCACCCCCAGAGTCCGCCATTGTACCCCAACCAACCGTGATCATCCAGCCACCAGAAGAGGCTGCAACTCTGGTGCTCCGCCGATCACAACGGACAACTCGACCACCGGACAGACTCAATCTGTAAACCATCACCCCCGCCGGACTTGCTTTTTTCACAGGGGGTGAATGTGGCGAATTATCAACCTCAGTAATTCACACTGTATTGTACCACATGTATTGAGCCTGTACTCTGTACCGGATTGTGTGTAATCGCGCGGCCCTGCCCATAGGGGGAGATGAGGAGTTTGTACTGGGCTCCACCCTTGGCTCCGCCCATGGCTCCTCCCCCAGCCGGAAGTATAAAGATCAGTGCTGTGAGCCTGCCTGCCAGTTCATCTCGCGTTCATCCCATCACAGGCAGGCTCTGTTGTAAGACGATTAAAACCACTGTTTACTTCTAACCACGTGTCTCATGAATTGATGGTCTCATCACTATCCCAACACACACCCCCCACCCCGGCTGACCATCCCCTCCCATCCACCCAAACCACAGCCCAACCCTCTCCGTGGTTCCTACCTGCCTCAGTATGGGGTGTGGATTGGTAGTGACAGTGGGTCTGGTCTATGGGATGGAGGATGATGGGACCTGCTCTGCGATGAGCTCTGCCGCTCCGCGTCGTTTGACAACATCTGACTCCTGCCCATGGCAGCTCTCTCCAGTATCAACCTGGATGATCCCTGCATGAGAGCTGGCCATTCCATCACACAGTCCCACAGAATCCTTGGGATGGCGAGATGGGGATGGGGTGTGGGGTGCGGGGGGGGGGGCAGGCCGGTTGGGGTCAAGAGGTAGGGAGAGAGGCGGGGTACCGGATGATGTGAAGGTTCCGCCTTCTCAACCTTGTCCCTCGCTTGAGGTGTGGTGATTCTCAGCTTAAATCACCACCAGTCAGCTCCCCCACCCCCTCCCCCATCAAAAGGGGAAAGCAACCTATGGTCATCTGGGACAATGGCAATTTTATTTCTTACATACATGTTGTTGCTAAATGGCCAGGAGTTATGGAGAGATGATGATAGAAGTTTCAGTTTCTCTCCATCAAATAGCTGACCAGGAATATCGCCTGCTCTGAAATAACCAGGAAATGTCACAAATGCACCTTCACTGACCATCACGTCCTGGGGTGGGACTTGAACTCAGAGCTTCTGTATCAGAGGCAGGGTACGTTGCCCTCTGCACCACAACACCTCCTTGTTACTGTGTAACACACAGGAGAGACAACACAGCAACTTCTTTCAATTACTGACAGGATCTATGAAGTAATCAATGCATCACAACCGATCAGGTTAAATATGTTTTTATTGATAACTAAATGAGTAACTTTGAGTTGCAAAATAGGAAGAACAATTAGAGAGATAAGCTGAATGAACAGCTAAGCCGGTGAAGAACATGGTTCAAAGTGAAATGGTTGAATTAACAAATGTGATCTCCGAGAATTAAAAATACAAAATTTACTCCAAGCCCAAACAAATGGACAATTTCAGGATATTGATATACACCATGGATTGCAAACAAGTCTTTCTGTGTGCATTTCTCCGATCTGAATTTTTCCACTATTCGTAAATTCAATTCCTCATAAAAACTGCAGAAATACTTTTGAGTGAAACGTAGAAATGTTTTGGCTGGGTTATTAGTCAAATCTATACGGTGAGCGACGATGGGAGGTGAAAGGTCAAGCAGCATTAATTAAACTTCCTGAGCTCGCACATCCGTTTGCCCAAATGAGTTTCAATGATGTGCGCCGCGTCTTATTGAGGCTTCAGGATTTGTTCCAGGGATGTGGGTGGCGCTGGCTCGGCCAGAATTTATTATTGCCCGTCCCCAATTACCCTGAAGGTGGTGAGCTGCCTTTCGAACCGCTGTAGTCTGTGCGGTGTATATATCCACACACAGTACTGGCGGGGAGGGAGGTGCAGGAACGCGACCCAGGGACAATGGACGAATAGCAACAGAGTTCCGATTCAAAGTGATGTGCGACGTGGAATAGCTGGTATCCCCGCCCTCCCCCTGTCCTTCCAGTTGATGCAGGGTCATGGATTTTGAAGGTGCAGGCAAAAGCACCTTGGGTCAGTTGCTGCAGTGCATCTTGTGGATGGCACGCACTGTTACCCACTGTGCACCGATGGCGGAGGGAGTAAGCGGTCAAGGCGGTGGGAGGGCGGGGTGTTGATCAAGCGGGCTGCCTTGCCTTGAGATGGTGTCGAGCTTCTTCGCCACCTTTTCATAGAATTTCATGGAATTTACAGTGCAGAAGGAGGCCATTCGGCCCATTGAGTCTGCACCGGCTCTTGGAAAGAGCACCCTACCCAAGGTCAACACCTCCACCCTATCCCCACAACCCAGTAACCCCACCCAACACTAAGGGCAATTTATCATGGCCAATCCGCCTAACCTGCACATCTTTGGACTGTGGGAGGAAACCGGAGCACCCGGAGGAAACCCACGCACACACGGGGAGGATGTGCAGACTCCGCACAGACAGCGACCCAAGCCGGAATCGAACCTGGGACCCTGGAGCTGTGAAGCAGTTGTGCTATCCACAATGCTACCGTGCTGCCCCTTTTCAATTATATCTCACCTTATCAGCAAACGCATTATAGTTCCAGACACAACCACACTCAGCGATGGGAGCGTGATACCTTCAGCTAACTGAATATTTCAAGTCGCACAATAATGCCAACTGCATTCTGAATTTTGGAACACTTTTTAGGAGAAAGCCAAGGTCTATCGGCTGTTCATTTGGCCAAACAGGCAGCACTCGAGGAGCATTATTTTTTAAAAAGGAGGAGAGAGGTGGGTAAGGTTTAGGAACAAACTTCCAGAGCTTGGGCTGGAAGCATTTGAAGGCAAAATTCTTATTCTTGAAAAGTGGAGGAATTTCAGCAATTGACTTTATGCAGAGATGGGTATTAAGGAAATATTGCTCACTCCCTTTAAGTGGAGCAGTCCATGAGGCTCCATGTTACAGACGCTGTGGTGGGGGAGGGGAGGGGGGGGGGGGGGGTTTCAGTCATGAAATGGTTTCATATCTGCAAGGGCACAATATTCAAAGAATCGAGCGCGCAGCCTGTCAGGAATAAGGGATAGAGTTTCTCCGTGAATCGATCGGTGAAAGTGTACAGGTGAGACATGTCATCGGCATCGTACAGCGAGACCTGTCCTGCCTCGTAATCCAAGTACACTGCCAGCTTTCGGGGTTTGGTTCGGAGGGGGAGGGCGGTACGAGTTGTGGTGGGAGTAGTGTATTCCTCCTTCAGCCTCCACAAGGCCCAGACCCCAGACTGGGGGTCGGGCGAGAAGTCCTTCTTTCGCGGCACCGAGCCTTTTGCCACTCCCACGGCCCAGGTGCTGTTCTTGCCCACCTCCACGGCCCAGAGGTGCCTGCCGGTTTTGAAGCCCTGGCAGGCCAGGACGATGTGCCAGTTGGTGAATCGCGCGGCTTTGTCAGGGACCGACTGCTTGATGTCGACAAATCGTACCCGGGTCTGGGCATCGGACAGGACCAGTCTGGGGTGCGCGGTGTTCGGATCCAGGCTTAGAGCAGCTGGAACTGAAGGGAAAGCAATGTTAGAATGCTGGGGAAATAAGCCGTTTAATGGACCAGCTCTCTGCAGCTTTGCCTGCGGACATGAGCCGGAAACAGAGTTGACCTCAGTAGCAGCAGCCACAGCATGGGCCAGCGATGAACATCAAACACACGACACAGATTGCAAAGGGAGTGATTCACTTTAGTAATTCAATTGCGCTTCAGCCTATTACAGACCTTTCTCTCCTGTCATTTCTCTGCCTGCCTTTCTCCAGCTTCACGTGGGCTTAAAAGCTGCTCATCCCCAAAAAGACATCTTCCCAGTACTAATGAACGGTCAATAACTTTGTTTCCATTAGCAGGGGAGACTAGGACGCGGGGGCACAGCCTTAGAATAAAAGGGAGTCACTTTAGAACAGAGATGAGGAGAAATTTCTTCAGCCAGAGAGTGGTAGGTCTGTGGAATTCATTGCCACAGAGGGCGGTGGAGGCCGGGACATTGAGTGTCTTTAAGACAGAAATTGATAAATTCGTGATTTCTCGAGGAATTAAGGGCTATGGGGAGAGAGCGGGTAAATGGAGTTGAAATCAACCATGACTGAATGGTGGAGTGGACTCGATGGGCCGAATGGCCTTACTTCCACTCCTATGTCTTATGGTCTTAACCTGTCTCATTTGAGCACAAAACCCAATCTGGTCAGGTGAACTTTTCGCTTTAGACCCTGACCAACATTACTCATCATCAACTTCAAATGAAGATCAAAATTAAGCAGTGCTGTAATAGCAGCATTTAGTCCAAAACAGGATGTGTCCAAATCGCCCTAATGGTACTTAACACCCTTGGATAATGCCCAACATGCTGCCTCTTTCAGCAGTTGCTGTTTGCATTTGAGATTATCAGGTAAATTGAGGGAAGCAAACATATTTTGACTGCAGAAGGTTGACCACAGAGTGACATACTCCTGTCAACAATTAAGAATACAGGATTTAAACAATATAGAAATGCAATTAATTTAAGAGAAATAGGTTTGAGGATAGGTGAGCCTTATTTTAAAAGCAATGACAGAAGAACGTGAGATGTACTTTCAGGGTTAGTGAATATATAATAATCAATGATAATAATCTTTATTATTGTCACAAGTAGGCTTACATTAACACTGCAATGAAGTTACTGTGAAAAAAACCCTAGTCGCCACGTTCCGGCGCCTGTTCGGGTACACAGAGGGAGAATTCACAACGTCCAAATTACCTAACAGTACGTCTTTCAGGACTTGTGGGAGGAAACTGGAGCACCCGGAGGAAACCCACGCAGACACAGGGAGAACGTGTAGACTCCGCACAGTCTGTGACCCAAGCCGGGAATCGATCCGGGGGCCCTGCCGCTGTGAAGCAACAATGCTAACCACTGTGCTACCATGCCGTTCCTATAATCATAGGAACATAGCAGTTTACAGTTGTCATGTGAGAGTACCGTTAAGAAATGGGTGTTTAAGAAATGTACCTTGAAGAAATGGGTGATGGCTGACATCAGTGATGTCAGAGTGTGGGTGGAGCTGGGCTGTTTGTCAGCTTTCTACTTTCGTTTTAGGCTGTTTGCTGCAGGGTGTGTTTTAGTTTCGTTTTCAGAGCTGGATAGCTGCAGTCATGGCCAGAAGGGGTATTAGTCGCTCTCTCTGTAATCTAAAGACTGTAAATCAATCCTTTGGTGATTTAAAACTAATAACTGCTCTCAGTAGTGACTTTAACCTGATGTGCTTCTGTTTAAAGGTTTTTTTAAAAGTCTTATGGATGTTAAAAGGACAGCTTAAGGATTACTTAGTGTTGTAGTCTTTGGGGGTTATATTTGAATTGATGGTTGCTAAGATATTCACTGCATGTTTTAAAAAGAATAAACACTGTTTTGCTTTAAAAAATACTTTTCCATTTCTGCTGTACCACACCTGTAGAGTGGGCCGTGTGCTCCCCATACCACAATCTATTAAAAGTTGCGGGTCAGGTGAACTCCATTGTACACTTTGGGGTTCTCTAAACCCTGGCCTATAACAAATTGGGGGCTCGTCCGGGGTAAAAGTCTATCTATTGGATTCGCTTAGTGAACTTAAAGACGGTGAGGGGTGAGCATATTGTGGGTGCTTTTCAGGTGTGTTATTTCAGTTAAGTAGGGAGTGTGTTGTGGACAATGGCTCTTTCAGAGGCTCTGAAGATTTTCGGGTAGAGACAGTCACACGCAGTACCTTATGGACAGAGACTAAAAACAGAATGTTAGATTTGGCAAATACATTGCAGTTAACATTACCTGACAAAATGTGAAAAGATGAGGTAATTATGGCGGTGGCTAAGCATTTAAAGTTGCCTGAGATACAGTTTCACTCATTGGAAATGGCAAAAATTCTGTTACAAATTAAACAAATGGAACACGAGAAAGAATTAAAGCAGCTTGAATACGAAAGAGGAAAAAGAAAGATAGAGAGCGGAAAAAGAAACAGAAAGAGATAGAGGAAAAAGAAAAGGAGAGAGAAGAAAGGAGAAAAGAAAGAACAGCCCTGGCAGAACAAAAAGAAAGAGAAAGGGAGATACAGATCAGTTAAAAAGACAAACAGAGAGAGTTTGAACTTCAGAAAATGGCCATGAAACATGACAGTCATTTAAAATTGGCAGACGTAAAGGGAAACATACAGTTGGATGATAGTGATGAGGGTAGTGAGAAAGAGCGTCAAAGTCAAAAGCTTGGTGGGGATCTATTTAAATATGTCCAAGTATTGCCAAGGTTTGATGAGAAGGAGGTAGAAGCCTTTTTCATTTCATTTGAGATGGTAGCTAAACAAATGAAATGGCCACAGGACATGTGGGTATTACTGATTCAAACAAAGCTGATAGGTAGGGCTAATGAAGTGTTTGCATCACTACCGGAGGAGGTATCTGGGAAGTATGAGGAGGTGAAAAAAAACATCTTGGGTGCATATGAACTAGTGCCTGAAGCCTACAGACAAAGGTTCAGAAATTTAAGGAAAGAATTTGGTTAAACATACATCGAGTTTGAAAGGTTCAAACCGAGTAATTTTGATAGGTGGAGAAGGGCTTTGAAAATAGACCAAACATATGAAGCTTTCAGAGAAATTATACTTTTGGAGGAGTTTAAAAATTCAATTCCTGATGTAGTGAGAACTCATGTGGAAGAGCAGAGGGTTAAAACAGCAGAAATAGCAGATGATTATGAATTAGTTCATAAATCAAAGTTTGGTTTCCGACATCAGTTTCAGCCAGTAAAGGATAAAAACTGGGAACATGGGAAATACTCAAGTGGGAAAGGTAAAGGAGATCTGATGGGAGATAATAAGGAGAGTGTACCTCAGATTAAAAAAGAAATCCAGGAGGGTGGAAGAGACATGAAAAGTTTCAAATGTTTTCACTGTAATAAACTAGGCCATGTAAAGTCACAGTGTTGGTGGTTGAAGAAAAGCACTGGGAAAGCTGATGTGGTAAAACAGGATAAGACAGTGGGGTTTGTTAAAGTGGTAAAGGAAAGCCCAAGCGAAGCGAAAGATGTGCAAAAGATTATACAGCCTGAACAAGAGGTGATTGATTAGAAGGTGCCAGATCTCTTTAAAGAATTTACTTGTGTGGGTAAAGTTTACTCATGTATATCAGGAGGAGCAGGTAAAGAAGTCACAATTTTAAGAGATACGGGAGCTAGTCAATCTTTAATGGTAAGAGATGAGGGGTTATGTAGTTTGGGAAGAATTTTGCCAGAAAAGATGATAATATGTGGAATTCAGGGTGAGAGGAGTAGTGTTCCATTATATAAGGTAAGGTTGGAAAGTCCAGTGAAGAGTGGTGAAGTGGTAGTAGGAGTAATAGAGAAACTATCTTGTCCAGGAATACAGTTTATCTTGGGCAATGATATAGCTGGATCGCAGGCGGGAGTGATGCCTACTGTGGTTAATAAGCCAGTGGAAAATCAGATAGCTGAAGTGTTGAAGGACGGATATCCTGGGATTTTTCCGGATTATGTAGTAACATGGTTGCAAAGTCACAGGTTAACACAAGAGGAGAAATCAAAGAGTGAAGATGAAGTTGAAGTGTAATTATCAGAAACGATTTTTGATCAGATGGTTGAAAAAGAACAAGAACAGGTGGAGGATGAGCCCGATATTTTTAGTTCAGGAAAATTGGTGGAGTTACAACAGAAAGATGTAGATATAAGCCGGATGTATCAGAAAGCATACACAGAATCTGCGTGTATACCAGAGTGTTATTACCGTAAAAGGGATGTCTTGATCATAGATCATAGAATTTACAGTGCAGAAGGAGGCCATTCAGCCCTTCGAGTCTGCTCCTGGAAAGAGCACCCTACCCAAGGTTAACACCTCCACCCTATCCCCATAACCCAGTAACCCCACCCAACACCAAGGGCAATTTTAGACACTAAGGGCAATTTATCATGTCCAATCCACCTAACCTGCACATCTTTGGACTGTGGGAGGACACTGGAGCACCCGGAGGAAACCCACGCTCACACGGGGAGAACGTGCAGACTCCGCACAGACAGTGACCCAAGCCGGAATCGAACCTGGGACCCTGGAGCTGTGAAGCGATTGTGCTATCCACAATGCTACCGTGCTGCCCATAATTGATGAGAAAATGGAGACCTTTACATATGCAGGCGGATGAAAAGGGGGCAGAAGTTCATCAAGTAGTAATGCCGGTAGGGTATAGAAAAAGGTGTTGCGAGTTGCAAATGAGGTACGAGTGGGAGGTAATTTGGGAATAAAGAAAACTCAAGCTAAAATACAAAAACATTTTTATTGGCCTGGACTACATAACGATGTAGTTAAATTTTGTCAATCATGTCACACATGTCAAATGATAGGAAAACCTCAAGCAGTGATAAAACCAGCGCTCTTAATACTCATTCCAGCATTTGGGGAACCTTTTCCAAGGGTCCTAATTGATTGCGTAGGACCACTTCCTAAAACGAAAAGTGGGAATCAATATCTTTTGACTATAATGGATGTGTCTACTAGGTTTCCAGAGGCTATTCCAGTACATAATATTACAGCTAAAAACATTGTGGAGGAGTTACTTAAATTCTTTACTAGATATGGACTACCCACAGAAAATCAATCGGATCAAGGATCACATTTTACCTCAAGTGGATAGCTTAGGAATAAAACAATTTAAATCAACTGTGTACCATCCAGAATCGAAGGGAGCGTTAGAAAGGTGGCATCAGACATTAAAGACAATGTTGAGGGCTTATTGTCATGATTATCCAGAGGATTGGGATAAAGGAATTCCATTAAGGAATTCCAGGGGCCTCACGGTAGCATGGTGGTTAGCATCAATGCTTCACAGCTCCAGGGTCCCAGGTTCGATTCCCGGCTGGGTCACTGTCTGTGTGGAGTCTGCACGTCCTCCCCGTGTGTGCGTGGGTTTCCTCCGGGTGCTCCGGTTTCCTCCCACAGTCCAAAGATGTGCGGGTTAGGTGGATTGGCCCATGCTAAATTGCCCGTAGTGAAAGGTTAATGGGGGGATTGTTGGGTTACGGGTATACGGGTTACGTGGGTTTAAGTAGGGTGATCATTGCTCGGCACAACATCGAGGGCCGAAGGGCCTGTTCTGTGCTGTACTGTTCTATGTTCTATTTGTACTGTTTGCAATTAGGGATGCACCTAATGAATCAACCAAATTTAGTCCTTTTGAGGCAACAGGACCACCTAAATTGATTAAGGAAAAATTGGTGTGAGAAATCGGAAATTACGGTTTACATGTCAAATTTTATGGAACAATTAAATAGAGCGAATTGGTGAATTGGCTGGACAACATTTAAAACATAGAACAGTACAGCACAGAACAGGCCCTTCGGCCCTCGATGTTGTGCCGAGCAATGATCACCCTACTCAAACCCACGTATCCACCCGATACCCGTAACCCAACAACCACCCCCCCCTTACTTTTTAGGACACTACGGGCAATTTAGCTGCACAAAAGTTGCACAAAATGTGATGAAACCGGGTACTGGACAAGAAAACCAAAGTTCGTGGTTTTGTCTGTGGAGATAACGTTTTAGTGTTGTTACCAGTGGGAGGTGAACATTTAAAAGCAAACTTTTGTGGACCTTATCAGATTGAAAGGAAATTAAGTGAGGTGAATTATGTGGTAAAAACACCAGATAGAAGGAAGACTCACCGAGTGTGTCATGTGAATATGCTTAAAAGGTACTTTGAAAGGGAAGGAGAGAAAAAGGAGGAGGTTTTAATGATTCTAACTCAAAGTGACAAACCAAATCCAGATGACTGTGAATTTGACATACCTCAAATTAAATTGGAAAACGAGGATGTTCTTAAAAATTGGGATAACTTGTTGAGTTGCCTTCCAGAGGAAAAACAGACTGACCTGAAAGTTATTGATATCACCTGGGCAAGTTTGCAGAGATAAATTGGGAAGTACTAAAATGGGTACACATGATGTAGATGTGGAAAATGCTGTTCCAATCAAACAACATCCATACAGACTTAACCCTTTAAAATTGGCACAGGTTAACAAAGAGATTGAGAGTATGCTTTAACATGGCATAATTGAAGTGAGTTGCAGCCAATGGAGCTCACCCATAGTGATGGTGCCTAAACCAGATGGTACCCAACGGTTGTGTGTGGACTATAGAAAGGTTAATGCAGTTACAAGAACGGACTCTTCTCCTATCCCACGTTTGGAGGATTGCATTGAGAAGGTGGGACAATCAGCTTTTATTTCCAAACTGGATTTACTTAAAAGGTTACTGGCAGGTACGTTTATCCGAATGGGCGAAGGAGATTTCAGCTTTTGTGACTCCAGATGGTATGTACCAATTCAAAGTTATGCCATTTGGCATGAAAAATGCACCAGCCACATTTCAACAGTTAACTAACAAAGTTGTTTCAGGATTACCCAATTGTGCGGTACACATCGACGATCTGGTCATTTTCAGCCAGACATGGAGAGAACATTTGAAACATCTGATGGAGTTATTCGATCGACTTCAGGAGGCGGATCTGGTGATAAACCTAGCCAAAAGTGAATTTGGGAAAGCTCAAGTCACTTTCCTTGGCCATACAATCGGACAGGGTCGAATGGTCACACGGGATGTGAAACCAACAGTTATTGAGGAATTTCCAATATCCTCAAGACGAAGGGAAATAATGCGATTTCTTGGCATGAGTGGATTTGATCGAACATTTGTGAAAAGGTTTTGTAGCGTGATTGCTCCACTGATGGACTTGCTGAAGAAGCGTAAAAAATTTCAGTGGACGGCGGACTTTCAACAGGCATTTGACTGCCTGAAAGCTGTGATAACCAATGCTCCTGTGTTGGAGAATTACAAGGGACTCTGTGATCAGATTGAACTAAAGTATCTGACTTTAAAAGAGAAAAGAGACTGTCAATCGAGAAGGATTTCAGTTGGAGGAAGAACAAAAAAAATGGACTATATTATTATACCTGATTACGTATTGTTTTTTTTTGACACAAAAAAGTATATTTACTGTGTGCATTTCTTAAAGAATAGTGAAAAGGTGAAAAATGAAACCATCTTGAAGTTGACAGGTTTTTTTTACTGGGGGGAGGTGTCATGTGAGAGTACCTTTAAGAAATAGGTGTTTAAGAAATGGGTGCTTGTCAGTGATGTCAGAGTGTGGGTGCAGCTGGGCTGTCTGTCAGCTTTTTACTTTTGTTTTAGGCTGTTTGCTGCAGGGTGTGTTTAAGTTTCGTTTTCAGAGCTGGATAGCTGCAGTCACAGCCAGAAGGGGTATTAGTCGCTCTCTCTCTGTAATCTAAAGACTGTAAATCGATCCTTTGGTTTTTTAAAGTCTTATGGATGTTAAAAGTCAGTTTAAAGATTACTTAGTGTTGTATTCTTTGGGGGTTATATTTGAATTGATGGTTGCTGAGATGTTCACTGTATGTTTTTAAAAGTTTAACTTGAGTTCATAGAATAAACATTGTTTTGCTTTAAAAAATACTTTTCCATTTCTGCTGTACCACACCTGTAGAGTGGGCCGTGTGCTCCCCATACCACAATCTAGTAAAAGTTGTGGGTCAGGTGAACCCCATGATACACTTTGTGTTTCTCTAAACTCTGGCCCATAACACAGTATAAAATGGCTATTCTGCCCATCGTGCACTTTGAAAGAGCTGTCTGATTAGTTCCACTCCCCTGCTCTTTCTGATCGCCCGATAATTCTCTCCCTTTCAGTCACGTACTTAGTTAATTTCCTGAAAGTCATGATTGAATCTGCTTCTACCACCCATTGCAGACCTGAACTCATTGTTTTTTTAAATATAACTTTAGCGTAGCCAATTCTTATTTTTTTCCAATTAGGGGTAATTTAGCGTAGCCAATTCACCTAATCCATCTTTGGGTTGTGTGGGGTGAGACCCAGACAGACAAGGGAAGAATGTGTAAACTCCACACGGACAGTGACCCGGGGCCGGAATCGAACCCAGGTCCTCGGCGCCGTGAGGCAGCTGTGCTCCCCTTAACTCATGGGTTTAAAAAACAAAATCTCCTGGTGTAGCCTCTGGATCCTTGTGGATCTACCTAACACCTCTGTTCACCGGTTATGTCAACCCTTTCGTCAGCGGAAGCACTTAGGGCTGAATTCTCCGCTGTCGAGGCGCTCCGTTTTGCCGGCAGCCGGGGGTTTCCCGACAGCGTGGGGCTGCCCCACAATGGGAAACCCCATTGACCGGCCGGCAAAACGGAGAAGGCCGACGGCGTGCTGGACCAGAAATCTGGCGCGGCGGGACGGAGAACCCAACCCACAATCTTAATTTATCCAATCAAACAACGACTTAACTTTGGGCATCTCTATTCGAGTGTCCCTGCGTCTCCACTGTTCCCGGGAGAAATACACTCCAGTGGCGATTGGCCCAAATCCCCCTCCGTCCCTACCAAACGTTACCTGGATGAATCAGCTTCAGCATCCGTTTCCAAGCCATGAACTGCAGAGGGCCATTAAATTCGCCGGGGCCCAGATCGGTGGAGATCCTTGTGGGCTTATTAAACTGCACTGTGGACCTGGGCAAAGTTCAAAATGGAGAATATAACTGAGATTAGAGAGTAGGAGGGCAGCTGAGAACTTGACACAGAAAGTTGACCCACGGATAAAATTAATTGACACGGAGGCTCAGATTTCATACCTAATAGGTGCCTCAGAGACTGTGCACCAAATTCCACAGAACCGTAGAATCCCTACGGTGCAGGAGGCGGCTATTCGACACAACCAGTCTGCACCAACCCTCCGAAAGAGTACCCTACCGAGACCCATTCTCTCTCTCTCCCCCCCCCCCCCTCGCAACCCTGTCCCTGTGACCCCTAACCAGCACATCTTTGTGACACTTAACGGGCAACTGTATCATGGCCAATCCACCTAACCTGCACGCGTTTGGACTGTGGGAAGAAACCGGAGCACCGGGAGGAAACACCGGCAGACACGGGGAGAACGTGCACATTCCACACAAGACAACCACCCAAGGTCAGAATTGAACCCGAGTCCCTGGTGCTGTGAGGCAGCAGTGCTGACCGCTGTGCCACCCCTCCAAGGTGGCCATTCTGATTGAGGGGCCAAAACGTTGACATAGCAGATCAAAGGAAAGAAAATCTTGCATTGATAGTGTGCCTTTCTCGGCTTCGGGTCATCTCAAAGCACTTTACCGTGAATTCTGCACTTTTGCACTGCGGTAGAAGCAAGATGCACACAATGCGTGTATCAACATTCTGCAAACAGCAATGAGATGACGATCAGATTTATTTTTTTAAGTTCACTCATGGGCTGTGGGCGACGCTGACTGGACCATCATTTGTTGCCCGTCCCTAATTGCTCGGAGGGCATTTTAAGAGTCGCCTACATTGCTGTGGGTCTGGAGTCACATGTAGGCCAGACCGGGTAAGGACGGCAGATTTCCTTCCCTAAAGGACGCGAGTGAACCACATGGGGTTTATGTGACAATCATAGAACATAGAACAGTACAGCACAGAACAGGCCCTTCGGCCCTCGATGTTGTGCCGAGCAATGATCACCCCACTCAAACCCACGTATCAATCCTATACCCGTAACCCAACAACCTTACTTTTTAGGACACTATGGGCAATTTAGCATGGCCAATCCACCTAACCCGCACATCTTTGGACTGTGGGAGGAATCCGGAGCACCCGGAGGAAACCCACGCACACACGGGGAGGACGTGCAGACTCCACACAGACAGTGACCCAAGCCGGAATTGAACCTGGGACCCTGGAGCTGTGAAGCATTTATGCTAACCACCATGCTACCGTGCTGCCCGAAATCGACAATGGTTTCATTAGACTTTCCATTCCAGATTCTGGATTTTAATTTTTGGTTAAGGGGCGAGTGTGGGAAGGTAACTAGGGAGAGCTTCCCCCCGCCCCCAGCTCTTCTTATGTCCATCTGAGACCACCAGACAGGGTCTCGGTTTGTGACCTCACCTGAAAGACGGCTTTTCGGACAGTGTGACCCACCCTCAGTGCCGCGTTGATGCTCATCACTAGGCTCCAGCCTCTGATGCACATTCGATGGCACTGGCATGGGCTCCTTCCTGGGGTCACCGGAACTAAACACAACACTCGGACATAATGGCCGGAATTCTCTGGTCATTGCGATTCAATTTGCCGGCCGACAGTGCCTCCCTGCCAGCGGGTGGCGAGGTCACAATGGGAAACCCCGTTGACAATCGGCGTGAAGATAGAATCCAGCCGCCCGCCATTCGAGAAACACGCAGCTGGCAGGCCGGAGAATCCCGCCAATTATACAATAGCATGTCTATGAATATCAATAGAGCCACAGGAGGACGCATCAAGAGATTTAACTGTGAGCTGAACATGGTGAAGAAAAGGTCACATACCTGTCAAGAATACATTTGATGCCCTAAAAAAAAAGGATAATTTTATTATAGAGAGCCGGAGAGATGTTTAAACTATGAGAAAAAAAATCCTTCAGCAATCAGTTCTATTTTGCTGCCCTTAAGGTTTGATTTGTAATTAGACACGGGCCGAATTTTCTCACCCGCCCACTGGCCTCAGAAGGGTCTTTGTCGCAATTGAGGCTCTGGAAGGGGCAATTATTGGGCATCGAAGCGCTGTTTCCTGTCCAGCCTCAATTTTTAAGTTGGCAGCAGAATGTCCCAAGCTTGGAGGAAGCCTGAAGATAAGTGGGCTTAGGTCTCAGGTGGTAAGAGAGGGGTGGGGGGGGGGGGGGGGTGGAGGGGTGTGGGGGGGGGGGGGGCGGAGAGGAGGCCTCCATCAGAAACCCCTTTCTAGCTTTGGGCTCCGACCCCTCGTGGTCCTGGGGTCGCCGGGGCTCCCTTCCCCACTTCTCTCCGGCCACTTCTCCAAGACCTCATTTCCAACCCCCAGCTCCCTCACCTCCTCCCTGAGAAAACCCACCTTTTTGACAGGGACTTAGGCCCGATCACCTTCATGCGTTGCCCCTTCCATCCAATGTAGATCCTGTCGCTAACACTGTTGCTGGGTAAGCAGACTGATTGGCAGCTCTCGAAAGCGAGACGTCCTCCCAAGTGGGGAGGCTGAAGTCCCGCCTGCAGCCAATTTACGCTCACTCGAGTGTGAAATGGCTGTGGAGTCGGTCAGGATGTTTTCTCTGCAGAACAGTGACAAATAGGATTTAACCCTGAAAAATGTGAGGTGATGCATTTTGGGAGGACTGACTGACAATGAATGGTATGAAGTACAGAGGATCAGACAGACGTTGGCGTGCATGTCCATAGATCCCTGAAGACAGCAGGACAACTAGATAAGGTGGTTGAGAAGGCATATAGTACCCTTGCCTTTCTGAACCGAGGCATAGAATATAAGAGCGGGGAGGTCATGATGGAGCTGTATAAAACACTGGTTAGGCCCCAGATGGATTCCTGAGTGCCTTTCTGGTCACCACACCATGGGAAGGATGATATTGCACTGGAAAGGGTACAGAGGAGATGCACCAGGATGTTGCCGGGGGTGGAGTGTTTCAGCTATGAAAATAGAGGATGGTCAGGCTGGGGTTGTTGTCTTTTGAGCAGAGAAGGCCGAGGGGAGACCTGATTGAGAGAGGATTTGAGGAAACACTTTTTCGGCCAGAGGATGATGGGAATCTGGAACTCTGTATTAGCCGTGGCAGATATATAAGAGCAGGGAGGTTATGGTGGAGCTGTATAAAACACTGGTTAGACCACAGCTGGAATACTGCGTGCAGCTCTGGTCACCACACATTAGGAAGGATGTCATTGTACTGTAGAAGGTGCACAGTAGATTCACCAGGATGCTGCCCGGGCTGGAACATCTCAGCTATGATCATAGAACATACAGTGCAGAAGGAGGCCATTCGTCCCATCGAGTCTGCACCGACCCACTTAAGCCCTCACTTCCACCATATCCCCATAACCCAATAACCCCTCCTAAACTTTTTGGTCACGAAGGGCAATTTATCATGGCCAATCCACCTAACCTGCACGTCTTTGGACTGTGGGAGGAAACGGGAGCACCCGGAGGAAACCCACGCAGACACGGGGAGAACGTGCAGACTCCGCACAGACAGTGACCCAGCCGGGAATCGAACCTGGGACCCTAGCGCTGTGAAGCCACGGTGCTATCCACTTGTGCTACCGTGCTGCCCTATGAAGAGAGGCTGGTCAGGCAGGGGTTGTTTTTCTTAGAGCAGAGAAGGCTGAGGGGGGGGATCTGAATGAGGTGTATAAAATTATGATGGACACAGATAGGATAGATGGTAAGAAACCTTTCCCCTTAACAGAGGGATCACTAACCAGGGAGCATAGAATTAAGGGAAGGGGAAGGAGATTAGAGGGGATGTGAGGAAACGTATTCGGCCAGAGGGTCTGGAGCTCACTGCCTGAAACGAAGGTAGAGGTGGGAACCGTCAACATTTAAGAAGCTTTTCGATGAACACTTGAAATGTCATATCATACAAAACTTTGGACCAAGTGCTGGAAAGTGGGATTAGAATAGATAGGTGCTTGATGGGCCGGTAGATATGATGGGCCGAAGGACCTTTCTGTGCTGTAAAAACTTTGTGACTGTATAGTTTTATTTTGCATCGGGTCACATTCGGGTGAAGCACAGGTAGCGACTAATAAATTCTAAACCTCAAAAGTTCACATACCGAACCTTTTCTTAGCTGACACATTTTACATCTAAACATTATTCTGGACCCATGTTGTTACATTTTGTCTTAACATACTCGTTCATGGGATGTGAGCCTCATCGGCAAGGCCCAAATTTATTGCCCATCCCTAACTGCCCTTGGGAGGGTGGCGGCAAGCCACCTTCTGAAACCATTGCCGTCCTCGAGGTGGGTGTACATCATCGGTGCTGCGAGGAAGGGAGGTCCAGGACTGTGAGCCAGCCAAAGCGAAGGAATGCAATGTAGATCCAAGTAAGGCGACATAGTAACTGCGCGAACACTCTAAATGGTGGGGTCCCTGTATACGTGCTGCACCCCTTGCTCTTTTGAATTGGTAGAGATTGTGGGTCTGGAAAGGGCTGTCAAAGGAGTCTTGGCAAGTTGCTACAGTGCACCTTATAAATGACGCACTGTGCTGGTCAACCGGGCTGCTTTACCCTGGACAGTGTCTAGCTGCCAGAGTGTTTTCAGAGCTGCGCTCATCTGGGCAAGTGGAGTGTATTCCATTCCATAGACATAGAACTCCTACAGTGCAGAAGGAGGCCATTTGGCACGTCGAGCCTGCAACGACCCCCTGAAAGAGCACCCTACCCCAGGCCCATTCCCCCACCCTACCCCCGTAACCCCATCTAACCTGTACATCCCTGGTCGCTAAGGGGCAATTTAGCATGGTCCAACCACATCTTTGGACTGTGCGAGCAAACCGGAGCACCCGGAGGAAACCCATGCAGGCATAGGGAGAACGCGCAAACTCCACACGGACAGTCACCCAAGGCCGGAAACGAACTCCACGATGATGTGATTGAATGAGGCTGGTCTCAACCCATTCAAACTTACCCACTTACACAGTATTAAAACTGGCCACAATGTTTCTGCAACGGAGGCCGGAATTCTCCAGCCGTTGGGATTCCCTGATCCCGCCAGCAGTGCACCCCACTTCCCCCCCCCCCCGCCACCCCTCACCCAGTCGGTATCCCGGGCGACGTGGGATGGCTGCGATGGGAAATCCCACTGAGAAACGGCGCTAGCAGGGAATCCCGCCGTCAGGAAGTGCCACGCGGCCGAGAAACTAGTGGCCCGGAGAATCCAGCCCGTAATCTTTATGCCGGTCAACTGATGTGAGAACTCGCTTGCTTAATGAAAGAGTGGACAATGTACCTGCAGGAGATTGGTATCTTGCAGGGTCAACCTCCTCTGCATTTCTGTCAGAGTTTGCTGAAAGGCCACTTGTTGTTCAGAGATTTTGTTCAGGTTTTCGGTTATTTTTTGTAATATCGCCTCCTCCTTTTGCTGCAGTTTTGTTTTCAGGTCCTTTTCCTCTTGATGCAGAAACTGGTGCAATTGGTCGAATTTGGACGCAATGTTATTCCGCAGACCCGTGGCTTGTTGCTGTTAAAGTGAATGGAAACTTGCAGTCAAAAGCACCGTTACAGCAACGTGCTCCAAGGCGACTTAGACACATGATCATCAAACCGAAACTTGCTGATGGGCCGCGCAACGAGATATTCGGACAGGTTTCAAAATTTTCTAAAACTCATACTTAAAACTCATACTTCTAAAACTCATACCCAAAAAGTGCAGTATTAAAATTGATTAAAATTTGTAATTAGGCTAAAGGTTAACCAAAGAAAGGAAGGTTTTAAGGAGCCTCGAGGGGTGGGGAGAGATGGGGGAGGGGAAAGCGGATCGATGGAAGAAATGAAAATGAATTGATAGAAATAAAAATGGGGTGAAGGTGGAGGAGAGAGTGCACAGACTGAAGTTGGTGAACTCAATGTTAAGTCCGGAAGGCTGTGACGTGCCTAATCGGAAGAGGAGGTAGGTGCTGTTCCTCCAGTTTGCACCGGGCTTCACTGGAAAATTACAGCAGGCCAAGGACGGACATGTAGACGCGAGAACAGGACGATGAGTTGGAATGGCAAGCGGCAGGAAGGTCCGGGTCCTGTTTGCGGATGGGCCAAAGGTGTTCTGCAATTGTTGGACATAATACAAGTGCACAAACACTGGAATGATGGGTAAGCGGGATGTGTCGCAAGTCAGGGTACGGAGAGTGGATTTTTGTAGGCACTCGTAGTTCAGGGACGAGTTCAAGTTTAGGGAGGTTGGTCGGTGGAAGGTCGGCTAGGAGACCATTGGAATAACTGGCTCCATAAACAGATCAGAATTACAGACATCACATGGCGATCAGCTCTACAATTTGAAAACTGAAATGAAAATGAAATGAAAATCGCTTATTGTCACAAGTAGGCTTCAAACGAAGTTACAGTGAAAAGCCCCTAGTCGCCACATTCCGGCGACTGTTCGGGGCGGCTGGTACGGGAATTTAAACTAACTGAGACGATTAAACGGGCACTAAATAACTTAGTGCCATTCCCCTGCCTTTTCCCCATACCCCTGCTCATTACTTGAATAGAAACAATTATCCAATGCCCTCTCGAACACCTCGATTGAACCTGCCACCACCATACTTCATAGAACATAGAACAGTACAGCACAGAACAGGCCCTTCGGCCCTCAATGTTGTGCCGAGCAATGATCACCCCACTTAAACCCACGTAACCCGTATACCTGTAACCCAACAATCCCCCCATTAACCTTACACTACGGGCAATTTAGCATGGCCAATCCACCTAACCCACACATCTTTGGACTGTGGGAGGAAACCGGAGCACCCGGAGGAAACCCACGCACACACAGGGAGGACGTGCAGACTCCACACAGACAGTGACCCAGCCGGGAATCGAACCTGGGACCCTGGAGCTGTGAAGCATTGATGCTAACCACCATGCTACCGTGAGGCCCCTTCCTTCCAGGCAGTGCATTCCAGACCCCAACCACTCGCTGGGTGAAAAAGTTTCTTTCACACCAGCTTTTAACCTTTTTCAAAACATTTCAAATCTATGCTCTCTCCTTCCTGATCCTTTTACGAAGGGGAACAGTTTTCGGCCTATCTATTCTGTCCAGCGCCCTCATGATTTTGAACACCTCTCTCCGCCTTCTTCTCTCCAAGGGGAACAGTCCCAACCTCTCCCAATCTATCCTCGTAACTGAGGTTTCTCATCCCTGGCTTGTCAACCTCTTCTGCTCTCTCCCCAACGTGTTCACTTCCTTCCTACAGTGAACTGTACAGAATTGCACAAAATATTCCTGCTGAGGTCCAACTCGTGTCATGTTTGGATTGGTACTTTTCACTACATGGCTGCTGGTGGGTTTATTTGGTGTGTGGTACCTGGAAATGGAGACACCTGGGATGAGTGGAGGACTGGGGTTGCATGGGTGCGCATGCAGCCAGCCACGGTTGGTTGTGGCAGTGACGCATGGGGTGGAGGGGAGGGGGTTGGTGGAGGACAAAAATTATGAAAGGTAAGGGAAGCACCACAACCAAGTTGCCAAGGCTGGCGAGACGAAGAGGGGCGGCACAAGGGAATCGGCTTAACTCTCCACCTGATACACGCATTGCCGTCTTCTCCTGTGAGATGGTGAAGACCAAGTAGGCTCCCAAGAAATACCATGTGTCGCGAAGGTCGGCCGGAGTGGGGATTGAAGGTGGGTCCTGGGAAAATATTGTAAAATTCTAGAAACTTCCATTGACAGCTTTTGGGTTTCTACGGTTAATAATTGAGCCATGCAGATCAAGTAGACTGGAGCATCCATTCCTTGTTGTTACATAATTGGATGAATTTAGCTAGATTAGAAACCTGGACAAAACAATTAGCTCCAGTGGCCCTGGACCGCAAAGGTGAAATATCAGTCAGAATGTCACCTCTCGATCATGACTTTTGATGAAAAGTGCCTCGAGCCAATGAAGCGGATAATCGTATTTGGGATACATCTGTGGGATCACCGGATAAGGGGTAGATCAAACACCCCTCACGATTGTTTCACCATTTGATTCAATTATGATTGACCTATACCTCAAATCCATTTTACTGCCTTTGCTACATATCCTTAGATACTTTTATTCCACGATCACAGTCTTAAGCGAAACCTCAGTTGAGCTCCAGCGCTCACTGCTTTCTCCTGAACAGCTTTTGAATACCTTGGCAGCACTCGGTCATTATTGAGGCTTAAACAGTAGATGTTTTGGCAAAGTGCTGAGATGTGCTTGGAATGAGATCGATCTACTCAACTTCTCCGTGATTAAGCCAATTTCGCCCCCAGCTCACATTGGCGGTAATGAAAAGTGTTCACAGTCGCGATAAATGTGGCCAAAAAATATGAACCGGAGAAAGGGTTCGGGAAGGAACATTGAAATGTGTCTCAATGGTTAAAAATGAGCAGAGGAAGTTCTAGTTACTTCAGACTTTTATTATTTAATACTATTTATAATGCTGTACCTTAATGTGGACATTTTGCAACTTTGGCTTTACACAGTGGGATTGTCAAAATCAGTTTGCTCCTTTACAAACGATATGAATTAATTTTGTTGACTAACTCACAGACCTATATAAAGTACATGCAAGCAGTGTAAGATAAACTGGAACACACTATGCAGTATCAGTTTTGTACACTACAAATGTGTACACGAGGCAATGTTAGTCAAATTTGGTTCTGGCCAATTTAATTACATCAGAAAATATTTCCAAGGGTGCACGTGTCTGGGGTTGCATGGGCGCGCATGCTACGTGGCGCAGTTGTTAGCACTGGGACTACGCCGCTGAGGACCCGGGTTCGAATCCCGGCCCTGAGTCAATGCCCGTGTGGAGTTTGCACATTCTCCCCGTGTCTGCATGCGTTTCATCCCCACAACCCAAAGATGTGTAGGTTAGGTGAATTGGCCACGCTAAATTGCCCCTTAATTGGAAAGAAAATTGGGTATTCTAAATTTAAAGAAAAAGAAAATATTTCCAAGGGCTCAGGGTAACTCTGTCAGTGTTCTTCAAAGTCGGGGGCGCGACCTGCGGATGGGTAGCGGGCGGGCGTCAGGAGGGTCGCGGAGCCGTTGACCGCCACGCTCCCGATCGCGCAAATCCCCGCGCAGCAGCCGGCTTTTCATAACACCGGCTGCAAGCAGCCGCGAACATGTTAACCGATAATTGGGCACACATGCGCGGTGCGGCCGCTATTTTAAAAAATGGTTGCGGGTTTTTGTTTTACAAGTTCTGTAGTGGTTTTTATTCATTTATTTTATTCATTTAATTTTTATTTTTTTGATTTGTTTTATTCATTTTTTTTTTACAAGTTCGGGGAGGTTTTATTTATTTTTTGCCATTATTTTACTCACTTTATTTTTTATTTTTTTTACAAGTTCGGGGCGGGGGTTTATTTGATAAAAATTTACAGGAAAAAATTTCAGAACTTTGGACAGATGGAGACTCCATACTTTCCGACACCGGAAGGCTTCACCTTCATCCAACAGGTTCCATTGGAGGAGGGTGTACGAGGGCCAAAGGGACCCAAAACCATTTCCTCCATTTTTATCAGCAGCAAACAAGGTAAGAGAAAATGGTGGGTCGCGCAGGTCGGCCGGCGTGGGTCCCGAAGGTCGGCCGGCATGGGTCGCGAAGGTCAGCCGGGTTGGGTCCTGAAGGTCGGCCGGCGTGGGTCCCGAAGGCCGGCCGCGTGGGTCCCGAAGGCCGGCCGGCCGGCGTGGGTCCCGAAGGTCGGCTGGGTTGGGTCCCGAAGGTTGGCCGGGTTGGGTCCTGAAGGTTGGCCTGTTGGTAAAAATGGGTCCCCAGAAAAAAAGTTTGAAGAACACTGATCTATGTTCTATTTCGTACCTCTTTGTCTTCAAGCAATTTTGTTGATGAGTTTGGCCTCTTCGCTTGTGAATTTCCTCATGTTTTAGTTTCCCCCTCTCTCTCTCTCCTTATCTCTATACCATAGAAATGTACAGCAGAGAATGAGGCCGTTCAGCCCATCACACCTGTACCGTCCCCTTAAAAGTTGTGCTTCGTCCCGCGTTTCTCTCTCTCCGTAATCTTTCAGGGGTTTCTCATTCTCAAGTACCTGCCCAATTTCCTTTTCAGGTTGTTTATAGCCTCAGCTTCCGCACCTTCTCAGCTAGAGCGATTTGCAATCAGGGCCAACCAGGCACTTAACTGGGCAAGCGACAGACCCTTTCCCAGGATCAGGGACCCCAGGGGTGGGGGGTGTGGGGGTCAGAAGTGCCACCCACTGAGAGCCGCCAGCCAATTAGAGGTTGGCTGACGATGCTTCGTTACTCAGCAGCGCCATCAGTGAGGCATGGCTGCGGCCGGTAATGCAGCCACAGGAAGCCCATTAGCACCAAGGGTGCCAGACCATGGGCGAATGATGGAGGGAGGGGGCATCACTGGGTGCAGGAGAGGGGGGAGGGGGGGTTGACAGAAAAAGATGGGAGGCTGACTCTGAACTACCACAGCCCCCACCATCGCACTTTCCTGATGTCAAGTCCCTGAGCACCTCAGGATTTATTTTTTGGCCTTTCTGGAAGGCAAGCCACCACCTGACTGCCAGCGGGGACAGAATAAGACCTTCAAGGGCAACTCAAAAGGATAAAAATACATTATAAATGGAGGTACTTAAAAGGTTGGCAACCAGATTAATCACCCAGTTTTCATGCAACGTTCTGCAGAGGAAAGTAAAGATGGAAAGTGTGGATGCGCTGGCCAGAATCTTTTAAGAGTTCTCAGGTACTGGAGTGGTACTTGAAAAGTAAAGGCTATGGACGTAATCTTACCTCTTTTTTTGCCAATGTGAATGGATTATCTAAAGGTGGTGGGGGGGTGGGTAGTGGGGGGGGGGGGGGGGGGATGATCAATCATTAAGGTTTGATAATGAGATTCTAATGTATTATAATGCTTATAATAGGCAGGGGGCGAGGCCAAGCGAGGCGAGACTCCCCATCGATGTAAAACGCGATTCGGACCTCTCCCAAAGTTTTCCACTCCCGTCACTAAACCCACTCGAAAAGAGCGGGAGTAATAAAATCGCGGCCTATAAATTTTAACTCCCCGATTCCAGAATGGGAAAGATGTGTAAAACCACGACAGCGGCTCCGTCAGCTTAACTTCAATGGTGGGTCCATTACTGGAGGCACTTGTCCGAGATACTTGGCACTCGGAAAAGCACGAGTTAAAGTCGGCATAGAATCATTTGAGCCAAATCCGGTTGGGCTAACTTGACCAAGCCATTTGGTGGGGTGATGGGCGAGGACGGATAAGCAGGGTGCGGCTGACATTACGCGAGTGGATTTTAGAAAGGTGTTTGATAAGCTCCCACAATAGACTTGCCTCGAGAGTTGACTCCCATGTAATTAAAGGTGCAGTGGTGTGTTGGCACAAGGCTGGCAAAGGGCCAGAAGGCATTGGTGAATGATTATTTTTCAGATCGGAGACGGTGGCCTTTCCCCAGGGCCTGATTGCAGGGCCACTCCTCCACATACACCAGTGACCTGGAGGCGAGCGTAAAGGACATCTTTTCAAAATAAAGAGACTTTGCGAGAATTCGATAAACAAATGGAACGGGGAGTCGAAATTTAACAGAGAGAATTGTGAAGTCGTTCATTATAGAATCATGGAATCCCCACGGTGCAGAATGAGGCCATTCAGCCCAACGAGTCCGCACCGACCCTCCGAGAGAGCACCCTAACCTAGGGCGACTCCCCCGCCCTATACCCATAACCGCCACCTAACCTTTTGGACACTAAGGGGAAATTTATCATGGCCAAACTATTTGCACCGTCTTTAGACTGCGGGAGAAAACCGGAGCATCTGGAGGAAACGCATGCAGACACGGGAAGAAAGTACAAACTCCACACAGACAGTAACCCCAGACCATTGTGTAAGAATGTGAGAAGAATAAATACAAATGAAGTGGTTTAATTTTAATCAGTAAGCAATAATGGGGACACCCGGGAGTGTCTGAACACAAGTCTTAGAAGGTGGCAGGTCTCATTGAGATAACTGCTTAAAAACAATCCTCAGTTTTATAAAACTGAAAACATTGTATGCTGTATCAAAACCTTCCATGGATTCTGAGCGACCTCTATCAAATCTGTGCCATCCTCTTTTCTCTAAGGAGAACAATACACTTTCTATCGTGTCTATTCAACCCGGGGCGGAGAGGGGCGGGGAAGGAGGATCTCCTCGTGAACCGGCTCCTGGGCCAGGCGAAACTTGCCATTAACAGGCCCAGGCAGCGGGCAATCGAGGGGGGTCATCCACCCCAACTGTCTGCCCCTCTTCCGCGGCCAGGTGCCCCATGCGGTGTCCACTGGCACCATCGAGGCCTTCCGTACCCAGTGGGCACCGCAGGGTCTGGGGTGCTCTCCGACCCTTTTAATCACATGTTTTTTAAGGTTCAATTAATCTTTGTTTTTGTGCCCCTTCGAGGAGTGGCCCCTTTTGATTTGCCCCTTAATTTGTTGCATTAGTTTAATTGGTTGAATTTCAAAGGAGTTCTAAGGAAATAGGGAAGTGTCTATCACATACTTACAACGTCCCTTTTAGGTTACTGTGTCAGAAGACTATTCCCATTTCAGGACCAGCTGAATGATCATCTAAACGCAAAGATCACTCTCTGACAAAAACATCCCCTGTTCTGGGTCAGTATTCACATGCATGGCACTGCAACCCTGTACTGAAGAAGGACTTACCTTCAGCGTCTTTATATCTGCCTCTTCTTCCTTCTGACTTGTGCACATCGCCTCCATTTGCTTCTGAAGCGAATCCATGGCTTCTTTCAGCATTCCCTGGAAGGCAGGCATTTTAACAAGGGAATCGTCAAGCGTTTTCGATGGGCAGATAGAAACAATCTGTTGCCACTGATCATGGGAGTTCACTCTCTGGGGCAGGAGTGAGGAAATGGGCGAAAGGTGATCGGTAAGGAAAATGTTACGTCACACAGATTATCATTAGAGCAACGAATGCTTTGTCAAACTGGGTGCTTAAGGCATGATTCGATGCAATTGTTCAGGGGAAAAAAACGATCAATTATAGAAGCAAAGGTACAGGTCAGCGAGGAGAGAATAGGCTGTTGGTGTTAAGAGGTTTTCAAGGTAGAAACACCATTATGGAATCGCCACCTGTGCTTCGATATCCTGAAAGAGAATATTCCCTGATGACACGATACATGACACTAATGCTTTATTCGTTAGATAATGGTTTTGTTCCTGTCTTATAGAACATACAGTGCAGAAAGAGGCCATTCGGCCCATCGAGTCTGCATCGACCCACTTAAGCCCTCACTTCCACACTATCCCCGTAACCCAATATCCCTTTGGTCACTAAGAGCAATTTATCCTGGCCAATCCACCTAACCTGCACGTCTTTGGACTGTGGGAGGAAACCGGAGCACCCGGAGGAAACCCACGCACACACGGGGAGAACGTGCCGACTCCACACAGACAGTGACCCAGCGGGGAATCGAACCTGGGACCCTGGTGCTGTGAAGCCACAGTGCTAACCACTGTGCTGCCACGAATATGCTGAATATGGTACAGATGTACTTCTTTTTGAGAGGAGGGGGGGGGGGGGGGTGGTGGTATGACTGCAATTCCTCCAGTTCTACAACACTCCCAGATTTCTACATTGCTCCAAACCTGGCACATTCCCAACTTTCAAAGACCCGCTTTGCTGTTGGTGGTTGCGCCCAAACATGATGGAATTTCTTCCCCTCCTTCCTACCTCTCTGTTTGTCTCCTTCAAGCCACTCACCAGCTACTTTGAACAAACTTCATGTCAACTCTCCCAATATCGCCTCATTTGGCTCGCTGCCGAATGTTGTCTGACAATCGCTCTTGAGAAGCTCCTCCGGATGGTTTATCCGGCTGAAGTCACTACACAAACACATATTATTTCTTTACTTGTTTTTTTTTCCTCTTTATTCTTTCATGGGATGTGCATGTCACTGGTGAGACCAGTGTTTGTTGCCCGTCTCCAATTGCCCTTACACTGGATACTTTCCAAGCCATTTCAGGAGTTGGGGGGGGGGTAAGAGTCAACCACATTGTGGACTTGGAATCACATGTAGGCCAGACGGCCTAAGGATGGCAGATTTCTTTCCCTAAAAGGGGTAAGTCATGAACCAGGTGGAGTTTTTTTCCCAACAATCCATGGAGGTTTTATGGTCTGGCGGACAAGCTTTTTAAACAAAAATTCTAGATTTATTAATCGTAAACTCAATCAATTTTCAGCCGATCTTAAATCAATTCCCTCAGCTACCATGGTCCCCAGAACATTTGCTTAATCCGGAGTTTAATCCAGACAAATGTGAGGTAATGCATTTTGGAAGGTCTAATGCAGGTAGGGAATATACAGTTAATGGTAGAACCCGCAAGAGTATTGACAGTCAGAGAGATCTAGGTGTACAGGTCCACATCACTGAAAGGGGCAACACAGGTGGAGAAGGTAGTCAAGAAGGCATACGGCATGTTTACCTTCATTGGCCGGGGCATTGAGAATTGGCAAGTCATGTTGCAGCTGTATAGAACCTTAGTTAGGCCACACTTGGAGTATACTGTTCAATTCTGGTCGCCACACTACCAGACGGATATGGAGGCTTTAGAGAGGGTGCAGAAGAGATTTACCAGGATGTTGCGTGGTAAGGAGGGCATTAGCTATGAGGAGCGGTTGAATAAACTCAGTTTGTTCTCACTGGAACAACGGAGGTTGAGGGGTGACCTGATAGAGATCTACAAAATTATGAGGGGCATAGACAGAGTGGATAGTCAGAGGCTTTTTCCCAGGGTAGTGGGGTCAATTACTAGGGGGCATAGGTTTAAGGTGCGAGGGGCAAGGTTCAGAGGAGATGTACGAGGCAAATTTTTGACACAGAGGGTAGTGGGCGCCTAGAACTCGCTGCCGGAGGAGGTGGTGGAAGCAGGGACGACAGTGACATTTAAGGGGCATCTTGACAAATACATGAATAGGATGGGAATAGAGGGATACAGACCCCGGAAGCGTAGAAGATTTTAGATTAGGCGGGCAGCATGGTTGGCACAGGCTTGGAGGGCCGAAGGGCCTGTTCCTGTTCAGGCCTCTCTGGATTGCTAGTCCATGAGCCGCCATCTCCCCCTTTTCAACCATGTGGTACAGAAGAGGCCCTTCGGCCCATCGAGTCTGCACCGACAAAAAATACACTAAATCTACACTCATCCCACTTTCTAGCACTTGGTCCATAGCCTTGAATGTTAAGCGCTCATCCACATAACCTTTTAAAATATTGTGAGGTTTCCTGCCCCTGCTACCCTCCCAGGCAGTGCATTCCAGATGTTTTATTGAGTTTTTAAAAATTCCACCATCTGCAGTGGTGGGATTCGAACCCCAAGCCACACAGAGGATTACCCTAGGCCTCTGGATTACTTGTCCAGCAGTGTCACTGCCTCCTCTATACACGCTGCCACAGTCCCAGAGGACCATAGGCTGCTCTCGTCTTTGCGAGCTGACTGGTGGTGATTTAATCTGAGGGTCGTCACACCTCAGGCGAGGGGCAAGGTTGAGAAGACGTGAATAATCTCAGCCGGTACGGGAATTGAACCCGCACTGTTGGCGTCGCTCCGGATCACAAACCAGCCGTCCAGCCAACTGAGCTAAACTGACCACCCTTTCCAGAACCCGCCCACTTTCTGGTTGAAATGTTTCTCTGTCCTCCATGTCCCTCACCTGAAGATTAAGATGCCCCTTCTCCTCGTTATTGACCCCTTCAACCCCTGCCTCGGCAATAAGTGATATCAACAAGCGCAAGAACGGCACGGTGGTCAGCACTGCGGCCTCACCACGCCAGGGACCCCAGTTGAATTCCGGCCTTGGGGGTGACTGTGCGGAATTTGTACGTTATCCCCGTGTCTGCCTGGGTTACCTCCGAGTGCTCCCGCTTCCGCCCACAGTCCAAAGATGGTGCAGGTTAGAGGATTGGCTGTGCTAAATTATCCACTAGTGTCTAAAGATGTGAGGGATAGTTGGGGGGGGGGTTAGGGAGATAGGTGGCGCGATTCTCCAAAATGGAGACAGAGTGTTCGTGCCGGCGCGTTTCACGATGGTGTGAAACGGGCGCGGGGACAACCGATTCTGGCCCCGGGCCAACTCCGCACTGGAGCAGTTCACGCCGCTCCAGCCTCCCTTACCGACACCAAATGGGCGCCACGCCAACTCACGCATGCGCAGCTGGGCCGCACTAATCTGCGCATGTGCAGTGGACGTCTTTAGCGCGCCGGCCCCGGATCAACATGGCGTGGGGGTTCAGGGGCCGTCCATGCAACAAAGTAGGCCCGGGAGGGAGAGGCCACCCGCCGATGGGTAGGCCCCGATCGCAGGCCCCCCTCAACCCCCCCCCCCCCCCCCCCCCCCAGGCCACCTCCCGACTCTTCGCTCAGAGTTCTGGCCGGCAGCGACCAGGTGTGGGCGGCGCCGGAGGGACTCTGCTTTTTCCGCGCGTCCGCTCGGTCCACGCGGGCCGGAGAATCGGCAGCCCCGCCGCGTACAGCGGCCTGCGACACGCCAAACGCACCGGTGCAAATGGCGCCGATTCTCCGCACCTCGGAGAATCGCGCGCCGGCGTCGGGGCGGAGTGGCGCGGTTACGCCGATTCTCCGGCCCAGCGCGGGGAATCGCGCCCAGGGTGCGACCTAGGTAGGGTGCTCTTTCTGAGGGACACCCGGTACAGACTCGATGGGCTGAATGGCCTCCTCCTGCACTGGAGGGGTTCTATGGGGTTGGTGAGTTACCTTGTAGAGGTCGGCGGCCTCCTGGATGGGGCTGACGGTGTGCGGCTTGTGGACCCGGGACAGGGAGCACACCACACAGATGGCCCTCTGGTCCTCCTGGCAGAACAGCTTCAGCCCCTCGCCGTGCTCCAGGCAGAGGGGCTCGGTGCCGGCCGCCGCCTGCCCCCCGTCCAGCCCCAGCTGCCTGACGCCCGCCACAATGTTGGACACGAAGTGGTTGGGCCGGACGTTCCTCTGGGTGAACTGGCTCCGGCACTGCGGGCAGCTCACCTTGCCCCGCAGCGGAGTCCAGTAGCCCAGGATGCAGCCCCGGCAGAAGTTGTGGCCGCAGTCTATGGTCACCGGGTCGGTGAAGAAGTCCAGGCAGATGGGGCAGATCGCCTCGTCTCTCATGCCCCCCAGTACTTTAGACGCGGCCATTGCGGCGGCCAGCTCCCTACAACTCCGCAACTTTCACTTTCATCCAACCAGGAAGTGGGTGGCAGGGAGGAACCTTCCTGGAGCACAGGGTGGCTGCAGCCTGGGCCCGGTGGGGAGGGGAGGGAGAGGTTTGAGTGAAGTGCCAAAAGAACCACAAGCGACAGGAGAGACAAAAATAAAACGTTGCATTAATATAGCGCCTATCTAACTATCAGGAGTGCCTTCCAGCCAAGGCTTATGATGTTGTTGGTGTGTAGGGGGATTCAGCTCATCAGCAACCAGATCATCGAGGCCGGAATTATCCGGGCTTCCCGGTGACATGGGATGGCTTCCATGGGAAATCCCATTGACAAGCGGCAGGAGTACAGCATCCCGCCGCCAAGGAACAGGCAGCTGGAGGACCGGAGACTCCAGACCAAGGTTGTTAGAATGTTGACAGAAGGATAAATATTGGCCCAGTGACTGTGTGCGTGTGTGTGCGGAGTCTGCACGTTCTCCCCGTGTCTGCTTGAGTTTCCTCCGGGTGCCTCCCACAGTCCAAAGATGTGCAGATTAGATGGATTGACCATTCTAAATTGTCCCTTCGTGTCCAAAAGGCCAGGGCAGCAGGGCCGGTGCTAGGAATTGTGGGCCCAATTAGAAAAGTGATGGCGGGGCCCCTACTCTACAAAAGTAAACATTTATGTATGTTTATATTTCGTGTAGTATGCTCGTCTTTAACCAAAAAAAAACATTAAATGCTTGATATACTAAAATTTTGAAACTTACTTACCCGGGCGGAAGGATTTGGCAGCGCAGGGCTGAAGGATTTGTCGACGGTAATGCGGTGCGTTCCACAAAAGTAAAAACTACCCTATAGTTCCTCTTAGAATACAGAAAAGGCTTCAAACGGTAACTCTGTCGCGCTGGCGCGGGGCCCCCTTAAGGTGCGGGGCCAATTTGATGAAATTGGTCAAATAGGCTTAAAACCGGCCCTGATGGGCAGGTTAGGGTGCTCTTTCAGAAGGTCGGTGCAGACTCGATGGGCCGAATGGCCTCCTCCTGCAATGTAGAGATTCTATCATTTTATTCTATGATGCATTCCTATTCTGGCAACGGGCAAGTGCGGGTACGTTTCCCAGTTTTAACACTTCGATGGTCCCGACCTGAGGGCGATGCCTGAAAATTGCCACGAAACATTCACTCCCTCCACCACCGATTCACAGCCGTGCATACCAATTACAAGACCCATTGCAGGGACTCACCAAGGTTCCTTGGACTGTGCCTTCCAAAGCCACAACTGGATTTGTTTGTTTATTGTCACACGTGCCAAGGTACAATGAAAATTATTTTTCTGCCTGCAGCTCAAACAGATCATTTGTACAGGAAAATAAAACATGTAACAGGGCAACACTAGGTTGCTACCATCTAGAAGGACAAGGGCAGTAGATACCTAGGAACACCGTCACCTGGAGGTTCCCCTCCCAAGCCACACGCTATCCTGACTTGGGAATACATCAGCCATTCTTTCACTGTCGCTGGTGTCATGTGAGAGGACCTTTAAGAAATGAGTGTTTTAAATGGGTGTGTATATAAGTATCTGTAGTGAGAGTACCTTTAAGAAATGGGTGTTTACAAATGGGTGTGTATATAAATATCTGTAGTGAGAGTACCTTTAAGAAATGGGTGTTTACAAATGGGTGTGTATATAAATATCTGTAGTGAGAGTACCTTTAAGAAATGTGTGTTTACTACTGCAGTGATGTCAGGGAGTGTTGGAGCTGAAGCCAGACCAAGCAGGTGTACTGCTGATCTCTCTGCCATCAAAAGACTATCTCTTGATTATTTGGCGAATTCAGAATTATAAATGTTCTCAGTAGTGAATGTAAATCTAATGTGCTTCTGTTGAAAGGTGTTTTAAGTCTTATGGATGTTAAAAGGAAAGCTTAAAGGATTACTTAGTGTTCTATTTTTTGGGGGTTGTATTTGAATTAATGGTTGCTAAGATGTTCACTGTATGTTTTAAAAAGGTTAACGAGTTCATAGAATAAACATTGTTGTGCTTTTTAAAAATACTTTTCCATTTCTGCTGTAACACACCTGTAGAGTGGGCCATGTGCTCCCCATACCACAATCTATTAAACGTTGTGGGTCAGGTGAACTCCATGATACACTTTGGGGTTCTCTAAACCCTGGCCCATAACACTGGGACAAAATCCTAGAACTCCCTCTCAAACAGCACTGTGGGTGGACCTACACCTCAGGGACTGCAGAGGTTTAGAAGGCAGCTCACCAATACCCTCTCAAGGGCAACTAGAGATGGGCAAAGAATTCTGGCCCAGCCAGCAAAGCCCACATCCATAAATGACACCGTTTGTTTTTCAATAGTCTTTAATACACAATGACTGGGCTGCTTATATTCACTGGGATTTCCTCTGTCTCCCCACACCAAAATAAAATTGCGCACCCCCACGCACTCGTGTTCCAAGCTGGACATGCTCGCAGAGGACATCAACGGGACAAGGTTGTGAAAAAGCATTTGAAATTTATTGAAATGTTAAGAAATGCAAAGTTGCAAAATGCTCAGATCAAAGCCGATTTACACATGCAGGATTGTATAATATTTCAGTCGTCGATTTCAGCAAGTGTTGTGTGCCAACACTTGCAAAAACTGATGAGATAAATATTGACCAGGGACCAGGGAAGGGCTCCCACACACACCCCACCCAGCCCCACCCACCACCCAGCCCACACACACACACCACCCAGCCCCACCCCAAACACCACCCAGCGCCACCCCACACACACCACCCAGCCCCACCCAGCCCCACCCCACCAGCCCACCCCACACCACCCAGCCCACACACACCACCCAGCCCCACCCCAAACACCACCCAGCCCCACGCCACACACACACCACCCAGCCCACTCCACACACACCCCACCCACCACCCAGCCCACACACACCACCAAGCCCTACCCCACACACATGCCACCGAGCCCAAATCCTCCCACCCCATACACATACACACCATCCGTTCCACCCACACACACCATCTAGCCTCACTCAAAACACACTGCTCTTCCCCACCCCACAGAACCCAGCCTCTCCCATCCAGCCCAGAACCCCACGACCCCCCACTCTCTCAGCCCCCCAAACCCCACCAACACGTCCCACTGAACCCCACCCAACTGTCCCCCTGAACCCTTCCTACCCAGCTCCTCAGAATCCCACCCAACCCAGCCCCCCAAACTCCACCCAACTCAGCCCCCAAACTCCACCCAACTCAGCCCCCCAAACTCCACCCAACTCAGCCCCCAAACCCCACCCAACTCAGCCCCCTGAACCCCACCCAACTCAGCCCCCAAACTCCACCCAACTCAGCCCCCAAACCCCACCCAACCCAGCCCCCAAACTCCACCCAATCCAGCCCCCAAACTCCACCCAATCCAGCCCCCAAACCCCACCCAACTCAGCCCCCAAACCCCACCCAACCCAGCCCCCAAACTCCACCCAATCCAGCCCCCAAACTCCACCCAATCCAGCCCCCAAACCCCACCCAACTCAGCCCCCTGAACACCACCCAACTCAGCCCCCAAACCCCATCCATCTCAGCCCCCAAACTCAACCCCACTGAACCCCACCCAACTCAGCCCCCAAACTCCACCCAACCCAGCCCCCCTGAACCCCACACAACTCAGCCCCCCTAAACTCCACCCAACTCAGCCCCCCGAACCCCATCCAACTCAGCCCCCCGAACCCCACCCAACTCAGCCCCCCTGAACCCCACCTAACTCAGCCCCTGAACCCCACCCAACTCAGCCCCCAAACTCCACCCAACTCAGCCCCCCTGAACCCCACCCAACTCAGCCCCCAAACCCCACCCAACTCAGCCCCCCGAACCCCACCCAACTCAGCCCCCAAACTCCACCCAACCCAGCCCCCCTGAACCCCACCCAACTGTCCCCAAACCCCACCCAACTCAGCCCCCCGAACCCCACCCAACGCAGCCCCCAAACCCCACCCCTCAGCCCCCCCTGAACCCCACCCAACTCAACCCCCAAACCCCACCCAACTCAGCCCCCAAACCCCACCCAACTCAGTCCCCCTGAACCCCACCCAACTCAACCCCCGAACCCCACCCAACTCAGCCCCCAAACCCCACCCAACTCAGTCCCCCTGAACCCCACCCAACTCAGCCCCCAAATCCCACCCAACTCAGCCCCCCCGAACCCCACCCAACTCAGCCCCCAAACCCCACCCAACTCAGCCCCCCTGAACCCCATCCAACTCAGCCCCCAAACCCCACTGAACCCAGCCCCCCTGAACCCCACCCAACTCAGTCCCCCTGAACCCCACCCAACTCAGCCCCGCTGAACCCCACCCAACTCAGTCCCCCTGAACCCCACCCAACTCAGTCCCCCTGAACCCCACCCAACTCAGCCCCCAAACCCCACCCAACTCAGCCCCCAAACCCCACCCAACTCAGCACCCAAACCCCACCCAACACAGCCCCCAAACCCCACCCAACTCAGCCCCCAAACCCCACCCAACTCAGCCCCCAAACCCCACCCAACACAGCCCCCAAACCCCACCCAACTCAGTCCCCAAACCCCACCCAACTCAGCCCCCAAACCCCACCCAACTCAGCCCCCAAACCCCACCCAACTCAGCCCCCAAACCCCACCCAACTCAGCCCCCAAACCCCACCCAACTCAGCCCCCAAGCCCCACCCAACTCAGCCCCCAAACCCCACCCAACTCAGCCCCCAAACCCCACCCAACTCAGCCCCCAAACCCCACCCAACTCAGCCCCCAAACCCCACCCAACTCAGCCCCCAAACCCCACCCAACTCAGCCCCCAAACCCCACCCAACTCAGCCCCCAAACCCCACCCAACTCAGCCCCCAAACTCCACTCAACCCAGCCCCCAAACCCCACCCAACTCAGTCCCCCTGAACCCCACCCAACTCAGGCCCCCGAACCCCACCCAACTCAGGCCCCCAAACCCCACCCAACTCAGCCCCCAAACCCCACCCAACTCATCCCCTAAACCCCACCCAACTCAGCCCCCAAACCCCACCCAACGCAGCCCCCAAACCCCACCCAATGCAGCCCCCTGAAACCCATCCAACTCAGCCCCCCTAAACCCCACCCATCTTAGCCCCCAAACCCCACCCAACTCAGCCCCCAAACCCCACCCAACCCAGCCCCCCTGAACCCAACCCAGCCCCCAAACCCCACCCAACTCATGCCCCAAACCCCACCCAACCCAGCCCCCAAATCCCACGCACCTCAGCCCCCAAACCCCACCCAACTCAGCCCTCCTGAACCCCACCCAACCCAGCCCCCAAACCCCACCCAACTCAGCCCCCAAACCCCACCTAACTCAGCCCCCAAACCCCACCCAACTCAGCCCCCAAACCCCACCCAACTCAGCCCCCAAACCCCACCTAACTCAGCCCCCAAACCCCACCCAACAGCCCCCAAACCCCACCCAACTCAGCCCCCAAACCCCACCCAACTCAGCCCCCCTGAACCCCACCCAACTCAGCCCCCCTGAACCCCACCCAACTCAGCCTCCAAACCCCACCCAACTCAGCCCCCCCTGAACCCCACCCAACTCAACCCCCAAACCCCACCCAACTCAACCCCCTGAACCCCACCTAACTCAGACCCCTGAACCCCATCCAACTCAGACCCCTGAACCCCACCCAACTCAGCCCCCTGAACCCCACCCAACTCAGCCCCCAAACCCCACCCAACGCAGCCCCCAAATCCCACCCAACTCAGCCCCCAAACCCCACCCAACTCAGCCCCCAAACCCCACCCAACTCAGCCCCCAAACCCCACCCAACTCAGCCCCCAAACCCCACCCAACTCAGACCCCCTGAACCCCATCCAACTCAGCCCCCAAACTCCACTCAACTCAGACTCCCCCACCTTCCCCCAAATCCCCTCCCACGTTCCTTCCCACCAACATCCCCCCCCCCCCCCCCCCCCCCAACTTTCTGTCACCGAGGAGGAGGATGTGTGGCTCAGGATGTGGACCCTGTAGCGGTGGGTGGGCTGTGAACGGCCTTTCCCCCCCCCCCCCCTCTCTCCTCCCTCCTTCCTTCCTTCCTTCCTCCTCCTCCGCCTCCCTCCCTCATCAGCAAAGCGAAAGTGAGACTGAGGAAATGCGCAGCAAGAGCCGGCCTGAAATGGAGGAAAGGAAACACTTGGAGAACCTGACCAAGGAGGTCTCCTGCTCCATCTGCCTGGACTTTCTGGAGGAGCCCGTCTCCCTGGACTGCGGCCATGGCTTCTGCCGAGCCTGCATCTTGGACTTCTGGCAGGGGGGCGGCTGCTCCTGCCCCGAGTGTCGGCTCCTGTCGCCGGGGAAGGTGCTGAGGCCAAACAGGCAGATGGCGAACATCGTGGGCACGGTGCGGTCCCTGACTCTGGCCTGGAAAGGTGGAGGAGGAGAGACTGGCGAGAGGCTGAGTGTGTCCTTCCCGACCAGCCCCAACACTGCAGCCACTGACACTGGGAGCATCAAGGTTGGGCGTCAGCTTCCTTCACCGTTCCCGCCAGTAATTATTCAGCAGCCCACTTGGTGTGTTTGTTCAACATATTTCTGCAAATGTCAAATAACTCATTCACTAGACCTTGGCTGGGATTCTCCAGCCTTTGGGATTCCCTGTTCCCGCTGGCACAGCACCCTCTTCCCGAGGGTTGTCCTGGGGCTGGGGGGTGGTTCCAATGGGAAATTGCATTGACAAGCGGTGGGAGTAGAGAATTCCACCATCAGCGGACTACGCGCTGTCGAGAAACATGCGGCTGGGAAGTCCGGCGAATCCACTAATAATGCCTTGGATTTCTCCCCAGCTCCTAATGTCATGGATTGCCCCGCTGGTCTGGGCTCATTCAATACACGCCAGCAGTTCATAGAGCAACTTTATCTGTCCCAGTCAGGAGGGAGGTGCAAGGCAGATGAGTTACTGTGGACCAGAAACTGAACTGAATCAGCCCTATAAATATTGTGGCTACTGGAGCAGGTCAGAGGCTGGGAATCCTGTGGCGAGTAACTCCCCTCCTGACTCCTCAAAGCTTATCCATGTACCTACACCACATGGACTGCAGCGGTTCAAGAAGGGCGACACAGTAGCACAGTGGTTAGCACAGTTGTTTCGCAGCTCCCAGGGTCCAAGGTACGATTCCCGGCTTGAGTCATTGTCTATGCGGAGTCCGCACATTCTCCCCGTGTCTGCGTTGGTTTCCTCCGGGTGCTCCGGTTTCCTCCCACAGTCCAAAGATGCGTAGGTTAGGCGGATAGGCCGTGCTAAATTGCCCTGAGTGTCCAAAAAAGTTAGATGGGGCTACCGGGTTATGGGATAGGGTGGCTTTGGGTCGGTGCAGATTCGATGGGCCGAATGGCCTCTTTCTGCACTGTAAATTCTATGATCTAAGGCAGCTCACCACCACCTTGCAAAGGGAAATTAGGGATGGGCAACAAATGCTGGCCTAACAAGCGGCGTCCACATCCCATGAATAAAATGCATGAAGAAAATTGAATAAATAATGCCCTCAATTTTCTCTTTGATATTTTATCCCTGGTGTCTTTATTTAACTCAAAAATGTCTCCGCTCATTCAACTACATCAGAGGTTAGAAACAGGAAATTTTCCAGCTTGCTTCAGAATTAATAGTTGGAATTAATCTTGTTATAGATACTCGTCTTCTGTCAAAGGGAGTACAATGCTGTCGTGTTATTTTTTTTTGCAGAGGAGGGCGAAGAAGCTGACACATCATTTCGAAGGGGAATTTGCTGAAATGCACCAAATTCTTAATGAAGAAGAACAGGAGATGAAAAGAAGACTCAACCGGAGAGAGCAAGAAATGCTGTCCAGAGGGAGGAGCGGAGCCAGAACGACTGCTGAGATGAATTTTTCCTTTGGCCAAGTGATGTGGAATTTTCTGCAGGTACTGCTTGACCCCCCCCCCCTCCCCCCCCGCAGCTACTGTTTCAACCATTATAAGGGCAACACTCTTGCTCGTCAAGTCGATAAATAAACGTATCCCTCATTTAGAATATGGAGATTTCATTCATTTTATTCAGACAAATCTCTCCCAATTTTGGGGAATTATGAAAATGAAGATTAAAGAGAGATACGTCTGTTTTGGCCTCCCAGTTTACATCAGTGTAATAGAAATATTCACTTATTTTCCATTGGGGCTAGATATTTTGATTCAGAATATGTTCAAGTAATTGCAGCCGAGACAGGGCTGCATAGAAGCATGGTGAGGCAGTGGAAGAGTAATGTTGCTTTGTAACCAACTACCTGTAACCCGATAATGGTCACTGAGCAACAGGATCAGCTGGCAAGGCAGCAGGCGTGTGTTGTCCATCTCTATTTGCACTTGAACTGACTGTCTCCCGAGGGCGTATCAGAGGGCAGCTCAGAGAGAATGTGGACGAGATAATAATCTTTATTTTTTTTAAATAAATTTAGAGTGCCCAATTATCTTTTTCCAATTAAGGGGCAATTTAACATGGCCAATCCACCTACCCTGCACATCTTTTTGGGTTGTGGGAGTGAGACCCACGCAAACACGGGGAGAACAAGGCTCTGGGACAGTGACCCAGAGCCAGGATTGAACCTGGGACCTCGGCACTGTGAGGCAGCAGGGCTAACCCACTGCGTCACCGTGTTTACCCAGTAATAATCTTTATTAATAATCTTTATTGTCACAAGTAGGCTTGCATTAACTCTGCAATGAAGTTACTGTGAAAAGACCCTAGTCGCCACATTTCGGCACCTGTTTGGGAATACCGAGGGAGAATTCAGAATGTACAATTCACCTAACAAGCACGTCTTTCGGGACTTGTGGGAGAAAACCAGAGAACCCGGAGGGAATCCACGCAGACACGGGGAGAACTGTCTGCACAGACAGTGATCCAAGCGGGAATTGAACCCGGGACCCTGGTGCAACAGTGCTAACAACTGTGCTGCTGTGCCGAGAGAGCAAATGTGGGGGGGGGGTTGCGAGAAAGAGAATGTGGGGAGAGAGAGAAAGTGGGAAGAGAGAATGTGTGGGAGAGAGAGAATGTGCGGGGGGGAGGGGGAGAAAATGGGGGAGAGAGAGAGAATGTGGGGGAGAGAGAATGTGGGAAGAGAGAGAGTGAATGAAGGAGTGAGAGAGGGAGAATGTGGGAGAGAGAGCGAATATCGGAGAGAGAGAGAGAAAATGCAGGGGAGAGAGAATGTGGGAGAGGGAGAATGTGAGAGAGAGAATGTGGGAGAGAGAGAGAATGTGGGGAGAGAGAGGGAATGGGGAGAGAGAGGGGGAATGGGGGGAGAGAGGGGGAATGTGTGGGGGAGAGGGGGGAATGAGGGAGAGAGGGGGAATGTGGGGGGGAAGAGAGGGAACAAACCTGAGAGAGAGAATGTGGGGAGAGAGAATGTGGGAAAGAGAATGTGGGGTTGAGAAAGAATGTGGGGGAGAGAGAGAATGTGGGGAGAGAGAGAGAATGCGGTAGAGAGTGAATGTAGAAAAGAGGGTGATGATGAGAGACATAGAGAATGTGGGACAGTTAATGGGAAAAAGAGATTGTGAGGAAGAGTGGGTGGATGTGGAGGAGAGAGAGAGAATGTGGGAAAGGGGAAGAGAGAGAGAGAGAATGTGGGGTAAGAGAATGTGGGGGTTGAGAAAGAATGTGGGGGAGAGGGAGAATATGGGGGGGAGAGGGAGAATGTGGGGGAGAGAGAGGGAGAATGTGGGGGAAAGGGTGACTATGTGGGGGGAGAGAGAGAGAATGAATGTGTGGGAGAGAGCGAATGTGGGGCGAAAGACATGCCCGGGATACGAACCTTCAATGCGCAGTAAGTAGGTTTGGCAAAATAGCAGGATATCAAAATAGCAAAAATTACAGCAAGCTACCCTTTAATATCAAACCGAAAACTACAATCAATATTTGTAATGTGAATTGATATTTTATACTTTTTTGTTTTAGGAAATGAAAGTACTTATTGGTGGGTAAGTACTTCCCTGTTTCGTTAGTTGATTCTTCTGTCTCGCATTGTAAGAGTTGAGCAGTGTTGATCTCTAATTATTAATCATATTTCTGAAGGCCCAATGAAAGCAGACAAGAAAGTGAATCTCCTGTGAATACCCTGATTGGTGAATTTGGAGGCCCCCTTCAATACATCGTATGGAGGCAGATGAGAAAATCAATTAAACCAGGTAGACACCAATTGCTGATCAAAATCTATGCCAGTCTCGACAGGTCATTTTAAATTCCTTCAATCGTACCTACGAAAATGTGATACTGAGCTTCAGAATCTTGGGCCAGGATTTTTCAGAGGGCGGGAATTTCCTGCCCGCCTCCCAAAGAGTCGGTAGGGAAAGCAACCGTGCCAACTCTCCCGGCCCCGCAGACATTTCATGCTTGAATGAATGTTGGCCATTTGGCTTCAGGCGGGACCTGGGGCCCTCGCTCGAGAGGAGAGTCCTACCTTGGAGCGTTGCCAGCTCCAACCTGATTGGCAGATAGTTCTCTCGTTGCCGCAGCGACAGGAGCTATGGTGGACAGAAGGTGAAGTGCATGAAGCTGGGAGAACCGAGTCTTGGAACTGGACGGAAAGGTAATGCCTTCGGGGGTCGGAGGTCGGAGAGCGCAGGGAAAGCCTGGGGTCACGGAAAGTGGGCAATTGGGGTGTCAAGAGAGAGGCGGGGTGGGTTGGTGAGCGAGGCCATGTGGGAAAAGGTCTTCGTGTGGCCAGTAAGCGTGGCAGTTGAGGTAAGGGCCGGCCTTGAGGTACGAGGCCTTGTCCGTCCCAGTATAAAAATGCAGCAAAGTTGGGTGTGGATGGGCAGGAACTCACCCAGCAAAGTCTGCTCCTTCTATTTCATATCACCCTCTTACCTGACAATCCGCTAACAGGGGAGCCTGAAATTCAGGCCTTAATCCCAGTTTTAAAATATTATTTATTTATAGAATCGTAGAATAGAATCATAGACTTTACAGTGCAGAAGGAGGCCATTCGGCAAATTGAGTCTGCACCGGCTCTTGGAAAGAGCACCCTACCCAAGGTCAACACCTCCACCCTATCCCCATAACCCAGTAACCCCACCCAACACTAAGGGCAATTTTGGATACTAAGGGCAATTTATCATGGCCAATCCACCTAACCTGCACATCTTTGTGACTGGGAGGAAACCGAAGCACCCGGAGGAAATCCACGCACAAACGGGGAGGATGTGCAGACTCCGCACAGACAGTGACCCAAGCCGGAATCGAACCTGGGACCCTGGAGCTGTGAAGCGATTGTGCTATCCACAATGCTACCGTGCTGCCCTCAACATATCAACATATTCCAACTCAATGTACTGCACTGAGTACAATGTACCTATGTACTGGATTCAAAATATCAACTCTCGTTTCTCCCTCCACAGATACAGTCAGACCTGCCGAGTTTTTTCCAGCACTTTCTATTTGTGTGTTTTTGTTCCGAATTCCAGCTGTGTGGATGCTGGAATTCCATTTCAACGTGCTAAAGCCTTTTGTACTTTACCTGATCGGTACTAATGTTCTAGTTTCTTTAACAGCATTGACCCATTTGAACCTGTGCGCCAAATCGGCTCACCCCAGCCTCACCTTGTCTGAAGGCATGACCAGGGTCAGAGTTGGTTATCTGCAGCAGAAACTCCCGGACAATCCGAATCGGTTTCAGCGTCGCATCTGCGTGCTGGGATCCCAAGGGTTTACATCGGGAAGACACTACTGGGAGGTCGAGGTGGACCAGGGGGCCAAGTGGACGCTTGGGGTCGTGAGAGAGTCGGTACACAGAGGAGAGTCCAAAGATATGGTCGCGAGAAATGGCTACTGGGTCGTCAGTCCTCACGCGATCAATTGGCTGCAGTGGATGCTGGGATTCTTTGCACAGAGGGAAAGAAACGTACAGCAGGTAGATTACCTCGCACTTCAAGTGAATCCAAAAAAGGTTGGCGTTTATTTGGACTATGAGGGCGGGCAAGTTTCGTTTTACGATGCCGAGAACATGTCTCATTTGTACACACACAAGGGAACAATGACCGGAAAACTGTTCGCTTTCTTTTCACCGGGAACCACTCCAAATAATCAAATGAAGCTCCTGCAACTGTCACTGTGAGGCCGACTTCTCTCGAGTTTTCTGGCAGCCATGTTGGTGAAGCATTAAAAAATATCAAATTTAACATTCTTAATTTCGAGTCCCATTGCGGATCTTTTCTTTATATATGCAAAAAACACAAAATAGAACGTATACTCCTTCGTGCATGTCATTGGAATTATTTTTTTAAAAAGGTAGTTGGCTTTAAACTATATTAAACGATTGCTGTTCTTGTGCTGAATGTGTGTCTGTCTGTTATTGAGTAGAAGACGGGAGGGGGTAAAGGTGCCATGAAAAGCCTTTGTTCTCTTGGGTTCCCAATTTTGATCCGTCGGGACTCTTAAAAGTTAAATCGACCACGTTTCAGAAGCAAAAACATTTACAAGTAGAGCAACGTGGAGTGATTCATTTTGGTGGGAAGAACAGATCATAGATCATAGAATTTACAGTGCAGAAGGAGGCCATTCGGCCCATCGAGTCTGCACCGGCTCCTGGAAAGAGCACCCTACCCAAGCCCATACCTCCAACCTATCCCCATAACCCAGTAACCCCACCCAGCACTAAGGGCAATTTTGGACACTAGCGGCAATTTAGCATGGCCAATCCATCTAACCTGCACATCTTTGGACTGTGGGAGGAAACCGGAGCACCCGGAGGAAACACACGGAGAACGTGCAGACTCCGCACAGACAGTGACCCAAGCCGGGAATCAAACTTGAGACCCTGGAGCTATGAAGCAATTGTGCTAGCCACTATGCTACCGTGCTGCCCGTAACAGTGAGAGGGAAAAGGGACACAATTCTAAAGGGAATCCAGGAACAGCGGGGACCTGGATTAATGCATGCGCAACTCATTCAAGGTTGCAGGGGCTAGGTTATGAGCACAGATAATAAAGCATACGAGGTCCAGGGCTTTAGAAGGAGGGGCACAGAGTACAAAAGACAGAAGTTACCATGAAACCTGTGCAGAAAACCCACGGCTCTGGCCTTTCTGACCACCGCATTTTAAGGACGAATGCTAAGGCATTCGAGGGAGGTGCCGAATTCATTGGCGAGAATAATAATAATCGCTTATTGTCACAAGTAGGCTTCAATGAAGTTACTGTGAAAAGCCCCTAGTCGCCACATTCCGGCGCCTGTTCGGGGAGGCCGGTACGGGAATTGAACCCGCGCCGCTGGCATTGTTCTGCATTACAAGCCAGCTATTTAGCCCACTGTGCTAAACCAGAGAATGGCTTCAGGGGTGAGGGACTTCAGTTATGTAGCTAGATTGGAGAAGGTGGGTCTGCTCTCCTTAGAGGAGACGGTCTGGACAGGAGTGGATGAGGAGAAACCTTCCCCACCGGTGAAAGGGTTGAGAACGAGAGGACACCAATTCAAGGTGATTGGCAACAGACACAACAGCATGAAGGAAAATCTTTTTTACACAGCGCGTGATCTGGAATGGACCGCCCGCAAGTGCAATAGAGGCAAATTGAACCGTGGATGGCGAAATGGAATTAGATTGGTATCTGAAGAGGAAAGATTCACAGGGTTACGGGGGGGGGGGGGGGGGGGCTAGGGGTGTGGGAAGACTGGGGAATGGCAATAGGTGAATTGCTCTTGCAGTGAGCAAGTACAGATAAAACAGGCCAAATGGCCTTCTGTGCCAATGATCTATGATTCTATGGTAAAAGAACCAGAATAAAAACAATCTTCCCAACAGTAAGACAATACTGAGGGATGAAAATTCATCTTGGGTGGGATAGCAAATAATAATAATCTTTATTGTCACAAGTAGGCTTACATTAACACTGCAATGAAGTTACTGTGAAAAGCCCCTCGTCGCCACATTCCGGTGCCTGTTCGGGTACACTGAGGGAGAATTCAGAATGTCCAAATGACCTAATAAGCACGTCTTTCGGGACTTGTGGGAGGAAACCGGAGCGCCCGGAGGAAACCCAGGCAGACACAGGGAGAATGGGCAGACTCCGCACAGACAGTGACCTGAGCCGGGAATCGAACCTGGGACTCTGGTGCTGTGAAGCAACAGTACTAACCACTGTGCTACTGGGCCGCCCATGTTATTGGGTAAATGGGTGTTATTGTATCCGCTGCACATTATGCATCCTGTTACCGAAGTCAATGGAACTGGACATCGAGTAGGATGTAGAATGGGTAACTGATTCAATATCCTTGGTTTTATGTCTCCGCCCTCCAATTCGCCAGTCGTTGGGACAACCCGTTGAATCTACAAGTTGCCATTGAACTGGATGTTTTCCTGGTGAACGAGACGTGCTGGAGCCAGTCACAACAATCTGACTTCCAGTTTTCATACTTTTGCCAAAACTTTCAGCCAACCATTTGTAAGATTAATTGTTATGTCTACATTTAGAGTGAAAACACTCCTACAAATTGATTTCTGAAACTGGTCGATAGGATGATAATAAATAGGAGCAGGAGTAGGCCCATTGAGTCTGCTCCGCCATTCAATAAGACAATGGCTGATGGGAAGAAGTGAGGGGGAAGGAGGGTTGGAGCGGGGAAGTGGTACTCAGTGAATTGTTCCTTCAGAGAGCCAGCGGAGAGACAATGGACCACCCCTCTTCCACAGCTATGGTCACTAGCGGGGTGTCCCCGGAAAGGGAGCACAGTGTCTGCCGACACCATAGAGGCCCTCTGTGCCTGGTGGGGACAGGGGTGCCTTATCGATTCCTTAAATCACATTTTGTTTCGCCATTCTAAGTTTCCTTTGGGATTCATGTAATGTTCTATGTTCTATAGTGTAGAGGGACTTTAGAGGGGTTTCACAGGACGGCGCAACATCGAGGGCCGAAGGGTCTGTACTGCGCTGTAATGTTCTATGTTCTATTTAGTTTGATGCAATATACCTAGAGGAGACTGCATTTTTAATTTATCCCACAGTGTTACAAGTGTCAGAATAACGTGGCTAAATTGATCCATTATACCATGAAAGCATTCACTTGAAGATTTCAGTCTTTCCCAAGAGCCTGGGCTTGGTGTTGTGACTCTGTGAGCTGAGTTCAGGTTGCCCAGCTCGGCAGCTGACTTAAATGGGCAGTATAATCTTGCAGGGCTTGGCTGATCCTGTACCAGCCACGGTGCGTCGCCAAGACTCCTGAAGCAACTGCTCCACTCGGCAGTCCTTCCACAGCCCAAAGATGTGCAGGTTAGGTGGATTGGCCAGGCTAAGTTGCCCCATAGTGTAGGTTGTGTGGGGCTACGGGGATCGGGGGTGGAGTGGGCCTGGATGGGCTGCTCTTTTAGAGGGTGGGTGCAGGCTCGATGGGCCGAATGGCGTCATTCTGCACTGTAGGAGTTCTGTGGTTCTAAGGCATCAAATCTGTAGAGTCTATTTTGGGAACACACAGAGGTGAAGTTGAGGCATTGGGCACACAAACCTCCCAGCAACTCATTTACCTGACCCGGTAATGCATTTTGGAAGGTCGAATGCAGGTGGGGAAGATACAGTGAATGGTAGAACCCTCAAGAGTATTGAAAGTCAGAGAGATCTAGGTGTACAGGTCCACAGGTCACTGAAAGGGGCAACACAGGTGGAGAAGGTAGTCAAGAAGGCATACGGCATGCTTGCCTTCATTGGCCGGAGCATTGAGTATAAGAATTGGCAAGTCATGTTGCAGCTGTATAGAACCTTAGTTAGGCCACACTTGGAGTACAGTGTTCAATACTGGTTGCCACACTACCAGAAGGATGTGGAGGCTTTAGAGAGGGTGCAGAAGAGATTTACCAGGGTGTTGCCTGGTATGGAGGGCATTAGCTATGAGGAGCGGTTGAATAAACTCAGTTTGTTCTCACTGGAATGAAGGAGGTTGAGGGGCGACCTGATAGAGGTCCACAAAATTATGAGGAGCATAGACAGAATGGATAGTCAGAGGCATTTCCCCAGGGTAGAGGGGTCAATTACTAGGGGGCATATGTTTAAGGTGCGAGGGGCGAGGTTTAGAGGAGATGTACGAGGCAAGTATTTTTACACAGAGGGTAGTGGGTGCCTGGAACTCGCTGCCGGAGGAGGTGGTGGAAGCATGGACGATAGTGACATTTAAGGGACATCTTGACAAATAAATGAATAGGATGGGAATAGAGGAATACGGACCCAGGAAGTGCAGAAGAATTTAGTTTAGATGGGCAGCATGGTCGGCACGGGCTTGGAGGGCCGAAGGGCCTGTTCCTGTGCTGTACTTTTCTTTGTTCTTTGTTCTCGCAAGCACCACCTGCCCTGCCTGTGGCAGAGTCTGCAGATTGCACACTGGACTTATCAGCCTTCTCAGAACCCATCGAACCGGAGTGCAAGTAAGCCATCCTCGATCCTGAGAGACGGCCAAGGTCTTTCTTGATACCCATGATGTGGAGATGCCGGTGTGGAACTGGGGTGAGCACAGTAAGAAGTCTTACAACACCAGGTTAAAGTCCAACATAATGACTTGTCGGACTTTAACCTGGTGTTGTAAGACTTCTTTCTTGATACCAGAATGGAACAGAGCATTAAAGCGTAACAAAAAAATACATTTCAGTCTTTAAAAATATTTCATATTCCTGTGAACATTTCGCATTTTACAGAAAGCTATATCAAAACACATTGTACGGGTGGTACAAATGGTTAGCACTGCTGCCTCACCGCCCCAGGGATCCAGGTTTGATTCTGACCTTGGATGACTGTCGGTGTGGAGTTTACACTTTCTTCCCATGTCTGCGTGGGTTTCCCCCGGGTGCCAGATCCGGTTTCCTCCCACAGTCCAATGACGTGTAGGTTAGGTAGATTGGCCGTACTAAAATTGCCCTTTAGCGCCCGAAGGTTAGGTGGGGTTACGGGGATAGGGCGAGGTATTATACCTGGGTAGGGTGCTCCTTCACAGGGTCGGTGCAGACGTGACAGGCCGATTGGCCTCCTTCTGCACTGTAGGGAGTCTATGATTATATGTCCCTGTGATTCAAGTGTGAGGTATACTGCTGAAGTCCATTGATAATAAATACACTTTGGGCAGTTTCCACTCCCCATTACCCACACTGTGGAGTTTGATGTGCTTCCCACATCTGGAAGGGAAGCAACTCGAGGGACTCCCGTTTACAGTAGATGCTGAAGAAAGAGTATATCTTCTCTGTGAATGTGCCGGTGAAAGTGACAGATCAGACAAGTCATCAGTGTTGCTTATTTACACTTGTCTCCTTCACAATCCAATAAACAAGGAAAGCCCAGCGTCTCGCTTTCAGGTCAAGAGGAGCTGGTGGCAGAGTGTGAGCTATATACGTCCTACCCCACAGCCCAGATTCCAGCCTTGCATAAAGCTCCTTCCGCTCTGTGGTGAATGTATTCACCATAATATAAGTTGTCTGTATAGTACTGTGGCCTATGGCCAGGAATGGTAAATATGATCTCCTTCCACGTATTGTACTGGAACCCTGGTGGACTCCGCCTCAAGCTCCGCCCCTCCCCTGGGACGGTACATAGACCTGCCGCCTCTGGGCGACACTCATTGTTACAGCAGTCACAGGCAGGCAAGTTCTTGGATAATAAAGCCTATGTTCACTCGTTCTCATCGTCTTGTAGTGAATTGATGGTACATCACGCGCGGCACGGACCCCCTTGTCATCCCACTCCCGACCCCGTGACGTCTCCTACCCGCACGCCTCGGTAATATGTCCCCGATGTGAATCCCTCAGACCCCAGGGCGCGGGAACCAGTCGCTGAACCTTCCCGGGTTGCCTGCCCCCTGCTGCTTTCTGTCCTTCAATCGTCGGACAGGAGGAGCCAGGGATTTGCTGCGATTGCTATCCAGGATCAGAGAAGCGGGAGCTGGAACTGAAACAGAGAAATATATCGACAAGTTGTTCCTCGCGAGGCTAACAATTACATAGCCGCTTTTTTTTCTATCAGTGCTTTAAGGGAAGGTGATGGCATAGTGGTATTGTCACTGGACTAGTAAATCAGACACCCAGGATAATGCTCTGGGGACAGGAGTTCAAATCCCACCACTGCAGAGGGTGGAATTTGAATTCAATAAAAATCTGGAGTTGAAGTCTAATTGATGACCATGAAACCATTGTCATAAAAACCCACTGGTTCAGGGAAGGAAATCTGCCATCCTTACCTGGTCTGGCCTACATGTGACTCCAGACCCACAGCAATGTGGTTGACTCTTAACTGTTCCCTCAAGAGCAATTAGGGATGGGCAATAAATGGTGGCACAGTTGGCGATGCCCAATATCAATGGAGCCAAACAGAGTCAGGGCTGTTAGCTGCAGATATCACGTGCACGAGCGTTATATTATGGTTAGACTTTCTAATTGCGGCCTAGCTGGAGACTAGCTGGGAACTTGTTTATAGAAGTAGATGAGGAGAGAATTTGGGTATGGAGTTTGGAGGGTGTTTAAGAGTCAACCTCGGGTAGAATCATATTGGCCCAACAGGTCTGCACCAGCCCTTGGAAAGAGCACCCTACTTAAGCCCACACCTCCACCCTGTCCCCATAACCCAACCTCATCTTTTTGGACACTAAGGGCAATTTATCATGGCCAATCCACCTAACCCGCACATCTTTGGACTGTGGGAGGAAACCGGAGCACCCGGAGGAAACCCACGCACACACGGGGAGGATGTGCAGACTCCGCACAGACAGTGACCCAAGCCAGAATCGAACCTGGGACCCTGCAATTGTGAAGCAACTGTGCTAACAACTCTGCTACCGTGCAGTCCGGGTAGTCACAAGGCCGCTTTCTCTAAGGGACATGAGTGAACTGGATGGGATTTTTTTTAACAGCGCTCAAAAAAAGGTCATCTTTGGACATATTTTCATTTCTGATTTTTTTTTGGGTTCAGATTTCTGCCAAGCTAGGACTCAAACCCCAGCCTCCAGAGCCTTACCCTTGGTCTCTAGATTACTAGTTCGGTGACAATACCACTTAGCCATTCCCTCCCCACAAGGATTGACACTGGGCACGATAGAGAACCGAACGTTCACACAGTGTAGGTGCTGTGCCAGGTGTTGCCAATCGGAATACTATCCCACCAGCGTCACCAATAATGTGGCTCTTTAGAGTCGCCAATATGATACTGAGGCTCTATTTATGATATGAAGTTGTGTCCCAACAGCGTCGCCAATACTGTGGGTGTTTCTATTTCTCTTATTGGACCACAAGGCTTTCCCGTAGATCGGTCAAATGACCACACAACCAGTTAGTCAGTTCAAGTTCAAAGATGGTTTATTTACACACAAGGGTTACTTCGACATACAAGCACAATATACGACAAGTTAAACTACGCCTATCAACTACAATAACCATACTTAACTTCAGGGCGCCCAGCACTGTGCAGATTGATAAAGCCTTTATCTTGATCTCACGTGGTTGGTTTGAAGAAGTGGCTCTGTCTCTGCTGGGCTCATCCGTCAGGTAGCGATTGTTGGTCTTGAATTTAGCTGTCTGGTCGTTATGCTGCAGCTGGGCTGGCACAGGCCGGGTCCAAAGGAGGCCGAACACATGGCTGTGTCCCCCTTTTATCCCTCTCGGGTTTCGCGCTCTTGGGGTGGTCCTTAATCTTGGACCCAATAATTCGACAGGCTTCAATCACTGCCTTCCATTTTGGCCAATAAAGGGGCGGGTGCCTTGGTGGCTGGGAGGGTCCTTAGCAGTCATTGACCTTGGCAGCTGGGCTCTCTGAGTAAAGGGAGTGGCGCCGATCAGTCTGTGTCTGTATCAGTTTCTTCTGTGCAGTCCTATTGTTCTGGGGAAATGGTCCATTAGCATGCAAACAAGCAGGGGTTTCGATCAGGTCCAGCTATCTGCGTTTCAAATACACAGAAACTCTGTATCTGTCTGAGCCCTGGATTGGCCATGATTCCCATGGTCCTTTGCAGGTGGCCATCTCAGCTGGCTACATGGGCATCTGAAACAAACTAAAATTTGCACCATATTTCCTTGACATCATCACGCATGTTACGGAAAGTATTGCTTTTGTTTTACTTTGTATCGAATAAGTGTCTCAAACAATTGCCATTTGCGAACTTTTTGAACTGCACATTGTTTCCAACTAAAATTCTTACATTGATGGGATCTGTTTATCAGTATCTGCCTGTTCTATTTCACCAAGTTCACCATTTTCTCATTCAAAACATAACGCATCTGGGGCGGTATCGCAAAGCAGGGTACACCGCACCAATAGCCTGTTGCAGGCAATGCCCCGTATTGCACTCCATTGGCTTCACTGAAAGTGATTATCAGACACGGCGGTACGGTGGTACTGTGGTTAGCACTGCTGCCTCACCGCGCAAGGGACCCAGGTTCGATTGTGCGGAGTTTGCACATTTTCCCCATGTCTGCGTGGGTTTCCTCCGGATTCCTCCGGGTTCTCCGGTTTCCTCTCATAGTCCAAAGATATGTAGGGTTACGGGAATAGGGTGGGGGAGTGGGCCAAGGTCGAGTGCTCTTGGTAGGGTCGGTGTAGACTTGATGGGCAAAAAGGTATCCTTCCGCACTGTAGGGATCCTATGGATATAAGGGATGCCCCAGAGGCAATGGCGCCTATTTTTTCTATCGCTGGAAATGAATTTCTACAACAACTTTACCTGGCTTGATAATCTTCAACATTTGCTTCCAAGTTGTGTATAGCAGAGAGCTCCATTAGTCTGAGATCAGAGCAACATGGTTTGGGTTTCTGAAGTTGGACACTGGACCTGCAAAAACGATGAATGTAACGCACATCAAAGGTCCTCTCCGGTAAATCTTATCTAAAAATGCCATGTTGTTGGGGCATTAATTTTCAGTTATTTAAATTACAGTTACTGACTAGCATTCAATACTTCACTTCCGCAAAGAATGGTTTTGCAAACGAAACATTGTAGAATAATTTAAGGATGGCATGAATGTGAGCAGGTGTTTTCACAAACAGGTCATTAGGCACAGCTGTGTTGCACTGGTGCGTGGGCCCCATACTAGCCACTTTCCACCCTACTTCACCCAAATTGATCGACCAGATCACCTAATCCTTTCTCTCACATGTACTGATTTAGCTTCATGTTCAATGTGTCTGTGGTGAATATATTATGCCAATAATCCACCATTGTATTTGTATCTGTGCTATGCTGTTGCCCTTGTGGGCTTCTCCTATGGGCCACTGTATGGCATTATCCATAGGGGAACATGTTGGGGCATGAATGGGCTTCGCCCTTGGCTCGTCCCCTTGAAGGGAGGTATAAAGAGCAGACGACCTGTAGGCGGTTCTCAGTATTGGATCAGTCACAGACAGGCACTGTTCCAAGTTGATTAAAGCCACGGTTTACTTCTACTCCTGTCTCGAGTGAATTGATGGTCGTATCAGTATCTGAGGCTATTTGCTTCAAATACTCCTTGCAGTGAAGAGTTCCACATTCTAAACATTCCGAAATAAAGAACTTTGCAGTATCACAGAATTGTTACGGTGCAGAAGGAGGCCATTCGCCCATCGTGTCTGCTCTGGCTCTCCAAACGAGCATTATGACTTGTGTGAAAAAGTTTTTTTCTCACATCACATTTGGTTCTTTTGCAAATCACTTTAAATCTGCGCCCCCTCGATCTTGATCCTTTTATGAGCGGGGACAGTTTCTCTCTCTCGATTCTGTCCAGCCCCGCCTCATAATTTTGAACATCTCTATCAAATCTCTTTGCAGTTCTTCCTGAATTTCTTGTTCGATTTATTAGTAGCAGTCCTATATATTAGGACTGTCCTATATATTAGTGATTATCCTAAATATTAGCAACTATCCTAAATATTAGCAACTATCCTAAACATTAGTGACTGTCCTATATATCAGCAAGTGTCAATAAGACCATAAGACATAGGAGCAGAATTAGGCCACTCGGCCCATCAATTCTGCTCTGCCATTCAATCATGGCAGATATTTTTCTCATCCCCATTCTCCTGCCTTCTCCCCATAACCCCTGACCCCCTTAGTGTCCTATATATTAGTAACTGTCCTATATATATTGGTGACTATCCCATATATTAGTAACTGTCCTATATCTAGGTGACTATCCCGTATATTCGTAACTGTCCGATATATTAGAGACTATCCTATATGTTAATAACTTCTATATGTTTGTGACTATCTACTTTATTAGTAACAATCCTATATATTAGTGATTATCCTATATAAAAGTAACTGTTCTGGATATTAGTGACTATCCTATATATTCATAACTATCTGATACATTTGTGACTATCCTATATATTAGTTACTGTCCTAGATACTAGTAACTATCCTATATATTAGTAACTGTTCTATATGTTTGTGACTATCTACTTTATTTGATTTGATTTGATTTTGAATTGAATTATTGTCACATGTACCGAAGTACAGTAAAAAATATTTTTCTGCGGCCGAGGAACGTACACAGTACGTACATAGTAGATAAAAGAATAATCACCAGAACATCGACAAACAGTGATTGGTTACAGTGCGGAACAAGGGGCCAAACAAAGCAAATACATGAGCAAGAGCAGCATAGGGCATCGTGAATAGTGTTCTTACAGGGAACGGATAAGTCTGAGGGGGAGTCATTGAGGAGTCTTGTAGCTGTGGGGAAGAAGCTGTTCCTATGTCTGGATGTGCGGGTCTTCAGACTTCTGTATCTTCTGCCTGGGTGGGAGGGGTCTCTGATAATGGTGTCTGCCTTCCTGAGGCAGCGGGAGGTGTAGACAGAATCATAAGAACATAAGAATTAGGAGCAGGAGTAGGTCATCTGGCCCCTCGAGCCTGCTCCGCCATTCAATGAGATCATGGCTGATCTTTTGTGGACTCAGCTCCACTTTCCGGCCCGAACACCATAACCCTTAATCCCTTTATTCTTCAAAAAAACTATCTATCATTATCTTAAAAACATTTGAAGAAGGAGCCTCAACTGCTTCACTGGGCAAAGAATTCCATAGATTCACAACCCTTTGGGTGAAGAAGTTCCTCCTAAACTCAGTCCTAAATCTACTTCCCCTTATTTTGAGGCCATGGCCCCTAGTTCTGCTTTCACCCGCCAGTGGAAACAACCTGCCCGCATCTATCCTACCCTTCATAATTTTAAATGTTTCTATAAGATCCCCCCCTCATCCTTCTAAATTCCAACGAGTACAGTCCCAGTCTACTCAACTTCTCCTCATAATCCAACCCCTTCAGCTCTGGGGTTAACCTAGTGAATCTCCTCTGCAGACCCTCCAGCGCCAGTACGTCCTTTCTCAAGTAAGGAGACCAAAACTGAACACAATACTCCAGGTGTGGCCTCACTAACACCTGATACAATTGCAGCATAACCTCCCTGGTCGTAAATTGGGGCAGCAGGGTAGCATGGTGGTTAGCATAAATGCTTCACAGCTCCAGGGTCCCAGGTTCGATTCCCGGCTGGGTCACTGTCTGTGTGGAGTCTGCACGTCCTCCCCCTGTGTGCGTGGGTTTCCTCCGGGTGCTCCGGTTTCCTCCCACAGTCCAAAGATGTGCGGGTTAGGTGGATTGGCCATGCTAAATTGCCCGTAGTGTCCTAATAAAAGTAAGGTTAAGGTGGGGGTTGTTGGGTTACGGGTATAGGGTGGATACGTGGGTTGAGTAGGGTGATCATGGCTCGGCACAACATTGAGGGCCGAAGGGCCTGTTCTGTGCTGTACTGTTCTATGTTCTATGTTCTAAATCAATGGGAGGGTGGCAAGCTTGTGTGATGCGTTGGGCTGAGTTCACCACACTCAGCAGTTTCTTGCGATCTTGGACCGAGCAGTTGCCATACCAGGCTGTGATGCAGCCGGATAGGATGCTCTCTATCGCACATCAGTGGAGGATTGTGAGAGTCGATGCAGAGATGTCGAATTTCATTAGCTTCCGCAGGAAGTATAGAAAAGCATTCGGTCATGATGTTGGTTTGGTGCAGACATGATGGGCCAAATGGCCTTCTTCTTCCCATAACAACTCAATGGTGAGAGTCATAGAGTTTTTACAGCACGGGAAGAGGCCCTTCGGCCCATTGCGTCTGGGCCGGCCATCAAGCACCTATCTATTCTAATCCCATTGTCCAGCCCTTGGCCCGTAGCCTGGTGTGTGCTCTGACGTTTCAAGTGCTCATCTCAATGCTACTTAAATGCTGTGAAGGTTCCCGCTTCTGCCACCCTTTCAGGCCGTGAGCTCCAGATACCCACCACCCTCTGGGTAAAAAAGTGTTTCCTCACATCCCCTCTAAATCTCCTGCCCCCTGGTCACGGACCCCTCCGCTAAGCGTAAAAGTTTCTTCCTGATCACCCTATGTCTCTCAAATGCGTATGTACGGTGTAGGGCAGCACGGTAGCATAGTGGTTAGCACAATCGCTTCACAGCTCCAGGGTCCCAGGTTCAATTCCGGCTTGGGTCACTGTCCGGTCTGCACATCCTCCCCGTGTGTGCGTGGGTTTCCTCCGGGTGCTCCGGTTTCCTCCCACAGTCCAAAGATGTGCAGGTTCTGTGGATTGGCCATGACAAATTGCCCTTAGTGTCCAAAATTGCCCTTAGTGTTGGGTGTGGTTACTGGGTTATGGGGATAGGGTGGAGGTGTTGACCTTGGGTAGGGTGCTCCTTCCAGGAGCCAGTGCAGACTCGATGGGCCGAATAGCCTCCTTCTGCACTGTAAATTCTATGATCTACGATCTATGTCGAGAACACATGTACCCAGCTACAGCCTCAGGACAACCTTTTACAGACCATTTGTCTGTAAACCTTTTACAGACAGCATCGTGTTGTCATGGATGTTTCACACCACTGTGGGGCACTGTTGCACTTCTCGTCAAGCGATGAATAAAATAACACAATTCCTGAATCATGCAATGAAAACCACTTATTGTCACAAGTAGGCTTCAATGAAGTTACTGTGATCTGATGCAAATTAAAGAATATCCAACCATCAGCATCGCTCTCCAGATGCTGACTGGCATATGCTTTTACATGTATTAAAAATAAACGCAATGATGCAAAGCTAAATGTGCTATCGGTCCACATGTTTCGACATTGAAGGATTTGAGAGGTAGGCAATGTTTTTTTTTACTGTCTTGCATTTTAGATATCAAAATGATCATGAGTGGCATTGTGAAGTAGGTAACATGCATTTGTGACAACAAAGAATTGCATTTATATAGCACCCTCACAGCACTAAAATACCCCAAAGCACTTTACAGGATAACGGGCCACGTGAGGCGACGTGAGGGGAAGTGACAACAATCTTGGTGGAAGAGGTAGGTTTAAAGAGGGCATGGAATGAGAAAAGCGTGTGGAGAGGCGACGAGGGTTAAGGAGGGACTGCCCAGGCAACTGCAGACGCCAATGGTGAAACAGTGAAAATCAGGGATGCACGGTAGCATTGTGGATAGCACAATTGCTTCACAGCTCCAGGGTCCCAGGTTCGATTCCGGCTTGGGTCACTGTCTGTGTGGAGTCTGCACATCCATCCCCTTTTGTGCGTGGGTTTCCTCCGGGTGCTCCGGTTTCCTCCCACAGTCCAAAGATGTGCAGGTTAGGTGGATTGGTCATGATACATTGCCTGTAGTGTCCGCAATTGCCCTTAGTGTTGGGTGGGGTTACTGGGTTATGGGGATAAGGTGGAGGTGTTGACCTTGGGTTGGGTGCTCTTTCCAAGAGCCGGTGCAGACTCGATGGGCCGAATGGCCTCCTTCTGCACTGTAAATTCTATGAAAAAGGAGCCCGAATTCTAGAGGTGCGGACATCACCAGGGGTGTTGGACTGGAGGAGATTACGGAGATAGCGAGGAGTGGGACCGTGTAGGGATTTGAAGTCAAGGGTGATAATTTCAAAATTTCTTAACCACCCACAAAATACATTTTTTTTGGGGGGGGGGGAGGGTGTAGAATAAGAGGGGGTGGGGGGTGGGAGTACCAAACAGGATGTCAGCAAACCTGAGATGACTGACGTAGAAACACACATTTTGATCTCGACGTAGAAACAATGGAGGAGAATTCCTCTTGCCACTTTGTGTCAGTCACATCGGAATCATAAACAGAATTTGTTCGGAGGTTTCGACAATTTGTGTAGGAATTGCTGATTTGGGAACTGTTCTGTTCATTAACTTGTAGAATGCTCAAGCCTAGACATTGGCAATCAGTATATCCACTTACCACGCTGCTATCGCAATGCCCAAGATTATATTATATTATGCCCGATATTATTTTCATCACATTCAGCACGCACATCCTGCCAATGTTATTGGATTGGCCATGAACTGCCTTAAATTACCTGAAATGTTGATAGCTTACCCTTATGGTGATATGCATCACTGTAAATACACAAGGGGGGGGCGGTACTCTCCGTTCACGATAAAAATCCGGATGGCCATCGTGAAATCGGCCGAGGTTCACGACAGCCTCGGGGCCCGCTCCCCGCACCTAATTCACCCCCACCCGGGGGGCTAGGAGCGGGCCTCCGTCTTTCCCGGCCGCGACTTCGTCACGCCAGAAATGACGCGCAAAACGCCGGTTCCAACCTGCGCATGCGCGGATGACTTCATCGCGCAGACGGCGCGAATCGCGCATGCGCGGTGGTCGTCTTTCTCCTCAGCCGCCCGGCAAGATGTTGCGGCTTGATCTTGCCGGGCGACGGAGGGGAAAGAGTGCGTCCGTTTTGGACGCTGGCCCGACGCTCGGTGGGCACCGATCGCGGGCCTGTCCCCTCCCGAGCACAGTCGTGGTGCTCCCGTGCCAATCGGGCCCCTAGATGCCCCAAACGGGCATCTGCCACCCATTTCACGAATGCAGCAACCAGGTGTGGTTGCTGCCGTGGTGAAACGGGCGTGAAGGGCCGGCCGCTCGGCCCATCGGGCTCGGAGATTTTTCCGAGCCGGGGGGGGGGGGGGGGGGGGGGAGAATCGCTGGGGGCGCCAGGGGGACGTAAAAAATGTCGGCAGGCCCTCCCGCGATACTCCCACGCCGTGTGGGGAACGGAGAATTCCGCCCGGGGTTAATGTAAATACACTATGACTAAGGAAACACTAGAGGGAGCACCGGGGACCATGACATGCAGACATACAGCTAATGAACACACAGAATAGGACACGACCAATAGGCAGTCAAGACACCCAGAGGTGACACTACCACAAGGGGGCACTGCACAACCCATATAAAAGGCCAGGGCACACATGCTCTGTCTCTTTCCACAGGCGACACTGAGAGAGTAGGACAGGGGCAGATCAGAAGCACCACACCCACCACGTGGCTTAGAGCAGACTGGTTAGTTAGACTGAGTAACTATAGCAAGATTAGCAGGAAAGTCGAACTCACAGAGAACTGTGCTAATGGTTCAATAAATCACATTGAACTTACTTCAACGTCTGGAGTATCTTTTGGTCAAAGCTGCATCGAGTTGCAGCCTGTGTTATCCCAGAGTACATAACACATCAACCATCATAGGGTAAAACTTCCCTTAACCCCCTGTCTAAATTGCCCTCCTTAGCAGGAAGTTTCACTGTGACGATACCTTGCTGAGGCACTCGGCATTCAAATACATGGATTGGGTTTAAGAGCAGCACGGTAGCATAGTAGTTAGCACAGTTGCTTCACAGCTCCAGGGTCCCAGGTTCAATTCTTGGCTTGGGTTACTGTCTGTGCGGAATCTGCACTTTCTCCCCGTGTCTGCGTGGGTTTCCTCCGGTTTCCTCCCACAGTCCAAAGATGTGTAGGTTAGGTGGATTGGCCATGCTAAATTGCCCTTAGTGTCCAAAAAGGTTAGGTGGGGTTTACTGGGTACGGGGATAGGGTGGGGGCATGGGCTTAAATAGGGTGCTCTTTCCAAGTGCAGGTGCAGGCTCGATGGGCTGAATGGCCTCCTTCTGCACTGTAAATTTTATGATTTGTCGTCACTTATTCTCTCTGCTGGAAAAGGAGGTATGTCCAAATGTTTTTGAGTAAACAAAAGGATGGGGGGGGGAGGAGTCAATAGCTCCCTGATGCATTCGCCATGGCAACATCTTGACCAATCCGAGATGGCTGACCAACAAACCTCCTGCAGCGTAAATAGGCATTCACTTTGAAATTGGGCATTCTTGTATCTGCCCTGATCAGTGCAAGATGAAAAGCTTCAACAGCATGACTCTTTTATTCTCTTTTATACGAGTGGAAATTGTTTCTTATTGCAGATGGATCAAAAACCAGGAGATGCAGATTTAACACAATTGGCAAAACAACCGGATGCAACATGAGGGGAAAAAAAACATTCATGCAGCAAGCTGTTGTGATTGGAATGTGCTGCTTGAAAGGGCGATGGAAACAGATCCAATTAAAAAAAAACATTTGAATTTTGATAAATATCTGAAGGGGAAGGATTTGAAGGGTTGTGAGGAAAGAGAAGAGGACGGTTACGCCAAAGTAACAGCGCAGACATGATTGGGCGAGTGACCTCCGTTTGGTCTGGAAGGTTCCAAGCCTCAATAATGGGCAACATTATGTTTGGTGAAATCGAATGGGAATATGCTTAGGACGTTTTGTACAAATGATAAAATGTTCAGGATCATAAAGCCATAGAATTCTGACAGAGCAGAAGGAGGCCATTCGGTCCATCGAGTTTGCAACGACCCTCTGAAAGAGAACCCGACCGAGGTCCACTCCCCTAAGTTATCTCCGTAACCCCACTTAATCTGCACATCCCTGGACACCAAAAGGGCAATTTAGCATGGTCAATCCACCTAACCTGCACATCTTTGGACTGCGGGAAGAAACGGGAGCGCCCGGAGGAAACCCAAACAGACACGGGGAGAAAATGCACACAGTCACCCGAGGCCAGAATTGGAGAGTGCTAACCACTGAGCCACATACCACCCCACTTATTTTAGTCGTCACCTCCATGTCTCTGACCCTCAACATGGATTCACCAGGATGTAACCTGGGTTGGAGCGTTTCAGCTAGGAGGAGAGGCTGGTCAGGCTTGGGTTGTTTGCCTTAGAGCAGAGAAGGCTGAGGGGGGGAACCTGATCGAGGTGTGGAAAATTATGAAGGACATGGATAGGGTGGACAGGAAGGGGCTTTTTCCCTTACTGGAGGGGTCAATAACCAGGGGGCATAGATTTAAGGCGAGGGGCAGGAGGCTCAGAGAGGATTTGAGGAAAATCTTTTTCACCCAGATGGTGGTGGGAATCTAGAGCTCACGGATGGTGAAGGCGGGAACCCTCACAACATTTAAGAAGCATTTAGATGAGCACTTGAAACGCCAGAGCTTACAAGGCTACAGAACAACTGATGGAAAATAATAATAATCTTTATTGTCACAAGCAGGCTGACATTAACACTGCAATGAAGTTACTGTGAAAAGCCCCTAGTTGCCACATTCCGGTGCCTGTTCGGGTACACAGAGGGAGAATTCAGAATGTCCGATTCACCTAACAGCACGTCTTTCTCGCTGCCGGAGGAGGTGGTGGAAGCAGGGACGATAGTGACATTTAAGGGGCATCTTAACAAATACATGAATAGGATGGGAATAGAGGGATACGGATCCAGGAAGTGTAGAAGATTGTAGTTCAATCGGGCAGCATTGTCGGCACGGGCTTGGAGGGCCGAAGGGCCTGTTCCTGTGCTGTACTTTTCTTTGTTCTTTCGGGATTTGTAGGAAGAAACCGGAACACCCAGAGTAAACCCACGCAGACACGGGGAGGATGTGCAGACTTCACACAGACGCTGACCCAAGCTGGGAATCGAACCTGGGACCCTGGAGCTGTGAAGCAACAGTGCTAACCACTGTGCTACCGGGCAGTTAGGTGCTTGATGGCTGGCACAGACAGGATGGGCCAACGGGCCTCTGACTGTGCTGGAATGCTCGATGACTTTATGGTTCATCTGTACATGACTCAGTCTGCAAACCAAAGTGGAATCCAAATTCCTGACAAAAAGCAGAGTCTGCCAGACATTCCAGAGAGGCTGAGCAATCATCGGGCTCTCCTGGCTCCTCATGCATTGACATCAGGGACGCAGTACTGGGAGGGGTGGAATGGAGTGGGACCCAATGTGTGGTGATATGCATCTCTGTATATACACAAGGGGTTCATGTAAATACACTACAACTAAGTAACCACTAGAGGGAGCACCGGAGACGTCATGACATGCAGACAAACAGCTAATGAACACATAGAATAGGACACAACCAATGAGTAGTCAAGACACACAGAGGTGGCACTACCACAAGGGGGAAACCCATATATAAGGACAGGGCACACATGCTCTGTCTCTTTCCACAGGCGACACTAGAGAGGACAGGGGCAGATCAGAAGCATCACACACACCACGTGGCTTAGAGCAGAATGGTTAGTTAGACTGAGTTACTATAGCAAGATTAGCAGGAGAGTCGAACTCATAGAGAACTGTGCTAATGGTTCAATAAATCACATTGAACTTACTTCAAAGTCTGGAGTATTTTTTGGTCAAAGCTGCATCAAGTTGCAGCCTGTGTTATCCAAGAATACATAACACATCAGAATGGACCATTGGAGTGATCAGGGAAGCAATCAGGAGGAAAAGGTTTGCAATCGTTGAAGTCCATTAATGAATATGGATGGTAACTGGAGAAGCAGGATCGCAGAATATTTGCTAAATTCAGGAGTCTGACAGGCCCCTCGAATGCTTACCTGGAGAATCTGAAGTTACTGGAAAGCTGCAACATGACTGGTTTAACTTGACTGTGAAGATAGTCCTGCTTCGTTTTATCACGGCGAAGACATGTGCTACATCTACAGATATCAGTTCAATGAAGAACTTTAACCCATTTGTTTTTCTGCAGGCATGATAAAGGTGGCCACTCAGGAACTATAGATTGTAGCACAAAGTGAAGGTAACACCCAAAGCAATAACCAGTTCTTGATCTTTAACTGTGTAATGGGAGAGGTGTTTTCAGAACCCCAAAATGTATCACGGAGTTCAACCAACCCCCACCTTTAATGGATTGTTGCTTTTGAAGCACACGGCTTGTTCCCCTAGTGCAGTATTACAATTATGTCACGTGGTTTTTAAAACAGAACAGTGTTTATTCCATGAACTTAAATTAACCTTTTAAATAAACATTGGATCTCTTAACACCCCTGACTGCAAAGATGACCCCGGAAATAATACACTACCCAATCTTGCAAACTGTTCCTTTACACATCCAAAAGACTTAACAAACCCTTCAAACAGAAGCACATTAGATTCATATTCAAAACTGAGACCTTTTTACAATTCTAATTTCACCAAAGGATTAAGCGATAGTCCTTCATGGCAGAGATCACCAGCAATGCAGCTCACAGCCGCACCCAAGTTTTCTTCAAACTGAAACTAAAACTCCCAAAAAGCAGAAGTGAGCTCAGCTCCCCCACCCTGTGACATCACTTCAGTAATATGGCCAGCTTCATTTCTTAAAGGTACATTTCTTAAACATCCTATTTTTAATGGGTCTCTCACATAACGACTGTACTTTATTCAATAAGCAATAATCGCGCCTCGGTTACATCTCATCGGCTACGATACTGCCACTGCGCAAAGCTACGACTGTACTTTATTAATGCACGACTTATACAGTAGTGCTTTACATTTTACGGAGAGGTTACAGTGCAGGAAGAGGCCATTCAGCCCGCCTTTGTGCTTCACACAAACCTCCTCCTATCCCTCTTCATCCAACTCAGTGATGGGCAACCTAGGCTAGTGAGTGGGCCACAGGAGTGGGCCTCCTCCATCCTCGGTGGGCCCCCAAGATTGAAATTCTGCATTTTCCCTAGCCATGACCCCATGAATAAAAATTAAAAACATTTAACAGAGGCCAAAAAATTCGCAATGAGTTATAGCCATTCATGCTTTCACCAACTTCAAATGGTAAACAAAAAGATGTATGCTCTGATTGGACACAGAGGGAGCGTACAGTTCTCACAGTCAATATTGTGTGCAATCACCTCACACCCCACCACGTGCCCTTGCTTTACGTGTAAATCACTTTAGTCCATGCCGGTAGGGGGAAAAAAGCTGCATGGTCAAAAACCAACCAAATCTGGCAACCCTGCGTGTGCTTAACGGTCAACATAATGGCTTTTGGGCCGCACTCAGTACCCACATGGGGCCCACGGACCGCACGGTGCCCACCACTGATCTAACCCCATCAACACATCCTTCTACTGCTTTCACCATCATGTGCTTCGCTAGCTTCTCCTTAAAAGACATTCGCTTCGACTTTTTCACGAGGTAACAAGTTCTACATTCTCATCACCAAATTTATTAATAACTACGCCAAGCTGCCGGTTTTGTTTCAAACAATGCTCGGCAGTTTTCATAGAATCCCTACAGTGCAGGGGGCCATTCGGCCCATGCACCAACCCTTTAAAAGACCACACTACCTCGGCCCAATCCCCCCGCCTTTTTCATGCATCCCCACCCTGAGGGGCAATTTAGCATGGTCAAAGCACCGAACTCGCACACTTTTGGGCTGTAGGAGGAAACTGTAGGAGCACTGGGAGGAAACCCACGCAGACATGTACAGAACGTGCAGACTCCACACAGGCAGTCACCTGAGGTCGGAACAGAACGCGGGTCCCTGGCACTGGGACACATAGTGGTAACCACTGTGCTGCCCCAACTTTCTGACAGTCACCCTAACTGGCGCATTCTCCATGGGAAAGGCTCCACTAATCAGCGATTTCAGCCAATCAGCACTCTCTTCTCATACAGAATAAATTGTTGTTTCCCCATACATGGGTATTCTTGCGAAGCGTCCTGATGAGTGCAAGATAAAAAACTTTGGCATGTGTTTCTGAACAATACTCAAGTTCTGTTCGTGACTATGTTATATTTATGGCCCCCTCCCCAAAGTTTTGCGCTGTCTCACAATTGGAAAATTATTCTCTGTGTTGATCCTGTCAATAGATAGTGGATATGGAGAGCCTGTTCCCCCTCGGAAATCAAGGGATCAAGAACAAGAGGGCACAGATTTCGTCCGCCGTAAATCAGGTTTCCACGATTTTTATTCTGCGGGTTCAAAGGACGTTGGCTGTGAGTCAGGTCTGTCCTGGAAACTAGCTGTGCCCCAGAATCAAATTAATCACCACGGGGTAAGAAATAGGAATCTTCTCAGATAAACAGCTCAATATAGTACCTTTACCGCACTTCCTAAGCAGCATTGATTGTTCCCCCCCTAACCCCCCGGAAAGAGAATTTTTAAACACTTTGACCCCTGAATGGTCTTAGTTCAGGCTGCCACAGTGACATTTCTAAGTTGTTAGATGCCGCCCTGTGCACCCCCTTACCTCCAAAGTGTTTAGAAAAGACCGAGGCACAGCCCCTCAGCAGGGGGTAAACAGGAAAGCTGACCTGCGGCAGGGTGACGAACAGGGGAGGCAGTAGCCAGTCGGACATTTGGAGTACTCGTCCAGTATCCATTGGTTAGAATAGTTACAGGTGATTGACACTGGGTAAGCTACCATGCCTCAAATAATGGTTCATACATTGGTGCATGGACTGAGTTGCTGGTGAGGTGGCAATGCTTGTTGGGCAGCTGCCTTCTTCAATGGAAGGTGGGCCAGAGGAGGAGGCGGATCGAGGGAAGACTAGAGAGAAGACTGCTGTCGTCACAAGCTGTTATGGATCATGGACCTCTATCTAATTAGTTCATGTATCATGGGCTGCAAGGTCAATTTGGCAGTCTATGTTCTCCTGCCAGGGATCGTCTGATTTGCGCTCGCGCTGTCCGTCCCTTGCCATGCATATTCACGGATGGTGGGGATTGTGAGGGACTCCCCCATGAATCCCGCTGTCGGGCAGCCATTTTGAGGGACTCCCCCATGAATCCCGCTGTCGGGCAGCCATTTTGAGGGACTCCCCCATGAATCCCGCTATCGGGCAGCCATTTTGAGCAGTTGGCCCAATAGTGAGGTCCGACAGCTGACCCCCCCCCCTCCATGGCATTAGGAAAGTCCCCCCCCCCCCCCCACCATGATGGTGACCAGACAGCCCCCAATAAGAGAGACCCCTTTAAATAAGAGACCCCCACCAGTAACCTCCATGAGACACCCCCCCCCCAAGAGGCCCTGGCCAGATGCCCCCCCATAAGAGACCCCACCCCCATAAGAGACCTGACCAGAGTCCCCCACCCATTACTAATATCTCCCCATTACAGAGGCCCCAGCCTGGAAGCTCGAAAGCAGTCCAGATAGAGACAGTGGAAAATATCACTGCTTTAACTCACCTGGTGCAGTACAGCTGCTGGCTCAGACAGAGGAAGCAGCAGCTGTAAACTCCTAAACCACACCAGCTGGGTTTAAGCCCCCTCAGATCTTTGATCTGCCAGGCTTTCATTCGCATCAGTCGGAATTGGCTTTACTAGGCCGTGATTGACAGTTTATACACAGCCACCTGTCTGGATTATTTATTTTCACTGCCCTTCACGCTTCAGCTGTGAAACTAACAGCCAATGTTTATGAATAGCTGGCTGACTGACAGCTCTTGGACCACACAAAAGGCAGTCAAGTGCTCTGGTCTTTTTCTCTGCAGAAAGCACTAATTGCTTTCTCAGCAATGATGGGTCTATGGTTGGGGTCTCGCTTATCGATGGTCTCTAATTGCGGGGGAGGGTTCCCGTGGAGGGGATCTCTCTTCTGGAGGGGGGGGGGGGGCTTTGGTGGGGTTCTCTGATGAGTGGGGGCGTCTGTCTTATGGGGGTCTCTGGTGGGGGGTGGGGTGCAATCCAATGGACTTTTAGGGGCAACTCATTTAAAGCATTATCCCTTTGCCCCACCCCGCCAGGTCCTCGCTGGGCAATACCAGCTCCAATTCCCGCCCACCTGAATCCTGGCCCAGAAGACCGGAGAATTACAGAGGTGTGGAGAATCTGGTGCCCAGCCAGTTAGTAATAATAATCGCTCATTGACATGCATAGGCGTCAATGAAGTTACCGTGAAAAGCCCCTAGTCGCCACATTCCGGCGCCTGTTCGGGGAGGCTGGTACGGGAATCGAACCCGCACGGTTGCCTTGTTCTGCATTACAAGCCAGCTATTCAGCCCACTGTGCTAAACCAGCACCTAGTAAGCTGCTAATGGGTTAATTTGACCTATTTGCATCCTCCTGCTGGCACGGGAGGTGAACCGTGATGCATGCGCCAGCAAAGGGGGGGGGGGGGGGGGGGGGGGAGCAGCATCGGAGACTGCTCCCATCCCGTTTTCTGGAAAGACATTGGATTTTCCACCGCATCAGGAACTCCGCTACTGGCTGCGGCGGCAGAGAGTCCAGCCCCTTATCAAAATTTGTGTGTCTTAAAAAAAAAACTTTTTCAACCATCTTCAAATTACTTCTGGCTAGTTGACTGCCTCTTCAGGTACCTGTGGCCCCCAAATCTGGGGAATCTTAGATTGGTGACTTTGTGCCAAACCAATGAACCGCCAACCAGGATGAGGGCAAGGGCAGGTTCAATGGGTCAACGGCCCCTCCAGCACAGATTGATAATCCTTAAGGTTACATATCCAGGTGGAGAGATTAAGGTGGATCTGCACCTCCGCAGGGGCTGGTGTTCACACGAAGCATTAAAACGATCGATAGGGCAGTACTGCAAATAAAGGTGCATTTGTACGGTATGAATATGTTGTGAAAATAATAAATGCGTGGCAGGCTCAGCTTGATACAGTTTAAGGTTGTTCACCGGGCTCACATGACAGTGGCCCGGATGAGCAGATTCTTTGTGGTGGAGGCCAGGTGCGCAAAATGTACGGGAGGACCAGCGAACCATGTCCACGTTTTGGACATGTCCAAATCTTAGGTGATTCTGGCAGGGGGTTTGCGGACGTCATGTCCACGGTGTTAAAAACAAGGGTGGTGCTGAGTTCAGAGGTGGCGATTTTCGGAGTGTCAGAAGACCCGGGAATCCAGGAGAGAGGTTGACGTTCTGGCCTTTGCTTCCATGGTAGCCCGGAGACAGACACTATTAGCTTGGAGGGACTCAAAGCCCCTGAAGTCGGAGACCTGGCTATCTACATGGCTAGCTTTCTCTGTCTGGAGAAAATCAAGTTCACCTTGAGGGGGGTCACTGTTAGGGTTCACCCGGACGTGGCAACCATTTGTCGACTTCTTCGCGGAAAATAATCGTCAGCAGACCCAGGGGGGGGGGGGGGGGGGGGGGGGGGTGAAGTAATTTAGATTAGAGGAGGGGTCAATAAGGGTGAGACCTGTACAAAAGGTAAATAGCTTTTGCACTATGTTTATGGTTTCATGTATATCGTTTATTTTGTTGTTACTATACCGAAAATACCTCAATAAAATGTTTATTAAAAAAAATAAATGCACACTAAAAGTAGAAGATTAATCAGATTGAATTTTTAATCAGAAATGAACAGAGGGACTACCACTAAACAGGATAGTGTGGTTAGTGAGGCCCGTGCACATGATAAGTCATCGCACCACCAACATTGTCCAATGTCCTCAACGTCCTATATTGCTCGGCAGGTGACTGGAGCAGCAACATCACCACCACCACGTGTCCGGCAATGGGATGAGTGACCAGACCCCAGTGTTTTGCTGCGGGTCAAGGCCTGGCCGGCTGAGGAAATGATGAGACCCGCTCAAGCTTTTCAAACCTCAAGACGGACCGCGGATAGGAAGCAGGAATTATACCAGGTTGCTGAGTGCAGGGGGAAAGCAGGGAGCGGGGGAAAGAGAGCGATAGACTTCAAAAGAAAGGGAAAAAGACAAAAGCGGCAGGCACGTTGAGGACCAAAACAAACAAACAAAAAACCACCGGGCTCAAGAGCATGCCCGTCTCTGGCAGCCACTGCGCCCGCGTCCTTCCCTTCGGCCAAGCGCTCAGGGTTTTTTTTCCGGTACCATCTCACTCAGCCATTTCAAGTAAGGTGGGTTTCCCTGGTCGATGGGCAGACTGATAACTTCCGCCACCTCGTAAGGGTGAACTGATCTAAGAGAAGAAAGGAGGCGAAGGAGAGAGAATGGTCACTAACACGTTATCATTAAACAGCTTCTAGGCCCAGCAAACACAGGAATGGGAGGAGGCCATTCGGCCCGCTGGAGCCTCTTCTATCCGTCAATGAGATTGTGGCTGATCTGTGACTTCATTTCCTTTCCCCACCTTCCATCACATTTCTCCGCTGATGGGCAACAAATGCTGGCCAAACCGTGAAAGAATAAAAAAAAGTCCCCTCACCCCCCCGCCCCAAAATCCTCAAGATTTCCAGCACCCTTTGACCTTGATTGCAAGAAGTGCGTGGAATATAACAGTTGCATTGGAAACAGCAGAGAAGGCCCGACTAGGATGATTTCTATGATGAAGGGGGTTTGTCTTTTGAGGATAGATTTTGAAGGTTGGGCCTATACTCGTTGTAGTTTAGAAGAATGGGAATTGAAGCAGAGGATGCACGGGCAGCATGGTAGCATGGTGGTTAGCGCAAATGCTTCACAGCTCCAGGGTCGCAGGTTCAAATCCCGGCTTGAGTCACCGTCTGTGCGGAGTTTGCACGTTCCCCCCGCGTGTGCGTGGGCTTCCTCCGGGTGCTCCGGTTTCCTCCCACGGTCCAAAGATGTGCAGGTCAGGTGGATTGGCCATGCTAAATTGCCCTGAGGGTCCAAATTGCCCTTAGTGTGGGGTGGGGTTACTGGGTTATGGGGATTGGGTATGGGCTTGGGTAGGGTGCTCTTTCCAAGAGCCAGTGCAGACTCGATGGGCCGAATGGCCTCCTTCTGCACTGTAAATTCTATGATGTTGAGGGGGCTTGATAGGGTGGATATTCCCTGCCCCTCGCCTGCAACATGGTGGAAATCCAGAACTGGGGGCACCGTTTAAAAGTGAGGCCTCTCCCATCCAGGAGGAGATGAGGAGGAATTTCTTCTCTCTCAGGGCTGTTCACCTTTGCAACCCTCGTCCCCAGAGAGCAATGGGAGCTGAGTCAATGAGCGTACACAAGGCTGGGTTCGGCAGAGTTTTGATCCACAAGGGAATCAAGGGTCATGGGGGAGTGGGGTTAAGGCCAAAATCAGGCCAGCCACAATCATATTGAATGGCGGAGCAAGTTTAGGGCCGAATGGTGCACTCCTGCTCCTCTTCCTTATGGTGTTATGATCTTTGTGCAAAGGAGTGCTTAATGTGTGTCCTGGCCTGAATTTTAACACTATGACCTTGTTCTGAACTCCTCCACTGGAGGAAATTGCTTCTATCTCCCCTAACAAGTCCTTTAATCATCTTAAAAAGCTTGGGGGAGATGGTGGCACAGTGGCATTACAGTTGGATAGTAATCCAGAGGCCCAGCCCAATACTCTGGGGACATTCAATTAATAAAATCTGGAATTAAAAGTCAGTTTCAGTAATGGTGACCATAAAACCTCCCCCATCTGGACGGCGACTGTCCTTTAGGGAAGGGAACCTGCCAACCTTTCCCCGGGAGCGCAGATCCACCACAAAGCAGTTGATGCTTAGCTGCCCTCCGAAATAGCCCAGCAAGCCATCAGGTCCAAGGGCAATTAGGGATGGGAAATCAACTCATGGGAGTTTGGCAGGACGGACATACCCCACAGCAGCTTCTCCACCCCCAGAGGAAGCGCCAGGGTGGCCTTTGCAGGCACGTGCTGCATGGACCGACCCGCTCCGCTCTATTCTGGGCATCTCCGTGCCAGCTAAAGGGTTCAACGGTGACCACCCGATACAGGTTTGTGGCAAACTGAGGTGCCACCTCCCCCACTTACCGCACATACTCCGCTAAAACGCCAACCGTGGTACTTCGTGTTTTAATCATCTGTTTGAAAGACAAATAGAGGAACTGTTATAAAAACATATTTGCAGGCTTTGCCGGATTTTAATCTGTAAATTACCGGCCCCGACCCGGCGTTTTAACTCTCTTGCTTCTCGCGGTCATGGGGATCAAGGCCCAATTCAGAAACTAGAGCCTATCTCTCTAGGTTGACACTTCCAGTGTGACATTGAGGGACTGCTCCACTGTGCGAGGTGGCAGATGGATGCTAAAGCGAGACTAACCCATTGGAAAGAGTAGAAGGCATCTTCCCCCGTGACCTGGCCCATTAGCTGGCCGACATCGCATTGCTGACTGGGAAACGTTACCACGTGCCGACTGGCTTACGGGTGTAGGCCGTGTGTTGGCAGTCCGCATCACTCTTCTTCAGAGCTCACATGGACCCGAAACGCAAACTCTGTTTCTCTCCCCACAGGTGCTGCCAGGTGCTCCGAGGCTTTCCAGCATTTTCCGCCTCGATTTCAGATTTCCAGCATCCGTGATTCGATCGGTGGCATTAGAATCAGATTCATAGATCACAGTGTAGAAGGAGGCCGTTTGGCCCATCGAGTCTGCATCGACCCTCCGAAAGAGCACCCTACCGTGGCCCACCACCCCCCCCCCCCCCCCCCTTACCCCCTCCCACCCCACCTAACCTGCACATCTTTGGACTGTGGGAGGAAACCGGAGCACCCGGAGGAAACCCACGCACACACGGGGAGAACGTGCAGACTCCGCATAGACAGTGACCTAAGGCCGGAATTGAACCCGGGTCCCTGGTGCCACTATGGTGCTGCCCCTTCGCCGACAAACATGCTTCAGGTTTCAGACTCACTCCAGTCCCTGAGCACCCCCCCCCCCCCCTCCCCCCCCCCCAAAAAAGCTGACACTTAAGTGCAGTGCTGTGGGGGTACTGCACTATTGAAAGTGCTGTCTTTTCAGGAGACATTGAAAATAAATGGTCGCTCGGTTGGATGTGAAAGAAGCAACAACGCTATTATGAAGAGCAATGGATTGAGTTCTCCCCAGCCAGCATTGCTCCTCAATCAACATTGTAAAAATAGATTATCTCGTCGTTAGAGTAAGAGAGAGGCCTTTTGGCCCACGTTGTCTGTGCCGACCATCAAGCACCGCTCTACTCTAATCAGACTTGCCAGCAGTTGGTCCGTAGCCTTGTGTAAGCTCAAGTTTCAAGAGCTCATCTAAATGCTTCTTAAATGTTGTGAGGGTTCCCGCCTCCACCGTCCTTTCAGGCCGTGAGCTCCAGATTCCCATCATCCTCTGGGTGAAAGAGTGTTTCCTCAAATCCCCTTTAAATCTCATGCCTCCACCTTAAATCGGTGCCCCCTGGTTACTGACCACTCAACTAAGGGGAATAATTTCTTCTCATCTACCTTATTTATGTCCCTAATAATTTTGTCCTCCTCAGCCTTCGCTGCTCTGAGGAAAACAACGGCGGCCTAACCAGCCTCTCTCCACGGCTGAAACGCTCCAGCCCAGGCAGCATCCTGGTGAATCTCCTCTGCAGTCTCTCCAAGTGCAATCACATCCTTCCTATAGTGTGGTTTCCAGAACTGCACACAGTGCTCTAGCTGTGGCCTAACCAGCATTCTATACAGCTCCATCATAACCTCCCTGCTCTTACGTTATATTGCTTGTGGAGCTCTTTCGGAGGGTAGGTGCAGACTCAATGGGCCGAATGGCCTCTTTCTGCACTGTAGGGAGTCTATGAACTGAAGGAAGGAAGGAGGCATGGAAGCTCGTCCTGTGCTGCAGGTGCTGTGTCCGAAGTCAGCCATTTCCCAGGTGAGCTGATGGGGCTTGGCAAATTGCTCCAGACGGGTAGTCCAGATCAGTGTCACGCCTCTGCTCAAAACGGACGTTTCGGCAGGCTCCATTTTGCAAACAGTTCAAACGGAATTCTCGTCAAGTGTGACAGGTTCTCGCCTCCATGAGCAGCTGCCACCTCAGGAGGAAGAGGGAGAAACTTGCAAGAGCCACAGTGAGTGGCAGTAGTTGGTTAAGCCGTGCAAAACCCAGCCGCCTGCAACCCGAGTGGCCCGCAAGCCCCACTCACCCATCGCCCGCTGTGCTGACCCCACACTGGCTCCTCGTCTGACATCACCTCGATTAGAAAGTTTTCATCCTCCTTTTCGAATCCCAAACATGGGCTCAAACCCGGCTCCCCCCCGCCCCCCGCCCCCCGCCCCCCTCCCCCCCCACACACACACAATCTCTGAAACTATCTCCTGCTCTGCAAACCACTCAAGACATCTGCATTCCTTTTGCATACCCCTGCGGCTGATAGCCATGGCTGCAGCGGCCTGGGCCCCGAGCTCTGGAATCATCTCCCAAAACCTTCCCATCTCTCTTCCTGCCACTTTCAGACGCTCTGTAAAATCGTAGCACCCCCGACCAAGCCTTTGAAGTCATCTGTCCTAATGTTCAGGCTCAGTGACAAATCTGCTCATGAAGTGCCTTGGGGGGTATATATTGTTATGTTAAGGGCGGCGCTACAGGAATGCAATTTGTACAAATTGCGATAAGATCAGAAAATGCTGGAAAACTCAACCAGGACCCACGAAGAGAAAAGGTTGGTGATTGTTTAGGGTTCAATCCTTCACCAAAAAAAATAAATGAGCAAAACCCGATAAAGGTTGGGTAGATCGGCACCATTGGGAAGGAAACATTCAAAGGATTGGAAAGAGATACAACAGCCAGCGAGACGAGGCTGAGTGGCCTGAGATTAATGCAAGAACATATGCACAGACCATGAACCCGAATCTTCGCCACACAAGTGCTGAGTGGCTTGCTGTATATTTCTGGCACCATCTGTTTTTCTTGCGCATCTCAAGTGTCAGGCAGTTTGTTTCTAGTTTTGCTCCTAACGAATTCTGCCCCTGTGAATCAGAAACTGCAGAGGTGGCATGAAATACCCGCCAGTCGCTCATCAGTTGACCTTCAGTGCGTCCGAACTCAGAGAGAGACATGGTGAAGGGACCGTGCCAAAGCGGAGATCATTGGCGGGTGGGCTGGCTTCCTGGGTAAATCCTCTCCAGTGGCTGGAGCCACATCTGACGCGCAAGCACTAACAAAGGAAACAACTTGCATCTACATCGCGACTTTCACAACCTCAGGGTGTTAGTAAATGTTTTACAGTCAATGGGAGTACTTAAGTAATTAAGGGGCAATTTAGCGTGTTCAATCCACCTAGCCTGCACATCTTTGGGTTGTGGGGGCGAAACCCACGCAAACACGGGGAGAATGTGCAAACTCCACACGGACAGTGACCCAAAGCCGGGATCGAAACTGGGAACTCGGCGTCGTGAGCTAACCACTGCTCCACCGTGCTGCCCCTGGGATTTATCTTTTAGAAAGGACAGGCAAAACCTTTTAAGTCTCAATCAAAAGACGCACCTCCGACAGTGCAGCACTCCATCAGTGCTGCACAAGGTGTGTCAGCCTGGATTAGGGGCTGTGGAGCAAGGTTTGAACCCATGACCTGCCGGCTCAAGGGGGGAGGGGGGGGGGGGGGCCTGGAATGGGGGGCTGGTAACGACAAAGCCATGGAGATGTTCGTCGGAGGTCAGTAGTGGCAGACTATCCATATCGCTGTCTGGAGCTCCTCGGGGCTACTTTGCATTGGGCGGGGCCGTGAGCGGGACCGAACACCCGGGGGGGGGGGGGGGGGGTCATCGGTGAACAGCGCCATCTATACTCTCATCAACACAGAGAAGGCTTGGGCCAGTGGTGGCCAACCTCGGCTAGTGAAGGGGCCGCACGAGTGGCCCTCCTTCACCTTAGTGGGTCGCAGGATTGAAATCAGACTTGTTTACGAACCGTGACGCCATGGGTAAGATTGAATATATTTAACTCACGTTGAATATTTCATCACGAATTATCGAAAAGTTTAAATCATTCGGATATTGATAGAACTATCAAATTGAAATGGTGAAAGCAACAGAAATATTTACATGCAGAGGGAGCGCACGGCTCTCATCGTCAAGGTTGTGAGCAATCAGCACGCACCTCACTTTCCCTCACTTTACACATGGGTCACTTCAGTCATACCGGGAGGAAAAGTACAAGGATGCAAATCAGCGGAATGTGGTGACCCTGCGCCTGGGTAACGGCCAACAAAATGTCACATGTGCCGCACTCAGTACCCAGATGGGCCCCGTGTGGCCCCCAGCAGCCCACCAGTGGCCTAGGCACTTCAGGAAGACCCCGACTGGAACTCCGGTACTGCTCCACACCCTTAGGAATGGCCTCCCGCCCAGATTGCTCCGTTTTTCACACGTGGCCCGATGAAGACAGCACGTCCCTTCACGTGGGAGCTGGAGTTCGGCAGGCCACCTACCCATTGTCAGGGTTCTGCTCGTGTGAGCAGGCAATTTGCTTCAACAACAACAACTTGCATTTATATAGCGCCTTCAATTCAGTAAAAAAAAAACAACGGTGCGTCACAAGAGCGTTTCAAATCAAATCGTGCAAACTTGCCTCAAGAAGATATCACAAGAGGTGAGCGAAAGCCTGGCCATAGATTTTAAGCAGCGTCTTAGAGACTGTGGTAAGAGGGGCGGATAATAATAATCGCTTATTGTCATCATTGGCTACGGGAATAGTGCCAGAGGACTGGAGGATAGCAAATGTGGTCCCTTTGTTCAAGAAGGGGAGTAGAGATAACCCCGGTAACTATAGGCCGGTGAGCCTAACGTCTGTGGTGGGTAAAGTCTTGGAGAGGATTATAAAAGATACAATTTATAATCATCTAGATAGGAATAATATGATTAGGGACAGTCAGCATGGTTTTGTGAAGGGTAGGTCATGCCTCACAAACCTTATCGAGTTCTTTGAGAAGGTGACTGAACAGGTAGACGAGGGTAGAGCAGTTGATGTGGTGTATATGGATTTCAGTAAAGCGTTTGATAAGGTTCCCCACGGTCGTCTATTGCAGAAAATACGGAGGCTGGGGATTGAGGGTGATTTAGAGATGTGGATCAGAAATTGGCTAGTTGAAAGAAGACAGAGAGTGGTAGTTGATGGGAAATGTTCAGAATGGAGTTCAGTTACAAGTGGCGTACCACAAGGATCTGTTCTGGGGCCGTTGCTGTTTGTCATTTTTATAAATGACCTAGAGGAGGGCGCAGAAGGATGGGTGAGTAAATTTGCAGACGACACTAAAGTCGGTGGAGTTGTAGACAGTGCGGAAGGATGTTGCAGGTTACAGAGGGACATAGATAAGCTGCAGAGCTGGGCTGAGAGGTGGCAAATGGAGTTTAATGTGGAGAAGTGTGAGGTGATTCACTTTGGAAAGAATAACAGGAATGCGGAATATTTGGCTAATGGTAAAATTCTTGGTAGTGTGGATGAGCAGAGGGATCTCGGTGTCCATGTACATAGATCCCTGAAAGTTGCCACCCAGGTTGATAGGGTTGTGAAGAAGGCCTATGGTGTGTTGGCCTTTATTGGTAGAGGGATTGAGTTCCGGAGCCATGAGGTCATGTTGCAGTTGTACAAAACTCTAGTACGGCCGCATTTGGAGTATTGCGTACAGTTCTGGTCGCCTCATTATAGGAAGGACGTGGAAGCTTTGGAACGGGTGCAGAGGAGATTTACCAGGATGTTGCCTGGTATGGAGGGAAAATCTTATGAGGAAAGGCTGATGGACTTGAGGTTGTTTTCGTTAGAGAGAAGAAGGTTAAGAGGTGACTTAATAGAGGCATACAAATGATCAGAGGGTTAGATAGGGTGGACAGCGAGAGCCTTCTCCCGCGGATGGAGGTGGCTAGCACGAGGGGACATAGCCTTAAATTGAGGGGTAATAGATATAGGACAGAGGTCAGAGGTGGGTTTTTTACGCAAAGAGTGGTGAGGCCGTGGAATGCCCTACCTGCAACAGTAGTGAACTCGCCAACATGAGGGCATTTAAAAATTTATTGGATAAGCATATGGATGATAAGGGCATAGTGTAGGTTAGATGGCCTTTAGATTTTTTCCATGTCGGTGCAACATCGAGGGCCGAAGGGCCTGTACTGCGCTGTATCGTTCTATGTTCTATGTTCTAAGTAGGCTTCAATGAAGTTACTGTTAAAAGCCCCTAGTCGCCACATTCCGCCGACTGTTCGGGGAGGCCGGTACGGGAATTGAACCCGCGCTGCTGCCTTGTTCTACACTACAAGCCAGTTGTTTAGCCCACTGTGCTGAACCAGCCCCGGATAGGTTGAAGGAGGGATCTCCAGGGTTTTGGGGGCCCCTGAGCAGCTGAAGGTGCAAACAGCAATGGCAGAGAGATTAAGGTCAGTGGTGCACAAGAGGCCAGAATTGGTGCAGAGGCCTTGGGAGGGTTGAAGGACTGGAGGAGATTGCCAGGATTATCATAAAATTTACAGTGCAGAAGGAGGCCATTCGGCCCATCGAGTCTGCACCGGCTCTTGGAAAGAGCACCCTACCCAAGGTCAACACCTCCACCCTATCCCCATAACCCAGTAACCCCACCCAACACTAAGGGCAATTTTGGACACTAAGGGCGATTTAGCATGGCCAATCCACCTAACCTGCACATCTTTGTGACTGTGGGAGGAAACCGGAGCACCCGGAGGAAACCCACGCACACACGGGGAGGTTGTGCAGACTCCGCACAGATAGTGACCCAAGCCGGAATCGAACCTGGGACCCTGGAGCTGTGAAGCGATTGTGCTATCCATAATGCTACCGTGCTGCCCCAATCGGGAGGGTCGGGAGTGAAGAGCCAGGAAGGGATTTGAAGGTTGCGGACGAGATATTGCCAGAGTGGTAACTGATGGGGGGTCAATGAGCACAGTGGGTTATGGGTGACTGGGACCTGGCGAGTGTTAGGCTGCAGAGTCCAGGATGAGTTAAAGCTTAGAGAGCAAGACGGGGAGTTGGACAGGAGAACGTAGGAATAGTCAAAGTTTGAAAGTGAAGCCTCAAGGGCAGGCTGCGTTCTGCCCACAATCAATCCCATTTGCCACAGCGAGACCTTTCTTCAGAGATGAAGCCTTTGACCCATGACCCATTGCTCCAGACATGCCAGTACGGGCAGCTCTGTACTGCCAACCACAGTGTAATGGCTCAGTGGCTAACCGGACTGTCCAGTATGGTCCTGTGTTAACTCTGTTCTCTCTCAGCGGATGCTGCGAGACCTTCTGCGTTTCTATTTCGGAAACAAGGATGCCTTCGAGAATTGTCCGAGCTCAGCGACCCGGTGATGTTGCATCACCCCCGACCTTTAGCATGCCTTCCGCGCATCCCAGACAGGGAGAGAGTTTTCCTCCCCAGGAAAGGGGACCGTCACTGGGACTCGTGCATGAACCAAGCAGCTTACACTCGGTCACAAATTGGGCAGTTTATTTAGTAGCAGGAATAGGTGATTGAGGCAACAGCTGCATGCCAATACGTCAAGATTAATTTCACCCCCAATCCCACTTTAAACGCTCCATTATTTGCCACAATCCCTTCATCCTCTGCCACGCGTCAGAGGGCATCCCGGGTAATTAATTCCCCAAGCTCACTGGCCTTTCGATGAAAGCTTCCAGCCATTGCTAACAGGGCACGTTGTGCTGAATGTGCGATTTCTCTAACAGCACCCTTTCGGCAGCTCTGAAAACAGAAAAAAGTCCTGGCTTTGCAGTTTTATATCAATTACTAGTCAGATGTGAATTCATGTGAATCCGCTGACAAGCATGCTGGAAGTGGCTCAGAGTGGAGATTAATCGGACTAATTATTCCAATTTTTAACAACACTAATGATTTTGCCTGGCCCAGGTGCCAGTGCCTTGCAGGTTCAAATCTCGTGACAGGTTTCAGCACCTCACCTGGCCTTCCGCCACAGATCGCTGCGGTGGGGAAAGACTGCACAAGGCTTGCATCTATACAGCCACGGCCTTCGGACGTCACGCAGAAAGTGTTTGCACGTTTAGAAACATGTGCACACGGGATGGGCGTCTCATTTACTTTAAAAAAAAAAAATTTAGAGTACCCAATTTCTTTTTCCAATTGAGGGCAATTTCGCGTGGCCAATCCACGGACAGTGACCCGGGGCCCGGGATCGAACCTGGGTCCTCAGCGCCGTGAGGCAGCAGTGCTAACCACTGCGTCACCGTGCCGCCCAGGGCCAGAATAGATACATAGAAAATAGAAGGAGGCGGCTATTTGGCCCTTCAAGCCTGCTCTGCCATTCATTATCATGGCTGATCATCAAGTTCAATACCTTAATACCGCCTTCCCCCCCGTCCCATATCCCTTAATTCTGTCGGCCCCAAAAGCTATATCGAATTCCTTCTTGAAATCACACAACGGTTTGGCCTCAACTACTTTCTGTGGTAGTGAATTCCACAGATTCACCTCTCTCTGGGCGAAGAAATGTCTCCTCGCCTCAGTCTTAAAAGGTTTACCCCTTATCCTCAAACTATGACCTCTAGTTCTGGCCTCCCTGAATCTACCTTGTCTAATCCTCTTTGCGTTTTATAGGTTTCTATGACATCCTCTCTCACACTTCTACACTCCAATGAATATATTCCTAACCAATTTAGCTTCTCCTCATATGACAGCCCCGCCTTCCCAGGATTCAGCCTGGGAAACCTTCGCTGCACTCCCTCCATAGCAAGAACATCCTTCCTCAGATAAGGATATCAAAACTGCGCGCAATATTCCTCACCAATGCCCTATACAATTACCGTAAAACATCTCTATTCCTGTACTCAAATTTTCTCGCTATGAAGGTCAACATATAATTTCCCTTCTTCACTGCCTGCTGTACCTGAGCGCTTACTTTCAGCGACTGATGCACAAGGACACTAAGGTTTCGCTGAGTATCCACCTCTCTCAATTTACATTCATTCAAATAATCTGCATTCCTATTTTTGCTACCGAAGGGGATACCCCCACATTACCCATCCTTGATTGCCCTGGAGAGGGCGGGGGTGGGGGTGGGGGGAGGGGGGGGGGGGGTAAAGGTCCTCCCACACTGCCGTTAGCAACAGCGTTCCAGGTTCTTTTTTTGACCCAGCAATGACGAAGGAATGGCAGCATATTTCAAAGGCAGAAGGATGTGGGATTTGGGAGAGGCACGTACAGGTAGTGGCGTTCCCTCGTACCTGCCGCAAACACAGCAGCCATCCTTTGAGAGCAAGGTGCCACGTACAGCGATGCGCTGGTCAATCTGACTCGGTACTGGTGGCCAATGCTGACCCAGGATATTGAACTAAAGTACGAATCAGGCGCAGGAGGCCACTAAGTCCCTCGAGCCCCTCCGTCACTCATGTAGATCATGGCTGATCTGATTGTAACCTCACCCTGACGTTGCTGCCGGCCACCTTTCACCCCCTTGTCAATCAAGAATAGCTCCGCCATAAAAACATTCAAAGCTCTGCTCCCGCTGCCTTTTGAGGAAGAGAGTTCCAGAGACTCTGTGAGAGAAAAAGATTTCTCCTCCTCGCCGACTTGAATGAATGTTGTTGAAGCCAGTGTGCTCATGAGCGGGACAGTCCATCTTAAAATATTATTTTTGTTATTTTTTTTAGAAAAGGGGCACAATTCTTCGACCAGGCCCGGCGGCAAGAGGAAGCCCGGAAAAGGAGCCCGAGAAAGGAATACCAGCAATCTCGGGCCAATCCCAACCCCCGGAAGCACCTGCCAAGTGTGCAGTCGAAGATGCGGCTGTCGGATCATCAGCCATGCAAGGACCCACAGAACCCATGGCCAGTAACGCAGTTTCTTCGATGGACAATCATACTCGTCAGAGAGATGGCCGAAGAGAATTTTTTAGGCAGCAACCCCATAGTTCTGGAGGCAATCTCCAACACTCGTCTTCAACAAAAACAGGCTATCTGGTCATGATCACATTGCTGCTTGCGTCAATGGACTGACAATCTTTCCTGTATTACGCCACTGACTCAAAGGAATATTGGGATGTAATAATAATAATCTTAATTCGTGTCACAAGTAGGCTCAACACTAACACTGCAATGAAGTTACTGTGACAATCCCCCAGCCGCCACATTCCGGCGCCTGTTCGGGTACACAGAGGGAGAATTCAGAATGTCCAATTCACCCAACAGCACGTCTTTCGGGACTTGTGGGAGGAAACCGGAGCGCCCGGAGGAAACCCACGCAGACATGGGGAGAACATTCAGACTCCGCACAGACAGTGACCCAAGCTGCGAATCAAACCCAGGTCTCTGGCGCTGTGAAGCAACAGTGCTAACTAAACACTAAGCTCTGAATATCTTTTTTTCACTGACACTCCGGCGTCACAGCATCAACAAACTCCCCCACCGTCCTTGCACTTCCCAAAGGACAGGCCATTTTCAGCGCAGTTACTTCTAACTGACTGACAGCTGGCTGAGGCAGTGGGGAGTTGCAGGGTATCGCTCACAGCAGGGTTCTTCACCCCATCTGGGTGCTCTTATTGCGACAAGACAGGCCCCGCGTTGGCCCAATGCCACCTCGTGTTTAGAGTGGCAAACCAGCTGAGCGCTGTGCCGAAAACACCAAACGCCCGGCTCACGCGTTTCAGGGCGCTTGGGAAACCGGTGAGCAATCAATCGGGCAAAAGTGGAGGTGTTGCAGGTGCTGCCAACCTCGACTTAAATGGAGGGGAAGACGGTGGGGGTCAGCTAGCCACTACGGAGTGAGGAAACAGATGTTGTCGGCCCTGCTGAGCCTTTGCTTCATTCCGACTCTGACTGAAGTAGTGATGCTGAGCATTGCAATGTTGGACCCTCTTCAAAATTCAGCATTCGGAGGACGTTGGTGCGCTGGATTTGCAATAGCACAGGGAGGCCAAACAGGTAGAAGTAGATTTGTCAGTCGTTATGCAACAGGTGACCAATATTCAGTGGAGGTGAAGTCGGGAGAATATGGCCGTCGGCATCCAACTTCGCCGCTCCTGACCCCACCTTTCATTTCACTCAATATAACTTTTCCTGTCAGTCTCTCTCTCTCCAAATTACCCAGTATGCCTCTAGTTTCCTCTCCTCAAAAGAGCCAGGACTGGATTCCCTACAGTGTAGAAGGGGCCCATTCGGCCCATCGAGTCTGCACCGGCCGTCCGAAAGGGCACCCGAGCAAGACCAACTCCCCCGCCCTATCCTCATAACCCCACCTAATCTTTGGACTGTGGGAAGAAACCGGAGCACCCGGAGGAAACCCACGCAGACACGGGGAGAACGCGCAAACTCCACACAGTCACCCAAGGCCGGAATTGAACCCAGGCCCCTGGCGCTGTGAGGCAGCAGCGCATCATGCCCAAGTTCCCTTGTCAAAGTGAACAGCCACAGCCGTCTGTCAAATCCACGACTCAGGCTCCTTCTATTGGTGTACGGGCGGCCTGGGTCGACTTTCACTGTTATGTTGAAACTAAGTGATTTGAAACATAGAACATAGAACACTACAGCGCAGTACGGGCCCTTCGGCCCTCGATGTTGTGCCGACCTGTGAAACCATCTGAAGCCTATCTGACCTACACTGTTCCATTTTCATCCATATGTCTATCCAGTGACCACTTAAATGCCCTTAAAGTTGGCGAGTCTACTACTGTTGCAGGCAGGGCGTTCCACACCCCTACTACTCTCTGAGTAAAGAAACTGCCTCTGATATCTGTCCTATATCTATCACCCCTCAATTTAAAGCTGTGTCCCCTCGTGTTTGTCATCCACATCCGAGGAAAAAAACTCTCACTGTCCACCCTATCTAACCCTCTGACTATCTTATATGTCTCTATTAAGTCACCTCTCAGCCTTCTTCTCTCTAACGAAAACAACTTCAAGTCCCTGAGCCTTTCCTCGTAAGACCTTCCCTCCATACCAGGCAACATCCTAGTAAATCTCCTCTGAACCCTTTCCAAAACTTCCACATCCTTCCTATAATGTGGTGACCAGAACTGCACGCAGTACTCCAGGAGCGGCCGCACCAGAGTTATGTACAGCTGCAGCATGACCTCGTGGCTCCGAAACTCAATCCCCCTACTGATAAAGGCTAGCACACCATAAGCCTTCTTAACAGCCCTATTAACCTGGGTGGCAACTTTCAGGGATTTATGTACCCGGATGCCGAGATCCCTCTGTTCATCTACACTACCAAGAATCTTGCCATTAGCCCAGTACTCTGCATTCCTGTTACTCCTTCCAAAGTGAACCACCTCACACTTTTCCGCATTAAACTCCATCTGCCACCTCTCAGCCCAGCTCTGCAGCTTATCTATGTCCCTCTGTATCCTATAACATCCTTCAGCACTATCCACAACTCCACCGACCTTCGTGTCATCTGCAAATTTACTAACCCATCCTTCTACACCCTCTTCCAGGTCATTTATAAAAATGACAAACAGCAGTGGCCCCAAAACAGATCCTTGCGGTACACCACTAGTAACTGAACTCCAGGATGAACATTTGCCATCAACCACCACCCTCTGTCTTCTTTCAGCTAGCCAATTACTGATCCAAACAAACCTGTTGGACTTTAACCTGGTGTTGTAAGACTTCTTACTGTGCTCACCCCAGTCCAACACCGGCATCTCCTCATCGTTGAAACTAAGGGCAGCGGATGACTGCACCTCTCAGCTGCATTAGGTTAAAGACCGTCAACATTCACAGTTGCCAGTCTTCAGCTAATTCTATTCACTCCACATGATATCATTAAACGGCTGAAGGCTCTGGATACTGCAAAGGCTATAGCCCCTGACAATATCCTGGCAACAACATTGAAGACTTGGGCTCCAGAACTTTCTGCGCCCCCCCTAAGCTTTTCCAGTACAGTGACAACACTGGCATCTACCCGACAATGTAGAGAATTTCCCAGGTATGTTGTGTAGACAAGAAACAGGACAAATCCAACCCGGACAATTACCGCCCCATCAGTCTACTCTCAATCATCAGCAAAGTGATGGAATCGGCCATTAACAGCGCTATCAAGTGGTACTTACTCGGCAATAACCAGCTCACGGATACTCAGTTTGGGTTCCACTAGGGTCACTCAGCTCCTGACCTCATTACAGCCTTGGTTCAAACATGGACAAAAGAGCCGAATACCAGAGGTGAGGTTGACCTTGATGACATCAAGGCAGCATTTGATCAAGTATGGCATCAAGAAGCCCTAGCAAAACTGGAGTCAATGGGAACCAGGGGGGAAACTCTCCACTCGTTGGGAGTCAAACCTGGCACAAAGGAAGGTGGATGTGGTTGTTGGAGGTCAATCATCTCAGTCCCGGGACATCACTGCAGAAATTCCTCAGGGTTGTGTCCTCGACCCAACCATCTTCAGCTGTTTCATCAATTACCTTAATTCCATCATCAAATCAGAAGTGGGGATGACTGCACAACGTTCAGCACCATTGGCCTCCTTCTGCACTGTAAATTCTATGATTCTGTAAACTCCTCAGATGAAGCAGTCCATGTCCGAATGCAGCAAGATCTAGATAATATTCAGGCCTGGCCTGATAAGTGACAAGTTACATTCACGCCCCACAAGTGCCAGGCAATGACCACTTCCTACAAGAGAGGACCACCATCGCCCCTTGACATTCAAAGGCATTACCATCGCTGAATCCAATACCGGTGTCCCCGAACAGGCGCCGGAATGTGGCGACTAGGGGCTTTTCACAGTAACTTCATTGAAGCCTACTCGTGACAATACGCAATTTAAAAAAAAGAAACCCCCAAAATCAACATCCTGGGGGTTACCATTGACCAGATATTGAACTAGACTATACATATAAATACTGTGGCTGCAAGAGTAGGTCAGGGGCTGGGAATCCTGTGGTGAATAACTCACCTCCTGACTCCCCAATGCCTGTCCAGCATCTACAAAGCACAAGTCAGGAGTGTGATGGAATACTCTCCACTTGCCTGGATGACATAAGCTCACACCTCCATCCTATCCCCGTAGCCCCACCCAACCTTTTTGGACATTAAGGGCAATATAGCATGGCCAATCCACCCTAACCTGCACATCTTTGGACTGTGGGAGGAAACTGGAGCACCCGGAGGAAGCCCACCCCCCCACACACTCCACCCAGCCCCACGTCCTCACACCACCCAGCCCCACCCCCTCACACTACCCAGCCCCACCCCACACACACACCACCCAGGGACAAACACACTGATTGGTGTTTTCACCTCTCGCCTGCTGAATAGACAGGAACCGCAGCTATAAAACAAACACTCCCAACTCAGGTCTCTCACTGGGTACGCAGCGCACAAACAGGCCATTCAGCCCGACCAGTCCCTGCCCGTGTTTTCCCTCCCCTTGAGCCTCCTTCCACCTTTCCGCATGCAAAATTTCCCCTTCGTGTCCGAGGTTAGGTGGGTGGGTATAGGTGCTCTTTCAGAGGGCGAATGCAGATTCGATGGGCTGAATGGTCTCATTCTGCACGGTAGGGATTGTACCAATTCGGAATCCATCACTGGTGAAACTCTATTCCCTGCTCGCACCTGTGTTTTATCTAGCTTTCCATTCCGTGCATCTATATTATTTGCTTCAGCCATTCCTTGTGGCAGCGAGCTCTCCACATTCTCACCACTCTCTGGGTATAAAAGAGGTTTCTTCACAATTCTCTTACTTTACCAGCTGCAATGGATTTGCCTCATTTCCTCTGGCCCTATTTTTCCTGTCTGCACCCTCTTCAAATCTGGCCTCCCACATCTTCCCTCCTTCAGCAATCAGATCCGTACAGTCATTAAGGTAGGGGAGGAATGATCTTATAATCTTATTAGTGTCACTAGTAGGCTGACATGAACACTGCAATGAAGTTACTGTGAAAAGCCCCTAGTCGGCCACATTCCGGCACCTGTTCGGGTAGACAGGGAGAGAATTCAGAATGTCCAAATTCACCTAACAGCACGTCTTTCGGGACTTGTGGGAGGAAATCGGAGCACCCGGAGGAAACCCACGCAGACAGGGGGAGAACGTACAGACACCGCACAGACAGTGACCCAAGCCGGGAATCGAACCCGGGTCCCTGGCGCTGTGAAGCAACAGTGCTAACCACTGTGCTACCGTGCCGCCCGTTCAGAAGCCATTCGGTGCATTCGATTTCATGTCAGCTCTCTCCTGTTGGAAGCAGAGACGATGAATGATTTAATTGATCCCCTCTCCCGCGAGATGATCAATGAAATCATTGATCATCTGTTTCCAACACGAAAGAGACAGCAATCAAATCAGTCCCACTCCCCCTCTCAATCTCCACAGCTCAAGCACCTGTCCGAATTCGTTTTTAAATCATTGATCATCTCTGCTTCCAATATCCTCTTTGTGGGCTGCGCAAGTCAAAACTCTTCCTCCCATCCCCCCACATTCCTTTCCCAATAACTTAAATCTGTTCCCCCGCCGAGCCCTTGCACAACCAGCTAATGGGGGCCACATTTCTTTGACGCCCTTTATATAAACCTGTCTTAATCTTGAGTACATCTCTGTAAAATCCCCCTTAATTTCCTCTCCTCCGTGGAGAAGAGGATCTTGCTCCCCACTCCGACACGCTGCCTACCAATCCACCCCCCCTCCTCCACACTCCCATTACCAGGCCATATCCCCCCCCCACCTCTTCGAAGGCTCCCTTTATAGTCAACCTCTCTGCCCACACCGTCAGCCCCCTCCCTTCATTTCCCCACGCGGGCTCGGATCGGACTTCCAGCTGTGTAGCTCGTTCAAGTGTTTTGCCACAATAAGGGCGCAGTCTTTAAATGCAGATTTGTCAACGTGCACTTCATCATTCCGAATTTGTCCCAAAAAAATATGTTAAGTGAAAACTCACAAGCAGAACTTCGTCGTCTTCCTCGATATTCCCTTTCCACTCATATCTGGAGGTGGAAGTAAAGAAAATTAAAAACATTGTGAGATCAAATATACATCCAGGCAAATAAAACATGTACCCTCAGGATGAAAAAAAAGTTTTGCATTCAGATAGCGCCTTTCACTACCATAAGGTGTCGTAAGGCGATTAAGTACATTTTGAATTATCGTCGCTTGTTCAGCACCATGGGCTAAATTGCTGGCTTTTAAAGCAGACCAAGGCAGGCCAGCAGCGCGGGTTCAATTCCCGTACCAGCCTCCCCGAACAGGTGCCGGAATGTGGCGACTAGGGGCTTTTCACAGGAACTTCATTTGAAGCCTACTTGTGACAATAAGCTATTTTCATTTCATTTAATTTCACATAACATCGCCAATCTGTGCACAGTAGGCTCCCACAAACAGCCTTGTAGTAATGGTCAACTAATTTGTTTTTGAGATGTTGATTAAGGATTAAATATTCGGCCACGACACCGGGGTTAACGCCTTCGCTTTCTTTGAAATCGTGCGGGATGTTTTCTGTCTAGCTGATAGGGCAGGCCGAGTTGAATGTTTCATCTAAAAGGTGGCGTGTCCAACAGTGTAGCACTCGCTCAGCACCGCACTAGACGGCAAGTCTTGATTTTTGAGCTCAAGTCCCCAAGAGTGGTACCTGGACCCAAAACATTCTGCCTCAGAGGCAAGAGCCCTAACCAAGTGAGCCACAATTGATACATAAGAGAGAGTCACGTGGGTTTTGAAGATGCGCCAGTGGGCACATTGCATTGTCAAACGAGTGCATTGAAATATTTGGGTCATAGAATTTACAGTGCATTTGGCCCATCGAGTCTGCACCGGCCCTTGGAAGGAGCACCCTACTTAAGCCCACACCGCCACCCCATCCCCGGAACCCAGTAACCCACCTCACCTTTTTGGACACTAAAGGCAATTTAGCCTGGCCAATCCACCTAACCTGCACATCTTTGGACTGTGGGAGGAAACCGGAGCAGCCGGAGGAAACTCACGCGGACATGGGGAGAATGTGCAGACTCCGTAGAGAGTGACCCAAGTTGATACCCTGGAGCTGTGAAGCTACCGTGCTGCCCGGTCCTCTCAACTACCTCAACAAATGGGCAGCACAGTGGCGCAGGGGTTAGCCCTGCTGCCTCACGGCACCGAGGTCCCAGGTTCGATCCCATCTCTGGGTCACTATCCGTGTGGAGTTTGCACATTCTCCCCGTGTTTGTGTGGGTTTCGCCCCCACAACCCAAAGATGTGCAGGGTAGGTGGACTGGCCACGCTAAATTACCCCCTAATTGGAAAAAATTAATTGGGTACTCTAAATTTATAAAAGAAATTTTAAAAACCGATTTCAACAAAGTGTCGCCACATCAAACTGAACAGATGAGAGTCGACTGGATTAATTTTCCGGCCCACGCAAGCAGGAGACTCAACAGATCACGTTGGCCGTGTCATCTTTTGGATAAGAATTTAAATTGTCTAGTCTGGCCTCTTAGTTGTGTCATGTGATTGTATCTTTAAGAAATTGGTGTTTATAAATGGGTCTGTAAATAAATATCTGTAGTGAGAGTACCTTTAAGAAATGCGTGTTTATTACTGCAGTGATGTCAGATAGTGGGTGGTGCTGGGCTGTCTGTCAGCTTTTTACTTTTGTTTTAGGCTGTTTGCTGCAGGGTGTGTTTTAGTTTCGTTTTCAGAGCTGGATAGCTGCAGTCACAGCCAGAAGGTGTATGAATCTCTCTCTGCAACCTAAAGACTGTAAATCGATCCTGGTGATTTAAAACTAATAACAGTAGTGACTTTAACCTGATGTGCTTCTGATAAAAGGTGTTTTAAGTCTTCTGGATGTTAAAAGGAAAGCTTAAAGGATGACTTAGTGTTGTAGTCTTTGGGGGTTGTATTTGAATTAATGGTTACTAAGATGTTCACTGTATGTTTTAAAAAGGTTAACTTGAGTTCATAGAATAAACGTTGTTTTTGCTTTAAAAATACTTTTCCATTTCTGCTCTACCACACCTGTATGGTGTGGGCTGTGTGCTCCCCATACCACAATCTATTAAAAGTTGTGGGTCAGGTGAACTCCATGATACACTTTGGGGTTCTCTAAACCCTGGCCTCTAACAGGTGGATATCTTCCCCAACCTAGAAGGACAAAGTGTACAGGACCACCACTACCTTCCAGTTCCTCTCTAAGTAATGATCAATAAACCAACGCTTGTGGCTCCTCCATAACTTCCCTTGAGTAGGTGGTGATGAATTGCCTTAAGTACAACACATTGGCTCGCTGGGTCATTTCAGAGGGCAGGTAGGAGTCACCCGCATTGCTGTGGGTCCGAAGTCACATATAGGCCAGACCTGGTAAGAAGGCAGATTTCCTCAAATAAAGTTAATCAGTGAACAAGATAGGGGTTGTTTTTTTGACAACTCAATAGTTTCACAGTCACCATTGCTGAGGGCAGCTCTTTTAATGCAGATTTACTTCATGAACTGAATTGACATTCTTCAGCTGCTGTGCTGGGATTTAAACTTCCGTCTCCAGGTCACTCGTTCGGACATCAGGTTGACAAGTCCACCGTGCTACCGTGCCCCCCCCCCCCCCCCCCCCCCCCCGATGCTGGACGAAAAGGCCTGAATGCCCCTGTCTAACAGCATGCTGGCTGCACCTACACCAGATCGACTGCAGAGGCTCGCAGCCCTCTTCTCAAGGGCAATTAGGGATGGACAATAAATGCTGGCCTTGCCAGTTAAGGCACAAGTAAAATAATATCCCATAGCAGGAGAGTTCTTCTGGTGCCCTGGCCAATATTTGTTGCTGAAGCAACAAAGCTGAAACGGGTCAACTGGTCATTTATCTCAAAAAGCTGTGAGTGGAATCTCGACCGATATTCGAGATTGGATCGGGGGAAGGCAATGAAAGTAAAGGAGTTGAAGGGACAACTTGAGGGTGGGTAAAAGTGATGACGGTCACATTTTTGCCCGTGTGGCATAAAAGCGGCCACAGGGACCCCTTGCGTCCAATGGCCGATTGTGGGTGAATGCAAAAACTCACGTACACAGACGTTATCTGTGGGATGATGTTTACACAGGCTGCCAGCTTCTTCTGCACAACGTCCCTGGAAGATTTAAACAGAGCGAGAAATGTTAAATGTTAATGGTGCACTGCAAAGAGTGAATTGCCTCTTTCATTTCCTTAAAGCATGATTTGTGATGGTATCAAAGGGGCTTGTCTCACCGGATGAATCAACAGTAATTAAAAAAAATATCTAGCACTTTTTTTTTTTGCCAAGGGCTCGCTAAACAACGCTGCAGGTCCAAGCAGAAGTGGACCACCTTTACAATTCCCCGGGCCCCCTGGTACAATTCTCCGCCACACTGTGTAAAGCATCCTGAAATTTCCACAAAGATGTTGCCCAATTGGGTGCGTTGCACTATGTTGCAGAAAACGCCGAGTTTTCCAGTGCCTTTTGGTGTAGGGTTCTGCTATCTTCACAGCGCCCCCCCCCCCCCCCCCCCACCCCCCCCCCCCCCCCCCCCCCCCCCACCCACCCCACCCCCCCACCCAGGTAAATCTATTCAGTTGAATTTACTGTCAATCTTAATCCTTGACCAGGAGGGATGTTAAATGATTATAAGAGCTACACTAGCTCTAGAATTAGTCTTAAAATAAAATGTCCTGACTCTCAGGAGTATTTAGAGGAAACAGAATAAAATATACTTACTAGGTGCGTTACAATCAAAATTAAATGAAAAATTTAATGAAAATCGCTTATTGTCACAAGTAGGCTTCAAATGAAATTGAAAAGCCCCTAGTGGCCACATTCCGGCGCCTGTTCAGGGAGGCTGGCACGGGAATTGAACCGTGCTGCTGGCCTGCCTTGGTCTGCTTTCAAAGCCAGCGATTTAGCCCTGTCAAGTTAACCTCTCTCAACACATAGAATTCCTCATTGAAGGATTCCAGAGAAATTAGGGTCTTGAGGGTCAGGGGCAGCACGGTAGCATAGTGGTTAGCATCAATGCTTCACAGCTCCAGGGTCCCAGGTTCGGTTCCCGGCTGGGTCACTGTCTGTGCGGAGTCTGCACGTCCTCCCCGTGTGTGCGTGGGTTTCCTCCGGGTGCTCCGGTTTCCTCCCACAGTCCAAAGATGTGCGGGTTAGGTGGATTGGCCGTGCTAAATTGCCCGTAGTGTCCCAAAAAAAGTAAGGTTAAGGGGGAGTTGTTGGGTTACGGGTATAGGGTGGATACGTGAGTTTGAGTAGGGTGATCATTGCTCGGCACAACATCGAGGGCCGAAGGGCCTGTTCTGTGCTGTACTGTTCTAAATTCTAGAGGGGTACAAAGCAAGTCTACTTTTTAATAATGGTTGTTTAATTATTGTATTGGAAGCCGAATCATTACATTACAGTAATTATTGCAATATTGCAAAGTAAAATAAAATCATCCATCCAAAATATAAATGCAAAATAAACCAATCTACTTGCAAGCAAATGCAAGATATAAATCCACCTGAAATAAATGTAGGATATTCAAACAAATAACAAACTAAATGTATACGCCCAATCCAAGTATTAAGCATAGTCTCTGTTTTATCTCAGCTCAGAGGTCTATAAGGTTTCAGTTGTGTCTGCCAGACAGATCAAACCTAACATTTAACCAAATTTAAAAGAAACCATTTGTTTTAAGGATAACATAATCATTGTCCATCTTACTCTTTAGTTTCTTTGTTTTAGAATTATTAAGATGATCAATCAAAGTGTTTTTTGCATATGCAGGTATCCTTAGCCTGATGTAAATATTCCCAAGGCCCCATATGGCAAAAACCTTGTCAAGGTTTTCGGAGTTTTAACACGTGTGATATTCTCTCTCTCTGCTCTTGGCAAGGATTCAAATTTTTCATTAGCCGAGTTAAATCCTTAACACCTTAATGCATTCCCACAGCATTGCAAAGTGTTTCAAGACAAGAAAATTGCTTTTGAAGTATATTTATTTTGTAGGCAGCCTGCTTCCCACGGGAAGTTCTGTAACAGCAATGAGATGGAGAAAATGAAGACCCGGTGTGTGTGTGTAAGTGAGTGTGGGGATTGGGGAGGGGGGGGGGCAGTAAATCTGACTAACAATGGGTCAAAAGAGAGCAAGATTGAAGGCCAGTTTCTCAGAAGATCGTGGACAGTCGTGACACCCAGGATTCTGTTCACGGTAGTACAGTGGTTAGCACTGTTGCTTCACGGCGCCAGGGCCCCGGGTTCGGTTCCCGCTTCGGTCACTGTCTGTGCGGAGTCGGCACGTCCTCCCCGTGTCTGCGTGGGTTTCCTCCGGCTGCTCCGGTTTCCTCCCACAAGTCTCGAAAGACGTGCTTGTTAGGTGAATTGGACATTCTGAATTCTCCCTCCGTGTACCCGAACAGGCGTCGGAATGTGGCGACTTGGGGCTTTTCACAGTAACGTAATTGCTAATGGAAACCTACTTGTGACACTAATGAAGATTATTACTTTGATGTGTCAGTGATTTCGTCCAAGGACTGGAAATTAAGTGGCGACCACGGCTGCAGTTGATAATAAAATAGGAAGCATAAAAAATAATTCCGGGGGGTAAAGGAATCTGAAAGAGGATAGCCACACACCATCCTGAACTGGAAACGTATCGCTGCCATTCCTTCACTAACGCTGGATCAAAATCCTGGAATTTCCTCACAAACATCATGGACTGCAGAGGTTCAAGGCAGCGATTCACCACCACACCTTTTCAAGGACAATTAGGGATGGGTCATCAATGCTGGTCTAGTCAGCGATACCCACATCCCATGAACGAATATTTAAAAAAAAGAACATATTTAAAGCCACTAGCAAAAGAATCAGAGCCGACATTGTGACAAAAAAGACAAAAACGGTGTGATTTTCTGATCTGGAATGAATTATCTTTTTTTTAAATTTAGAGTACCCAATTATTTTTTCCAATTAAGGGGCAATGTAGAGTGGCCAATCTACCTATCCTGCACATCTTTGGGTTGTGGGGGTGAAACCCACGCAGACACGGGGAGAATGTGCAAATTCCACACAGACAGTGACCCAGGGCCGGGATTCGAACCCGGGTCCTCAGCGCCGTAGGCAGCAATGCTAACCACTGTGGCACTGTGCTACCCGTGGGAATGAATTATCTTAAAGGGCAGTGGAAAAATATTCGGCAGTAACTTTCAAAAGGGAAAACTAAAGGTCTCTGGGTTTGGGAGTGGGACTAGTTGGGTAGTTCTATCAGAAAGCTAGCACGCGCCTGAGGGACTGAATGGCCTTTTCCTGTGGTGTGATGTTGATGCCCCTTGGGCAGTTACGGAGGGGGGGGGTGGGAGTGGAGGAGAAAGTGGTTAATACCAGCTACATGCCAACACACATGGCATCATCCATCAACCTAAACACAAGAACTGGAAAGGTGTAGATGAACCGGCTCCGATCTCACCGTGCAATCTCTTTGGCAACCTTCATGTTGGGGCAGGTAATGAAGGCCGCGGAGTGGGTGCCGGACACGTAGGTTTCCGTCGCCATGGAGAACAGTCTCAATCCCACACTCCTCAGGCCGGAGAACATCAACAGTGTAAAAAGCAGAGCCTGCGGAAGGTAAGAGGATGAAGGAGATCAGCGTGCTATCTTCACATGGTGTTCTCTGTGAAGCACCACCAGTTACAGGAATCTACAGGCTTCTTACAAACATACGCCAAGGGGCCTCAATTATTTGGTCTAGACTGCATCAGTGAGCAGGTGATGCTCGCAGACACCGATACCTCAAGTCAGGATGGCCAGAGACCCAGGGTCATATCTGGGGACCCGGGTTCAAATCCCACCATGGTGGAAAGCGAATCCAATAAATATCTGGAATTAAAAGCCTATCGATGACCATAAAACCATTGTCGATTGTCGCAAAGAAAACCTAGATTAGATGAAGAAGGATGGAAGGATGGGAAGGAAATCTGCCACTCTCATCTGGTCTGGCCGACACGCGACTCCAGATGGGACTGACTCTTAAAAGCCCTCAGAACTGGCCCAGCAAGCCACTCAGTCCTATCAAAAACCGCTACAAAGTCAATAAAAAGGAAATAAACTGGACGGACCAGACGAAGACTTGCGCTCCAGAACTTGCCACGTCCCTATCCAAGCTCTTCAAATACAGCTGTATCGCTGACATCACCGGAAATGTGGAAAATTGCCTGTACACAGAAAGCAAGACAAATCCAACCCAGCCAATTACTGTCCTATCTGTCTACTCTCCATCATCAGTGAAGTAATGGAAAGGCCCACCAACAGTGCTATCAACTTACTCAGCACCAACCTGCTCACGGACACAGTTTAGGGCCCATGAGGATCATTCAGCTCCTGACCACATTACAGCCTCGGTTCAAACATGGACAAAAGAGCTGAATGCCAGAGGTGGGGTGAGAGTGACTGCCCTTGACATCAGGGCAGCATTTGACCAAGTGTGGCTTCAAGGAGCCCTAGCTAAACTGGAGTCAATGGGAAACAGGGGCATCAGATATATGGGAACACCACCACCTGGAGGTAATAATAATAATCGCTTGTAGTCACAAGTAGGCTTCAATGAAGTTACTGTGAAAAGCCCCTAGTCGCCACATTCCGGCGCCTGTTCGGGGAGGCCGGTACGGGAACTGAACGCGCGCTCTGCCTCGTTCTGCATTACAAGCCAGCTGTTTAGCCCACTGTGCTAAACCAGCCCCAGGAGGTTTGCCGCCTCCAAGTCACTCACCATCCCGACTTGGAAATATATCGGCCGTTCCTTCACTGTTGTTGGGTCAAAATCCTGGAGCTTCCTCCCTGACAGCACAGTGGGTGTACCTACACGAACTGCAGCGGTTCAAGACGGCAGCTCACCGCCAATTTCTCAAGGCCAATTCGGGTTGGGCAACACCATATCCCGTAAAAATGAAAAAATAAATAAATAACAGCAGCTCCCCTCAGCCAAAGGAATTCTGGCAGATCACATGCTAGCGGTCCTGCCCAGCAGTAAGTCTCCTCACACCCAAGTGCAGCATGCTCGGAACGTTCACCAGTCATCCAAATCACAGAATCTTTACCACGCAGGAGGCCATTCAGCCCATCGTGTGTGAACCGGCTCTCATGACCCAGTGCCGCCCCCCTTTTCCCTTTTCCCCCATACCCCTGCACATTACTATTCCAATAATTATCTGTCGCCCTCTCCAGTGCCTCGATTGAACCGGCCTCCGCCGCACTTCCAGTCGGTGCACTCCAGACCACAACCACTCGCGGTGTCTTTTTCTCACATCACAGTTACTTCCTTTGCAAATCGCTTTCAATCTGTGCCCTCTCCTTCTGCGAGTGGGAACACTCTCTCCTGATCTACTCTGTCCAGCCCACCCTCCCCTGATTCTGAACACCCTCAACGGCTTAGAGAACGAGGAGGTGAAAATCCTGACACCCTGTGCCATCTAAGTCAGGCAATACATTTAAAAAATATATACCAGGAGTTGAAGAGATCGTAAACATTTGATTCATTCATTAGAAATGGACATCCCCCCACCCGAAACCATTCTCTTCGCCCTGTCTCCCTGGTGTCAGAGAGGCTCAGTGGGCTGCACTCTCACCTCTTGAATCAGAAGGTTACAGGTTCAAATCCCACTGCAGAGGCTGTATAACCTACGTTGGCCGCTAGCATGCTCAGCGCGGTATTGAGGGAGCACGGCGCTGTCGTAGGAGCCGTCTGCCGGATGAGACGTCAAACCCTCTCAGATGGACTCATCGATCCCATGATCCCAGACTGGCGGCGGGAAGCAGGGTGGCATAGTGGTTAGCACTGCTGCCTCACAGCGCCAGGGACCCGGGTTGCTGCCACTAATGCTCCCATCCTTCTTCATCTAACCTCAGCAGCACATCCTGCCACCTCTTTCCCCATGTATCTATTCGGCTTCCCCTCAAGTGATAATCACCTCAACCAGTTTTTACAGCAGACAGCTCGACATCCTAACCGCTCTCTGGCTAAAGAGGCTTCCCCAGACGACCTCCTTATACTTCATGGTCCCTTCGTTTTGGTGTGTCCCCACCCCGGAGCGGAGGCATTTACCCCTAAGCAAACCCTTTCAGAGCTTTAAAAGGTTGCTCATCACTTCCCACCTCAGCCCCTCACATCCAGAAAAACAGTCACTAAGGGACAATTGGAAGGAGGGGAGGATGGAAATGGGAAACTGTGTTCAATGCACCCCCCACCCCCACCGAGGTGGAGTGAGAGGATCAGGCTCGTTAGAGAATAAAAGAAAAAATGAACTTACAACCATGGTGGTTTTGAAGGGGCTTTGCTCAAGGCGTAGTCTCAGGCTGCCCAACGCCTGATTGAAGTCACTCATTACCCTGTGCAGACACCAGAGAAGAGGCGTTGGAAACAGGCACAGGAACAGTACGCACAGAAAGTGACCACTCGGCCCATTGTGCGCGCACACCGGCTCTTTCGGTAACGTTCGGTTAAAAAAAAAAACGATTAAAAATTATTTCCCCTCCTCCAACCCAAATTTCCTCTCAACAGTTGGCTGCGGCCCAGCGACTTTCATTCTGACCCCCAAATCAGATTGTGCGTCTAAGCCCCAATCCAGAGATTGGAGATCTCAACAATCTGGGCCGAGGCCGGTGGGGGGGGGGGGCAGTGCAGCGGGAGAGCTGCACTGTAGGAGGTGCCGCCTTTCATCTGAAATGTTAAACAGAGAGCCTTCTTGGTGGGGATGTACGAGATACCACAACACCGTTTTGAAGAGGAGCAGGGGAGTCACCCCCTAAATCCTGGACAATACTTAGCACTTGATCAGGGTCACAGGATTATCTGATCATTTGCTGATTGTGGGGGCTCAGTGTGCGCGCATGTTTAACTGATCCATTTCATAAATTACGACAAGAACACCACTTTGGAAAAGTACCTCATTGGCTGTAAAGCGCTTTGGTAAGTAGAGGTTATGAAAGGCACTGTATAAATGCAGATCTCTTTAATATTTTGCCTATGCGAGTTTTGTTGGGGAGTAATTACCCGACAGGTTATTTCACTAGTCTCAGGGCAGGTCTCAGGAATCACAATGGGATGAAAGACCGATTGATTGTTATGTTGATAACATAAGTTCTCTTGTTATATCAAGAGATTTCTGGTCTTAAAGGTGACATCTTTTACATCCAACTCCAAATGGGCAGACAGGACCCTGTTTCAGTGGCCATCAGAAACATCGAACGTCCAACGGTGCAGCACTCCCTCGGAACTGCAGTGTTGGACTAGGTGATGGGTTTGAAGCCACAACTTCCTTGTTTCAGGAGTGAGTGCCAACAACTGAGCCGAACCAACACTTTTCATTTCCTGCTTTCCTTATACCTGCCAGAAGAGCGAAAGGCAGTCACTCCGAAACACGGCAGCTACCAAACTCAGTCAGACAACTAGACAAGAATGACGATAATCGGGCTTCGAATAAAGGATAGATATTGGCCAGCACACAGGTGGGGGGATAACTCCCCTCTGCTCATCTCTAAAATAGTGCCAGAGGATCTTTCACATCCACCTGAGCAAGAAGGTGGGTCCTCCATTTAATATCACGTCTGAAAGATGGAACCTCCAACCATGCAGTGCTCCCTCATTACTGCACTGGAGCATCAACCTTGATTTTCGTGCCAAAGCCACTGTGGGCAGCACGGTAGCGCAGTGGGTAGCATTGTTGCTTCACAGTTCCAGGGTCCCAGGTTTGATTCCAGGCTTGAGTCACTGTCTGTGCAGAGTCTGCACGTTCTCCTAGTATCTGCGTGGGTTTCCTCCGAGTGCTCCGCTTTCCTCCCACAAGTCCCGAAAGGCATGCTGTTCGGTGAATTGGCCATTCTGAATTCTCCCTCTCTGTACCTGAACAGGCGGCGGAATTTGGCGACTAGGGGCTTTTCACAGTAACTTCATTGCAGCGTTAGTGTGAGCCTACTTATGACAATACAGATTACAAAAAAAGGGTGGAATGAAGGGTACAGGGTAAAATGTTGAAAGTGAGCAGCAAGAAGGGGGAGTGAGGTGGAATCTTTCCTGCCAACGGGTCCAGCCCTGTGGGATAACTTAGCAGGAAAGGATACTGAAGCAGGAGGATTGAGGCAGCTGGGGTGGTGGGTGCTGACTTTCTGTCTTGCCATCAGGATGTTACTGGACTATTTCCTGACTGGTGCAGAGACCTACCATACAGAAGGTATTCTCCTGTGTATAGAAGATTAAGGGCAGATCTAGTTGAGGTGTTAAAGTTGATTAAAGGAATGAACAGGGTAGAGAGTGAGAAGCTATTTCTGCTGGTGGCGGTCATCCAAAACAATGGGCATAGCGTTAAAATTAGAGCGAGGCCTAGTCAGGGTCACCTGGACAACATTCAGGCTTGGACTGATGATGTTCATGTCACACAAGTACCACAGCGTTCCTATCTCCAACAAGAGATAATCTAACCATCTACGTGTGGCAATCAACAACACAGCCATTGCTGAACCCCACACCATGTAAATCCAGCGGGTTACCAGTAACCAGAGACTTGACCAGACCAGCCATACAAATACCATGGCTACAGAAGGTCAGAGGTTAATTCACCTCCTGATTCCCCAAACCACATCCAATATCTACAAGGCACAGGTCAGGAGTGCGATGGAACAGCCTCCACTTGCCTGAATGAGGGCATCACCTACACTCAAGAAGCTCGACACGATCCAGGACAAAGCAGCCTTGATACGCACTCCATCCATCTTCCTCCCTCCATCGCCGACACACAGTGGCAGCAGTGTGTACCATCTACAAGACCCACTGAAAACAATTCACTGAGCCCCCTTCACCAACAACCCCCCCCCCCCCCAACTCGCAACTTCCACTGACAGGAAGGACAAGGGCAGCAGATACATGGGAACACGGCCACCTGAAGTTCCCCATCCAGGTCACACACACACCCTCCCGATTTGGAAATATATCATTGTGCCTTCGCTGTCACAGGGTCGAAATCTTGAAACTCCCTCCCCAACAGCATTGCAGGTGTACCTACAGTGCTGTGATGCAGCGAGTTCAAGATGGTGGCTCACCACCACCTTATAGGGCACTTAGGAATGGGCAACAAATGCTGGTCTGACATCCAGATCTCATGAATGAATGGGGGGGGGGGGGGGGGGGGTGAAGTAGTGGGAATCTGGGAACTCTCTCCTCCCAATAAGCTTTGGATGCTGGGGGTTATTTGAAAATTCCAAGACTGAGCACGATAGATTTTAGTTGAGTATGAAGAAAGTGTATGAAGCGAGTTAAGGATCAAATCGGCCATAATTTCGCTGAAAGGTGAGGCAGGCTGGAATAGCTTATTCCTGTTCTCTGGGGCTGATCTCGATGGCCTGGGGCCTTCAAGAGAGGAATACGTTTTTGAGTATTCTTTCCTGATTTTGGTCCTGATTTTTTTTGTCCTCTCCCAGAAGATTCCATGGGCCTTGCAGGGGACAGAGGGAAGCTCCAGTCATCATGGAGAGGGGCCAGCTTGATGCACCAACTTGCCTTTCCCTGTTAATTTTCTATGTTCCTGGAAGGGGCAACGCATGCACTGTCAAATAAAGAGAATAAAAAGTGAGGCTGACAACAGACTAGCTAGTGGGACAACACTGCTCCCCCTCCTTTACTCCTCCCTTTGGGAGTCAGTGCGCAATGGGAGGCATTGAGTGGTATCAAACCCACATTCTCTCCGCCCCCCCCCCCCCCCCCCCCCCCACTGCTCCAGGCGAGACAATCCATTGACGTTTGTTTTCCAGAAGCAGTTAAGACATAGCACTTGGGGCCAAGGGATCAAAGAATAGGAAGGGAAAGTGGGATTAGGTTATTGAGTTTGATGGTCAGCCATGATCAGAATGAATGGCAAAGCAGACTCGAAGGGCCGAATGGCCTCCCCCCTCCCCCCTCCCCCACTCCTATTTTACTATGTTGACACTCAGGGTCACAGAATAAAGATTCACATGTGTCCGCGGTTGTACCTTTTAGTGTGAATGAATGTTTTCACTTGTTTGCTAATGATCTAAATCTGCTTCCTGGAGCCTCGAGGCAATGAAATGGCCGGAGTGTTGGGCCTCCTGCAGCTAACTCTTCAATCAGCTGAAATAGCACGGCCCGAGGCTGATTTAGATGTTGAATTTGCATTTAGCGGAGCTGCTGCTCAGCTGGGATGTCTACTCAGAAGAGGTAATTAGTGTTCACGAACACAGCGGCTAAGCCTCATTACTGATAAGATGCGTCAGCAGCCGATTTTCAGCCCAAAGTCCGAGCACGGAAACCTGAACCTACGGGCTCTCCGAAGGTTTAGTGGGTTGACCGCGCCATTCAGTCAGATACTGAGCCGGTGTGATTCCGAGCTGGTACGCCTGTCAAAAGATCCCAGGGCACTATACAGCAGACATGGGAGCTCTGGGCAATATTTGTTAAAACAGGTTATCCGGTTACAATCGTGTTGCTGTTTGAGAGTTGCTCAAGGTCAAGACCATACTTGGCTACAGTTCCCCACCACCACCCGAAGGTCAAACAGCTCACCAATCCTTCTGAACCCAAGACCTCTACCACCTAGGAGAGCAAGGGCAACAGATGCATGGGAACACCACCACCTGCAAGTTCCCCTGCAACACACACACCAACCCGCACTCGGAGCTATACCTTCACTGTCACTGGGTCAAAACCCTGGAACTCGTTTTCTAACAGCACTGTGGGTGTGCCGACACCACGCGGACTGCAGCTCACCACCACCATCACAAGGGCAATCAGGGACGGGCAATAAATGCTGGCCCAGCCAACAACAGCCACAACCCATGAACGAATAAACAAAAAAGTAAAATCCCCATGCCTCACAGTAAAGATGGTTGTGAACGGCATTGGTCCCCTTATCCAATGAATCCTAGAAAGCCGACAGTGCAGAAGGAGGCCGCTCTGCCCATCGCGTCTGCACTGATCGTCCGAAAGAACATCCTACCTAGGCCCACCCTCCCCCACCTAACCTGCACACCTTTGGACTGTGGAGGAAACCCGCGTAGCCATGGGGAGAATGTCCAACAACAGTCACCCAATTGAACCCGGGTCCCTGGTGTTGTCAGGCAGCAGTGCTAACCACTGTGCCACCCTTAAAATCTCCCGCAGGATGTGGTACCGCTGTGGCCACGCCAGCATTTATTGCCCACAAAATGGCCCTTAGGAATTAACCATCAGGTCGTGGGGTGGGTTTCGAGCCCAAAGCCTTTACCTCAGAAGCCGGGACACTACCCACCACACCACAGAGTGGTGTGAGATATATTGGCATTGGAGGCAGTCCAGGGAAGGTTCACCCGGAGGGATTTTCTTATGAGATGTCTAGGTTGGGCCTGTGCTCATTGGAGTTTAGAAGAATGAGAGATGAGCTAATTGAGACATATTGGGTTCTCAGAAGGCTTCAGAGCAGAAGTAGGCCGCTCGGCCCATCTAGTCTGCTTCGCCATTCGATGAGATCATGACTAATCCGATATTATCCTCAACTTTCCCTGCCTTATCCTCATAACCCTTGATTCCATTCCTGATTAAAAAGCTGTCTATCTCAGCCTCCACAGCCCCGAGGTAAAGAATTCCACAGATTCACTACGCTCCAAGAGAAGAAATTCCTCCCAATCTCGGTCTGAAATGAGTGACCCCTCACTCTGAGATTATACCCTCTTGTCCTAGACTTTCCCCACAAGAGAAACATCCTCTCAGCATCTACCCGGTCAACCCCCGCCCCGCCCCCAAGAATCGTATTACCATTCCTTCATTGTCGCCGTGTCAAAATGTAGGAACTCCCTACCTTGACAACACTGGTGGTGGTGGTGGAAGGGAGTGGGGGGGGGGGGGGGGGGGGGGGGGGGGCTTCCTTTACAGAGGCTGCAATGGTTCAAAAATGCAGCTCTCAGCACCCCTTCTTCAGGGCAACGAGAATTGGACAATAAATGCCAGCCTTGCCGGACGCACAATTGAATCCAAGCGAGAGAATTTTAAACATATCAGATGTGCCGTTTCTGAGGGACATGAGCACAAAATTACACCTCAGAATTCCGCTCTCACACATGGATCCAGCGCGTTGGCAACTCTTGTATAGCTCTGGGGGATACGTAGGGGTAATAGTTCTATCAGAAAAGTCTTGTTGTGTCACTACGAAGACGGGGACAAACCTGCCTCCAGGATGTGCGATTGTTTTGCTCTAGCTAGGCAGGGAAGAAAGTTAAAGAGAGGATGGAGAGATTTGGCCGTTTGGCTGTCCCTGTGTTTGAACCAGATTGCTGACTTCTATCAGGCCACACGTACGAATCTCAAAAGATCTCATGGACGACTACGGCAAATGCTGACCCCAAACGAAAATTACCCTGTCACATACAAGGGGCTTTTGGTTATGGTGCGCGCTCACTTGAACTCACCCACCATTCGTTTGATAATGGCTCAGATTAAACATTTCTCCTTAAAGCCCATCTCCGAGTCTGTGCAACGTGCCCCAATGCTTGTTGTGCTTCATCCTGTCATGGGAAATGTGGGTGTTGCTGACTGGGCCAGCATCAGGGGCTGTTTAGCACACGGCTAAATCGCTGGCTTTGAAAGCAGACCAAGGCAGGCCAACAGCACAGTTTGATTCCCGTACCAGCCTCCCCGAACTGGCGCCGGAATGTGGCGACTAGGGGCGTTTCACAGTAACTTCATTTGAAGCCTACTCGTGACAATAAGCGATTTTCATTTAGGGGCTGGTTTAGCACACTGTGCTAAATCGCTGGCTTTTAAATCAGACCAAGCAGGCCAGCAGCACGGTTCAATTCCCGTACCAGCCTCCCCGGACAGGCGCCGGAATGTGGCAACTAGGGGCTTTTCACAGTAACTTCATTGAAGCCTACTCGTGACAATAAGCGATTTTCATTTCATTTCATTTGTTCCCCATCCCGAACTACCTTTGAATTGAGTGTCTTCATTCATTTCAGAGTCAACCACATTTGCTGTGGCCATTAAGACTTTTCATTTCAGATTGTTATTGAATTCAAATTTCACCACCCACCGTGGTTGGAATTCTAACCCAGGTCCCTAAAGCAGCACCTTAGGTCTCAGGATTGCTCGTCCAGCGACAATACCACTCCACCGCCACCTCCCCTAAATGATCCGCATCAATCCAGGCCATGTTGACAACTGATATTCATAACTTGCTTCCTTAATGGCAACTGCTAGAGGTTTGGCCAGCTACTTATTTCTCAGTTTTTTGGTTTCCATTCTCAGGCTCTCCCCAGCAGTACCACAAAGTGCATTAACTTTCAACCCCGCCCACTTGTCCACCACCTGGGTCTGTATTAATACTGTAGAGGGATTTGTCAGCCACTGATGCTTTCTGCAAAGTCTGGCTAACAGCAAACATCAGAACTCAAAACCATTGACCTGCTGCCAGCCGGGTTCAGCTCCGGATGGAGCTGTTAGCAGGAAGATGGGATCAGGAGGAGAGTGTTCATTGCCATTGAGGCTGTTCCACCATTCAATCAGATCCCAGTTTATACGTCGACCAATTTAAATTGCCAGCATATTCATCATTCGGTGAATAACTATCGATCTGGGAGGTGACAATTCTCTCCTCGGAGCACATTCTAGTAAGGGGTAAGTCCTGGAGCAGGAATATCACATTGCTGAAAGGTAACAACTGCTGCAATGTTTTGCCGAAGAATCTCACTCCTTTTGACTATGCGCCTCTGACTCCCAAAAGGTACACACAATAACTCTCCCAGATTAAAAAGAGCCTGCCCTTCTGAAACGCACTCCAAAAACCAAAACCTTTTACAGCCAATGAGTTGTTTCTGAAATGGTGCACCCCTAGCTCCCAGACCCCGGGACCCATCAGCACCCTGACCCCGGGCTCCCCCAGCACCACGGCTCCCAGGCCCAGGTATCCACCAGCACCCTGACCCCGGGCTCCCCTGGCATCCTGACCCCGGGCTCCCCTGGCATCCTGATTTTGGCCTCACCCAGCACCCTGACCCCAGGCTCTGCTGGCACCCTGACCCCAGGGTCCCCCCAGCACCCTGACCCCGGGCTCCCCCAGCACCACTGCTCCCAGACCCAGGTATCCACCAGCACCCTGATTTTGGGCTCCCCCAGCTCCCTGACCCCGGGCTCCCCCCAGCACCCTGACCCCGGGCTCCCCCCAGCTCCCTGACCCCAGGCTCTGCTGGCACCCTGACCCCGGGCTCCCCCCAGCACCCTGACCCCCCCCAGCACCCTGACCCCAGGCGACCCTCCGCGCGCTCCGGGTCTCTCACCGCGTCAATCGGTCCGGTTCCGTGACGTCATCACGCAGAGCGCGTGGCTGGCGGGTAAAGCACGTGACTCCCCTGAGTGACAGAGTGGGAGGAGGGATAGAGAGAGGGTGGGAGGAGGGATAGAGGGAGGGTGGGAGGAGGGATAGAGGGAGGGTGGGAGGAGGGATAGAGGGAGGGTGGGAGGAGGGATAGAGGGAGGGTGGGAGGAGGGATAGAGGGAGGGTGGGAGGAGGGATAGAGGGAGGGAGGGAGGAGGGATAGAGAGAGGGAGGGAGGAGGGATAGAGAGAGGGAGGGAGGAGGGATAGAGAGAGGGAGGGAGGAGGGAGGGATAGAGAGAGGGAGGGATAGAGAGGGAGGGAGGAGGGATAGAGGGAGTGAGGAGGGATAGAGAGGGTGAGGAGGGATAGAAAGGGAGTGAGGAGGGATAGAGAGGGTGAGGAGGGATAGAGAGGGAGTGAGGAGGGATAGAGAGGGAGTGAGGAGGGATAGAGAGGGAGTGAGGAGGGATAGAGGGAGTGAGAAGGGATAGAGAGGGAGTGAGAAGGGATAGAGCGGGCGAGGAGGGATAGAGAGGGTGAGGAGGGATAGAGATAGAGAGGGAGTGAGGAGGGATAGAGAGAGAGGGAGTGAGGAGGGATTGAGAGGGTGAGGAGGGAGTGAGGAGGGATAGAGATAGAGGGTGAGGGGATAGAGGTAGAGAGGGAGTGAGAAGAGATAGAGGGAGTGAGGAGGGATAGAGAGAGAGGGTGAGGAGGGATAGAGGTAGAGAGGGAGTGAGAAGAGATAGAGGGAGTGAGGAGGGATAGAGAGAGAGGGATTGAGAGGGTGAGGAGGGATAGAGAGGGAGGAGGGATAGAGGGAGTGAGGAGGGAGTGAGGAGGGATAGAGAGGGAATGAGGAGGGAGAGAGGGAGTGAGGAGGGATAGAGATAGAGAGGGAGTGAGGAGGGATAGAGATAGAGAGGGAGGGATAGAGAGAGGGAGTGAGGAGGGATTGAGAGGGTGAGGAGGGATAGAAAGGGTGAGGAGGGATTGAGTGAGAGGAAGTGAGGATAGAGAGGGTGAGGAGGGATAGAGAGGGTGAGGAGGGACAGAGAGGGTGAGGATGGATAGAGAGGGAATGAGGAGGGATAGAGAGGGTGAGGAGGGATAGAGATAGAGAGGGAGTGAGGAGGTATAGAGATAGAGAGGGAGTGAGGAGGGATAGAGAGGGAGTGAGGAGGGATTGAGAGGGTGAGGAGGGATAGAGGGTGAGGAGGGATAGAGGGAGTGAGGAGGGATAGAGAGGGTGAGGAGGGATAGAGATAGAGAGGGAGTGAGGAGGGATAGAGATAGAGAGGGAGTGAGGAGGGATAGAGAGAGAGGGTGAGGAGGTTTTGAGGGAGTGAGGAGGGATTGAGAGAGGGAGTGAGGAGGGATTGAGAGAGAGAGGGTGAGGAGGGATAGAGAGGGAGTGAGGAGGGATAGAGAGGGAGTGAGGAGGGATAGAGAGGGTGAGGAGGGATAGAGGGAGTGAGGAGAGATAGAGAGGGTGAGGAGGGATAGAGAGGGAGTGAGGAGGAATAGAGATAGAGAGGGTGAGGAGGGACAGAGATAGAGAGGGTGAGGAGGGATAGAGAGGGAGTGAGGAGGGATAGAGAGGGAGTGAGGAGGGATAGAGAGGAAGTGAGGAGGGATAGAGAGGGTGAGGAGGGTTTGAGAGAGAGAGGGTGAGGAGGGATTGAGAGAGAGGGTGAGGAGGGATAGAGAGAGGGAGTGAGGAGGGATAGAGAGAGAGGGAGTGAGGAGGGATAGAGAGGGTGAGGAGAGAGAGGGAGTGAGGAGGGATTGAGAGAGAGAGAGGGTGAGGAGGGATTGAGAGAGAGAGGGAGTGAGGAGGGATTGAGAGAGAGAGGGAGTGAGGAGGAATTGAGAGAGAGAGGGTGAGGAGGGATTGAGAGAGAGAGTGAGGAGGGATTGAGAGAGGGAGTGAGAGAGAGAGGGAGTGAGGAGGGATTGAGAGAGAGAGGGAGTGAGGAGGGATTGAGAGAGAGAGGGAGTGAGGAGGGATTGAGAGAGAGGGAGTGAGAGAGAGAGGGAGTGAGGAGGGATTGAGAGAGAGGGAGTGAGGAGGGATTGAGAGAGAGAGGGAGTGAGGAGGAATTGAGAGAGAGAGGGTGAGGAGGGATTGAGAGAGAGAGGGAGTGAGGAGGGATTGAGAGAGCGAGGGAGTGAGGAGGGATTGAGAGAGAGAGGGAGTGGGGAGGGATAGAGAGGCAAGAGGAATAGTGAGGGAGAAGGGATGGAGAGGGAGTGAGGAGGGACAGAGGGAGGGAGATGAGTGCTGCTTCGGAGCTTACTCTGAGCTGCTGCTTTCTCTCCATGATTGAATATTTTATAAGCGATGGCCACTTGTACCTGAGTTTCCTGTGGTTGGTGCGTAGAACTCCACCACAAGACCAGAATCTGGTCATGTCCTCGATGGAAAAGAGATGTTTGAAACTAGACTCTAAAGGCACTGGAATCCCTTTCATTTCAGCCAAGTTGTTCCACCTTGTTCTGAGCTATAGTGGAGGGCACAGCTTGTATTTGAAGTGGGGGATAGATTCAAAACTAACCTGGCGAAGCGATTTTCAGTGAGCGAGAGAGAGGTCAATCTATGGAACAAGCCCCCTCGGAAGGCGGTGGAAGTAGTTAGTGTTGATTCATACAAACACAAATGAGATGGATTTCTGTCAGAATATAATATTTTGACTTCGGTCATTGATAAAATTTTAGAGTCGGTTATTAAAGATGAGATCGCTGAGTACTTGGAAGTGCATGATAAAATAGGACTAAGTCAGCACGGTTTGTCAAAGGGAGGTCACGTCTGACAAAGCTGTTAAGAGTTCTTTGAGGATGTAACAAGGAAGTTAGACAAAGGAGAACCAGTGGACGTGATTTATTTAGATTTCCAGAAGACCTTTGACAAGGTGCCGCATAGAAGATTGTAATATAAGTTAAGATCCGGGTATGGATAGAGGATTGGCTGACTGGCAGCAGGCAGAGAGTGGGGACAAAGGGGTCTTTTTCAGGATGGCAGCCGGTGACTAGTGCTGTGCCTCAGGGGCCTGTGCTGGGACCACAACCTTTCACAATATACATCAACGATCTGTAACAAGGAACTGAAGGCACTGTTGCTACGTTTGCAGATGATACAACGATCTGTAGAGGGACAGGTAGTATTGAGGAAGCAAAGGGCTGCAGGAGGACTTGGACAGGCTAGGAGAGTGGGCAATGAAGTGGCAAATGAAATACAATGTGGAAAAGTGTGAGATTATGCACTTTGGAAGGAGGAATTTAGGCATAGACTATTTTCTTAATGGGGAAATGCTTATGAAATCAGAAGCACAAAGGGACTTGGGAGTCCTTGTTCATGATTCTCTTAAGGTTAATGTGCAGGTTCAGTCTGCAGTTAAGGCAAATGCAATGCTCGCATTCATCTCTAGAGGACTAGAATACAAGACCAGGGATGTACTTCTGAGGCTGTATAAGGCTCTGGTCAGACCCCATTTGGAGTATTGTGAGCAGTTTTGGGCCCCGTATCTAAGGAAGACCATGGAAAGTGTCCAGAGGAGGTTCACAAGAATGATCCCTGGAATGAAGAGCTTGCCGTATGAGGAATGGTTGAGGACTCTGGGTCTGTACTCACTGGAGTTTAGATGGGTGAGGGGGGATCTTATTGAAACCTACAGGATACTGCGAGGCCTGGATAGAGTGGACGTGGAGAGGATGTTTCCACTTGTCGGAGAAACTAGAACCAGAGGACACCATCTCAGACTAAAGGGACGATCCTTTAAAACAGAGATGAGGAGGAATTTCTTCAGCCAGAGGGTGGTGAATCTGTGGAACACTTTGCCGCAGAAGGCCGTGGAGGCCAAATCACTGAATGTCTTTAAGACAGAGATAGATAGGTTCTTGACTAATAAGGGGATCAGGGGTTATAGAACGATACAGCGCAGTACAGGCCCTTCGGCCCTCAATGTTGCACCGACATGGAAAAAAAACTAAAGGCCATCTAACCTACACTATGCCCTTATCATCCATATGCTTATCCAATAAACTTTTAAATGCCCTCAATGTTGGCGAGTTCACTACTGTTGCAGGTAGGGCATTCCACGGCCTCACCACTCTTTGCGTAAAAAACCCACCTCTGACCTCTGTCCTATATCTATTACCCCTCAATTTAAGGCTATGTCCCCTCGTGATAGCCACCTCCATCCGCGGGAGAAGGCTCTCGCTGTCCACCCTATCTAACCCTCTGATCATTTTGTATGCCTCTATTAGGTCACCTCTTAACCTTCTTCTCTCTAACGAAAACAACCTCAAGTCCATCAGCCTTTCCTCATAAAATTTTCCCTCCATACCAGGCAACATCCTGGTAAATCTCCTCTGCACCCGTTCCAAAGCTTCCACGTCCTTCCTATAATGAGGTGACCAGAATTGTACGCAATACTCCAAATGCGGCCGTACTAGAGTTTTGTACAACTGCAACATGACCTCATGGCTCCGGAACTCAATCCCTCTACCAATAAAGGCCATCACACCATAGGCCTTCTTCACAACCCTATCAACCTGGGTGGCAACTTTCAGGGATCTATGTACATGGACACCTAGATCCCTCTGCTCATCCACACTACCAAGAATTTTACCATTAGCCAAATATTCCGCATTCCTGTTATTCTTTCCAAAGTGAATTACCTCACACTTCTCCACATTAAACTCCATTTGCCACCTCTCAGCCCAGCTCTGCAGCTTATCTATGTCCCTCTGTAACCTGCAACATCCTTCCGCACTGTCTACAACTCCACCGACTTTAGTGTCGTCTGCAAATTTACTTACCCATCCTTCTGCTCCCTCCTCTAGGTCATTTATAAAAATGACAAACAGCAACGGCCCCAGAACAGATCCTTGTGGTACGCCACTCGTAACTGAACTCCATTCTGAACGTTTCCCATCAACCACCACTCTCTGTCTTCTTTCAACTAGCCAATTTCTGATCCACATCTCTAAATCACCCTCAATCCCCAGCCTCCGTATTTTCTGCAATAGCCGACCGTGGGGAACCTTATCAAACGCTTTACTGAAATCCATATACACCACATCAACTGCTTTACCCTCGTCCACCTGTTCAGTCACCTTCTCAAAGAACTCGATAAGGTTTGTGAGGCATGACCTACCCTTCACAAAACCATGCTGACTATCCCTAATCATATTATTCCTATCTAGATGATTATAAATCGTATCTTTTATAATCCTCTCCAAGACTTTACCCACCACAGATGTTAGGCTCACCGGCCTATAGTTACCGGGGTTATATCTACTCCCCTTCTTGAACAAAGGGACCACATTTGCTATCCTCCAGTCCTCTGGCACTATTCCTGTAGCCAATGATGACCTAAAAATCAAAGCCAAAGGCTCAGCAATCTCTTCCCTGGCTTCCCAGAGAATCCTAGGATAAATCCCATCAGACCCCGGGGACTTATCTATTTTCACCTTGTCCAGAATTGCCAACACTTCTTCCCTACTCACCTCAATGCCATCTATTCTAATAGCCTGGGTCTCAGCATTCTCCTCCACAATATTATCTTTTTCCTGAGTGAATACTGACAAAAAGTATTCAATTAGTATCTTGCTTATCTCCTCAGCCTCCACACACAACTTCCCACCACTGTCCTTGACTGGCCCTACTCTTACCCGAGTCATTCTTTTATTCCTGACATACCTATAGAAAGCTTTTGGGTTTTCCTTGATCCTACCTGCCAAAGACTTCTCATGTCCCCTCCTTGCTCTTCTTAGCTCTCTCTTTAGATCCTACCTCGCTTCCCTGTAACTATCAAGCGCCCCAACTGAAACTTCACGCCTCATCTTCACATAGGCCTCCTTTTTCCTCTTAACAAGAGATTCCACTTTGGTAAACCACGGTTCCCTCGCTCTACCCTTTCCTCCCTGTCTGACTGGTACGTACTGATCAAGAACACGCAATAGCTGTTCCTTGAACAAGCTCCACATATCCAGTGTGCCCAACCCTTGCAGCCTACTTCTCCAACCTACACATCCTAAGTCATGTCTAATGGCATCATAATTGCCCTTCCCCCAGCTATAACTCTTGCCCTGCGGGGTATACTTATCCCTTTCCATCACTAATGTAAAGGTCACCAAATTGTGGTCACTGTCTCCAAAGTGTTCACTTACCTCCAGATCTAACACCTGGCCTGGTTCATTACCCAAAACCAAATCCAAAGTGGCCTCACCTCTTGTTGGCCTGTCAACATATTGTGTCAGAAAACCCTCCTGCACACATTGTACAAAGAACGACCCATCCAATGTACTCGAACTATATCTTTTCCAGTCAATATTAGGAAAGTTAAAGTCTCCCATAACAACTACCCTGTTACTTTCGCTCTTTTCCAGAATCATCTTCGCCATCCTTATGGTTATGGGGAGAAGGCAGCAGAATGGGGATGATAAAAATATCAGCCATGATTGAATGGCGGAGCAGACTCGATGGGCCGAGTGGCCTAATTCTGCTCCTATGTCTTATGGTCTTATGAGATAACAGTTTCAGTAAATTGTGACATGGCAGGTGTAACCTCTGGTGAGGAACAGAAACCTTGAACCTGTGTTTTCTCTCTACCACTGGGAGTTGTCTCCATCTGCTCCTGTCTGCATCTGTTGTGGATGAATTGATAGAGACTGATTGCTGCGATTAGTCAACAAATCCATCATCATATCATCCTGCCAGTTCGAGTCCTACGGGAGAGATACAATGAGGCAGGGGAGGAGAGCGAGTGAAAGATAGCAAGGAGAGAAAATAGGAGCAACGGCAGTCAACAGGAATGGAAAAAGGAGTGATGGGAGAACGGAGAGGCGGGAGAAAATAAGGGGGCCAGGTCTGGAGAAAAAAAGGGGGAGCAGCCCAGAGGGAGAGGTGGCACGAGAGAGAGGGAAGGGGCAGAGGAGGAGGGATGACGAGGAGGACAATGCGATGGGAAGATGAGCGGAAAGGTAAAGAGCAGCCTAAGTGAGAGGAGCAAGGGGGTAGAGAGGAATGAGAGGAGAGAGGGATGGAGAAATAAGGGACGAGGAAGGAGACAAAGCAGTGTAGATGTTGCATTACTGAATTATAATCCAGAGAATGGGAATTTAGATCCCCACATGGAAGGTTGAACAGCAAAATTCAGACGCTATAAATCATTCCGGAGTGAAAGTTTGCTGTCTGCAAAGGGCCTATTAAGTTGCTCGATTGTAAAAACCCATCTGATTCACTAATGTCCTTTAAAGAGGGAAACCTGCTGTAACTCCAGACACACAGCAATGTGGCTGACTCTTAACTACCCTCTAAAATGTCCTTGCAAACCAGTCAGTTATACCAAACTACTGGAAATAATGTGGAGAATGAAAGATAAAAATTTTGCTGCGAATGAGACATTCAGACATGATGACGGAACAACCTGGCCCTCTGACCTGCGCCGCTCTCCGCACAGATATCTGGTGCTAAAATCAGGTGAGCTGCTCTACAGACGAGCAAAGCGACATCCTGAATCATAGATTGCAGCCAATGTCTGAGATACCACCCTTGACCCATCCATGGTTATGGGTGGACAATAACTAAAGGTGCTTCCAGCAAATACACATCCTGAGAATGAATGGGGAAGAAGAGAGAGTGAGAGGAGGAAGAGACAGCAGGGAACATAGAAAACTGAAGCGGGGATCGAGGGGGAGGGACGGGGGGGGGGGGGGGGAAGGGGCATTGAACGGATGAACAAAAGGATGGAAAAAGGGCGAGGGTTCAAAGGGTTTATGTGAAAGGGATCAGGGATTGAGAGAGATTGTGAAGGGGATCAGAGATCGAGAGAGAGTGAAGGGGATCAGGAATTAAGAGAGAGAGTGAAGGGGATCAGGGATTGCGAGAGAGTGAAGGGGATCAGGGATTGAGAGAGAATGAAGGGGATCAGGGACTGAGAGAGTGAAGGGGATCAGGGATCGACAGAGAGTAAAGGGGATCAGGGATCGAGAGAGAGAGAGTGAAGGGGATCAGGGATCGGGAGAGGGAGTGAAGGGGATCAGGGATCGAGAGAGAGTGAAGGGGATCAGGGATCGAGAGAGAGAGTGAAAGGGATCAGGGATCGAGAGAGAGAAAGTGAAGAGGATCAGGGATCGAGAGAGAGAGCGAAAGATCAGGCATCGAGAGAAAAAGTGAAGAGGATCAGGGATCGAGAGAGAGTGAAGGGGACCATTGATCGAGAGAGAGTGAAGGGGATCAGGGATCGAGAGAGGGAGAGTGAAAGGGATCAGGTATCGAGAGAGAGAGTGAAGGGGATCAGGGATGGAGAGAGAATGAAGTGGATCAGGGATCGAGAGAGAGTGAAGGGGATCAGGGATCGAGAGAGTGAAGGGGATCAGGGATCGAGAGAGAGAGTGAAAGATCAGGAATTGAGAGAGAGTGAAGGGGATCAGGGATCGAGAGAGAGAAAGTGAAGGGGATCAGGGATCGAGAGAGAGTGAAGGGGATCAGGGATCGAAAGAGAGTGAAGTGGATCAGGGATCGAAAGAGAGAGTGAAGGGGATCAGGGATCGAGAGAAAGTGAAGTGGATCAGATATTGAGAGAGAGTGGTGGATCAGATATTGAGAGAGAGTGGTGGATCAGATATTGAGAGAGAGTGGTGGATCAGATATTGAGAGAGAGTGAAGTGGATCAGGGATTGAGAGAGAGTGAAGGGGATCAGGGGTCGTGAGAGAGTGAAGGGGATCAGGAATCGAGAGAGAGTGAAGTGGATAAGGGATTGAGAGAGAGTGAAGGGGATCAGGGATCGAGAGAGAGTGAAGGGGATCAGGGATCGAGAGAGAGTGGTGGATCAGGGATTGAGAGAGAGTGAAGGGGATCAGGGATCGAGAGAGAGTGAAGGGGATCAGGGGTCGAGAGAGTGAAGGGGATCAGGGATCGAGAGTGAAAGTGAAAGATCAGGGATTGAGAGAGTGAAGGGGATCAGGGATTGATAGAGAGTGAAGGGGATCAGGGATCGAGAGAGAGTGAAGGGGATTGGATCGAGAGAGAGTGAAGGGGATCAGGGGTCGAGAGAGTGAAGGGGATCAGGGATCGAGAGAGGGAGTGAAAGATCAGGGATTGAGAGAGAGTGAAGGGGATCAGGGATCGAGAGAGAGAGTGAAAGATCAGGGATTGAGAGAGAGTGAAGGGGGTCAGGGATAGAGAGAGAGAAAGTGAAGGGGATCAGGGATCGAGAGAGAGTGAAGGGGATCAGGGATCGAGAGAGAGTGAAGTGGATCAGGTATTGAGAGAGAGGGAGAGAGAGTGAAGGGGATCAGGGATCGAGAGAGAGTGAAGGGGATCAGGGGTCGAGAGAGTGAAGGGGATCAGGGATCGAGAGAGAGAGTGAAAGATCAGGGATTGAGAGAGAATGAAGGGGATCAGGGATCGTGAGAGAGAAAGTGAAGGGGATCAGGGATCGCGAGAGAGTGAAGGGGATCAGGGATCGAGAGAGAGTGAAGGGGATCAGGGATCGAGAGAGAGTGTGAAAGGGATCAGGGATCGGAGAGGGTGAAGTGGATCAGGGATCGAAAGAGAGTGAAGTGGATCAGGGATCGAAAGAGAGAGTGAAGGGGATCAGGGATCGAGAGAGAGTGAAGTGGATCAGATATTGAGAGAGCGAAGTGGATCAGGGATTGAGAGAGAGTGAAGGGGATTAGGGATCGAGAGAGAGTGAAGGGGATCAGGGATCGAGAGAGAGTGAAGGGGATCATTGATCGAGAGAGAGTGAAGGGGATCAGGGATCGAGAGAGAGAGAGTGTGAAGGGGATCTGGGATCGAGAGAGTGAAGGGGATCATTGATCGAGAGAGAGTGAAGGGGATCAGGGATCGAGAGAGAGTGAAGGGGATCAGGGATCGAGAGAGAGTGAAGGGGATCAGGGATCAAGAGAGAGTGAAGGGGATCAGATATTGAGAGAGAGTGAAGTGGATCAGGGATTGAGAGAGTGAAGGGGATCATTGATCGAGAGAGAGTGAAGGGGATCAGGGATTGAGAGAGAGTGAAGGGGATCAGGGATTAAGGAGAATGAAGGGGATCAGGGATCGAGAGAGAGAGAGTGATGGGGATCAGGGATCGAGAGAGAGAGAGTGAAGGGGATCAGGATCGAGAGAGAGAGAAGGGGATCAGGGATTGAGAGAGAGTGAAGGGGATCAGTGATCGAGAGAGAGTGAAGGGGATCAGGGGTCGAGAGAGTGAAGGGGATCAGGGATCGAGAGAGAGAGTGAAAGATCAGGGATTGAGAGAGTGAAGGGGATCAGGGATCGAGAGAGAGAAAGTGAAGGGGATCAGGGATCGCGAGAGAGTGAAGGGGATCAGGGATCGAGAGAGAGTGAAGGGGATCAGGGATCGAGAGAGAGTGTGAAAGGGATCAGGGATCGGAGAGGGTGAAGTGGATCAGGGATCGAAAGAGAGTGAAGTGGATCAGGGATTGAGAGAGAGTGAAGGGGATTAGGGATCGAGAGAGAGTGAAGGGGATCATGGATCGAGAGAGAGTGAAAGGAATCATTGATCGAGAGAGTGAAGGGGATCAGGGATCGAGAGAGAGTGAAGGGGATCAGGGATCGAGAGAGTGAAGGGGATCATTGATCGAGAGAGAGTGAAGGGGATCAGGGATCGAGAGAGAGTGAAGGGGATCAGGGATCAAGAGAGTGAAGGGAATCAGGGATCGAGAGAGAGTGAAGGGGATCAGGGATCGAGAGAGAGAGAGTGAAGGGGATCAGGGATCGGGAGAGGGAGTGAAGGGGATCAGGGATCGAGAGAGAGTGAAGGGGATCAGGCATTGAGAGAGAGAGTGAAAGGGATCAGGGATCGAGAGAGAGAAAGTGGAGGATCAGGGATCGAGAGAGAGAGCGAAAGATCAGGGATCGAGAGAGAGAAAGTGAAGAGGATCAGGGATCGAGAGAGAGTGAAGGGGACCATTGATCGAGAGAGAGTGAACGGGATCAGGGATCGAGAGAGGGAGAGTGAAAGGGATCAGGGATCGAGAGAGAGAGTGAAGGGGATCAGGGATGGAGAGAGAATGAAGGGGATCAGGGATCTAGAGAGAGTGAAGGGGATCAGGTATCGAGAGTGAAGGGGATCAGGGATCGAGAGAGAGAGTGAAAGATTAGGGATAGAGAGAGAGTGAAAGATCCGGAATTGAGGGAGAGTGAGGGGGATCAGGGATCGAGAGAGAAAGTGAAGGGGATCAGGGATCGAGAGAGAGTGAAGGGGATCAGGGATCGAAACAGAGTGAAGTGGATCAGGGATCGAAAGAGAGAGTGAAGGGGATCAGGGATCGAGAGAAAGTGAAGTGGATCAGATATTGAGAGAGAGTGGTGGATCAGATATTGAGAGAGAGTGGTGGATCAGATATTGAGAGAGAGTGAAGTGGATCAGGGATTGAGAGAGAGTGAAGGGGATCAGGGATTGAGTGAAGGGGATCAGGGATCGAGAGAGAGTGAAGGGGATTAGGGGTCGCGAGAGAGTGAAGGGGATCAGGGATCGAGAGAGAGTGAAGGGGATCAGGGATCGAGAGAGAGTGAAGTGGATCAGGGATTGAGAGAGAGTGAAGGGGATCAGGGATCGAGAGAGAGTGAAGGGGATCAGGGGTCGAGAGAGTGAAGGGGATCAGGGATTGAGAGTGAAAGTGAAAGATCAGGGATTGAGAGAGTGAAGGGGATCAGGGATTGATAGAGAGTGAAGATGATCAGGGATTGATAGAGAGTGAAGGGGATCAGGGATCGAGAGAGAGTGAAGGGGATCGGATCGAGAGAGAGAGTGAAGGGGATCAGGGATCGAGAGAGAGTGAAGGGGATCGGATCGAGAGAGAGTGAAGGGGATCAGGGGTCGAGAGAGTGAAGGGGATCAGGGATCGAGAGAGAGAGTGAAAGATCAGGGATTGAGAGAGAGTGAAGGGGATCAGGGATCGAGAGAGAGAGTGAAAGATCAGGGATTGAGAGAGAGTGAAGGGGATCAGGGATAGAGAGAGAGAAAGTGAAGGGGATCAGGGATCGAGAGAGAGTGAAGGGGATCAGGGATCGAGAGAGAGTGAAGTGGATCAGGTATTGAGAGAGAGGGAGAGAGAGTGAAGGGGATCAGGGATCGAGAGAGAGTGAAGGGGATCAGGGGTCGAGAGAGTGAAGGGGATCAGGGATCGAGAGAGAGAGTGAAAGATCAGGGATTGAGAAAGAATGAAGGGGATCAGGGATCGAGAGAGAGAAAGTGAAGGGGATCAGGGATCGCGAGAGAGTGAAGGGGATCAGGGATCGAGAGAGAGTGAAGGGGATCAGGGATCGAGAGAGAGTGTGAAAGGGATCAGGGATCGGAGAGGGTGAAGTGGATCAGGGATCGAAAGAGAGTGAAGTGGATCAGGGATCGGAAGAGAGAGTGAAGGGGATCAGGGA